>NC_066619.1:20067508-20379566 GCF_025201925.1 Gopherus flavomarginatus | reverse complement strand
AGGAGGAAGACCAAAGAAAGGGAAGGCTCATTACTTAATGAGCAGGCAAAGACAGACAATAATAGAAAACACGGCAATGGCTGAAGTGTTAAATGCCTTTGTTATTTCAGTTTCACAAAAAAAGTTAGCAGTGATTGGACAACTAACATAAACATTAGTGTAAACAGGGTAGGATCTGAGGCTCAAATAAGAAAAGAACCAGTTAAGAATTACTTAGAAAAGTTACATATCTTCAAGTTGGCAGGGCTTGATGAAATACACCCTATTAGAATATTTAAGGAACTGTCTGAAGAGATTTCCCAGTCATTAGCAATTATCTTTGAGAATAGGAGAGATACCGTAGGACTGAAAAAGGGCAAATATAGTACCTATCTTTAAAAAGAGGAATCAGGACAGCCCAGGGACAGAGCCATTCCTTGGGTACAAAGAATTGGGGCAACCGCCCCGGGCCCTGCATTTTGGGGGGCCCCATGCTTCGATAAAATCATGAGGACATGAGCGGGAAGGTGAGACGGGAGGCAGGCAGGCAGGCGAGAGGGGTGAGGAGGCAAACGGGGAGGTGAGCAGCAGGCAAGCAGGCAGTGGGGGCAGGGGGCAAGGAGGAACTTCCCTACCAGAACCTCCCCCCGAGTGCCTCCTGCCTGCCAGCAGGACCT
This sequence comes from Gopherus flavomarginatus, assembly GCF_025201925.1. NCBI lineage: Eukaryota > Metazoa > Chordata > Testudines > Testudinidae > Gopherus > Gopherus flavomarginatus. The sequence continues at coordinate 20,378,910 of NC_066619.1, read as the reverse complement.
GCCGATTCGCGCCTCCCTCTCCCTCTCAGCACCTACAGTTTGCTATGGATCAGAGGTTTCATGGCATCAGGAGGCGCTGGGGGAGAGGGTAGAGGAGCAAGGACGCCGTGCACTTGGGGGAGGGTGCAGAACTGAGTGGGGAAGAGGTAGGGAAGAGGCGTAATGGGGGCGGGGTGGGGCAGGAACAGGCAGGGCGGGGGTAGAGCCTTGGGGGAAAGGGTGGAGTGGGGGCATGGCCTGGGTGGAGATGGGGAGAGCACCCCCGGCAGATTAGAAACTCGGCGTCTATGTCCCAGGCCCCGCACCCCCCTAGGGACAGTGCTGCCCAGGGAATTATAGCCCAATCATCTTAGTTTCAGTATCCAGAAAGCTTAATCAACTTGTAAGCACCTAGAATAAAATAAAGTGATAAATAACAGTCAACATGGATTTCTCAAGAACAAATCATTGACAGGGTAACAGGCCTTATGGATGGGGGAAGCAGCAGATGTGATATATCTCAACTTTAATAAGATTTTTGATATTGTCTCTCATGAACAAACTAGAGAAATATAGCCTAGACAGCCCAACTATAATGTGGGTGCACAATTGATTGTAAAACTATACTCAGAAAGTAGTTCTCAACGGTTCATAGTCGAGTTGGAAGGGCATATCGAGTGGGATCCTGAAGGGATCTATCCTGGGTCCAGTTCTATTCAATATCTAATTCTTTGGATAATGGCATAGAGAATGCACTTGAAAACTTTATAGATGATCTCAAGCTGGGAAGAGTTGCAAGCACTTTTGAGGACAGGATTGGGATTCAAAGATCTTGACAAACTGGAGAAATGGTAGGAAAAAAACAGGATGAAATTCAATACGGACAAATGCAAAATACTACACATAGAAAAGAATAATCAGTTGACACATACAAAAATGGGAAATGACTGCCTAGGAAAGAATACTGTACACAAGGATTTGGGGGTAATAGACTGCAAACTAAATATGAGTCAACAATACGAAAAACCATGGATATCATTCTGGGATGTATTAGCAGGAGTGTTGTAAATAAGATACGAGATGTAAATCTTCTACTCAGCAATGATAAGGCCTCTACTGGAGTATTGTGTACAGTTGTGGGCACTCCATTCAGGAAAGATGTGGACAAATTGGAGAAAATCCATAGGAGAGCAAAAAAAATGATTAAAGCTCTAGAAAACATGAACCTTGAAGAAAGATTTTTAAAAAATGGGGGTTTAGTCTGGAGAAGAGAAGACAGGATAACAGTTTGCAAGTATATAAAACAGGGTTCTCAAACTTCATTGCACTGCAACCCCCTTCTGACAACAAAAATTACTACAGGACCCCAGGAGAGGGGACTGAAACCTGAGCCTGCCCAAGCCCCACCACTCCAGGTCGGGGGCAAAGTACAAGCCCCACACCTGGGGGCTAAAGCCAGGGGGCCTGTAACCGTAGCCCTGCCCCCGCAGGGCTGAAGTTCTTGGGCTTGGGCTTTGGCCCCGGGCCCCAGCAAGTCTACACCATCCCTGGTGACCCCCATTAAAATGGGGTCACGACTCATTTTGAGGTCCCAACCCACAGTTTGAGAACTATTGCTTTGAATCTCAGTGTCTGTTATTAAATAATTGTCTGGCTGCCTATTTCCTGACCTCCACATAATTTTGCACAATTGTGAAAGTTTAAATAGATAAAAATAAAAAAAAATGGAAGGGAGGCATAAAAATAAACATAAGAATATAAGAACATAAGAACGGCCGTACCGGGTCAGACCAAAGGTCCATCTAGCCTAGTATCTGTCTACCTACAGTGGCCAGTGCCAAGTGCCCCAGAAGGACTGAAGCTAACAGGCAATGATCAAGTGATCTTTCTCCTGCCATCCATCTCCATCCTCTGATGAACAGAGGCTAGGGACACCATTCTTTACCCTTCCTGGCTAATAGCCATATATGGACTTAGCCACCATGAATTTATCCAGTTCCCTTTTAAACATTGTTATAGTCCCAGACTTCACAACCTCCTCAGGTAAGGAGTTCCACAAGTTGACTGTGCGCTGTGTGAAGAAGAACTTCCTTTTATTTGTTTTAAACCTGCTACCTATTAATTTCATTTGGTGACCTCTAGTTCTTGTATTATGGGAATAAGTAAATAACTTTTCCTTATCCACTTTCTCCACAACACTCATGATTTTATATACTTCTATCATATCCCTCCTTAGTCTCCTCTTTTCCAAGCTGAAGAGGTCTAGCCTCTTTAATCTTTCCTCATATGGGACCCTCTCCAAACCCCTAATCATTTTAGTTGCCCTTTTCTGAACCTTTTCTAGTGCTAGAATATCTTTTTTGAGGTGAGGAGACCACATCTGTACACAGTATTTGAGATGTGGGCGTACCATGGATTTATATAAGGGCAATAATATATTCTCAGTCTTATTCTCTATCCCCTTTTTAATGATTCCTAACATCCTGTTTGCTTTTTTGACCGCCTCTGCGCACTGCGTGGACATCGTCAGAGAACTATCCACGATGACGCCAAGATCTTTTTCCTGACTCATTGTAGCTAAATTAGCCCCCATCATATTGTATGTATAGTTGGAGTTATTTTTTCCAATGTGCATTACTTTACATTTATCCACATTAAATGTCATTTGCCATTTTGTTGCCCAATCACTTAGTTTTGTGAGATCTTTTTGAAGTTCTTCACAATCTGCTTTGGTCTTAACTATCTTGAGTAGTTTAGTATCATCTGCAAACTTTGCCACCTCCCTGTTTACCCCTTTCTCCAGATCATTTATGAATAAATTGAATAGGATTGGTCCTAGGACTGACCCTTGGGGAACACCACTAGTTACCCCTCTCTATTCTGAGAATTTACCATTAATTCCTACTCTTTGTTCCCTGTCTTTTAACCAGTTCTCAGTCCATGAAAGGACCTTCCCTTTTATCCCATGACAGCTTAATTTACATAAGAGCCTTTGGTGAGGGACCTTGTCAAAGGCTTTCTGGAAATCTAAGTACACTATGTCCACTGGATCCCCCTTGTCCACATGTTTGTTGACCCCTTCAAAGAACTCTAATAGATTAGTAAGATACGATTTCCCTTTATAGAAACCATGTTGACTATTGCTTAACAGTTTATGTTTTTCTATGTGTCTGACAATTTTATTCTTAGCTATTGTTTCGACTAATTTGCCCGGTATCAATGTTAGACTTACCGGTCTGTAATTGCTGGGATCACCTCTAGAGCCCTTTTTAAATATTGGCATTACATTAGCTAACTTCCAGTCATTGGGTACCGAAGCCGATTTAAAGGACAGGTTACAAACCTTGGTTAATAGTTCTGCAACTTCATATTTGAGTTCTTTCAGAACTCTTGGGTGAATGCCATCGGGTCCCGGTGACTTGTTAATGTTGAGTTTATCAATTAATTCCAAAACCTTCTCTAGTGACACTTCAATCTGTGACAGTTCCTCAGATCTGTCACCTACAAAAGCCGGCTCAGGTTTGGGAATCTCCCTAACATCCTCAGCCGTGAAGACTGAAGCAAAGAATCCATTTAGTTTCTCTGCAATGATTTTATCGTCTTTAAGTGCTCCTTTTGAATCTCGATCGTCAAGGGGCCCCACTGGTTGTTTAGCAGGCTTCCTGCTTCTGATGTACTTAAAAAACATTTTGTTATTACCTTTGGAGTTTTTGGCTAGCCGTTCTTCAAACTCCTCTTTGGCTTTTCTTATTACGCTCTTGCACTTAAGCTGGCAGTGTTTGTGCTCCTTTCTATTTGCCTCACTAGGATTTGACTTCCACTTTTAAAGGAAGTCTTTTTATCTCTCACTGCTTCTTTTACATGGTTGTTAAGCCACAGTGGCTCTTTTTTAGTTCTTTTACTGTGTTTCTTAATTTGGGGTATACATTGAAGTTGGATCTCTATTATGGTGTCTTTAAAAAGGGCCCATGCAACTTGCAGGGATTTCACTTTAGTCACTGTCTCTTTTAACTTTTGTTTAACTAACCCCCTCATTTTTGTATAGTTCCCTCTTTTGAAATTAAACGCCACAGTGTTGGGCTGTTGAGGTGTTCTTTCCCCCACAGGGATGTTGAATGCTATTGTATTATGGTTACTATTTCCAAGAGGTCCTGCTATAGTTACCTCTTGGACCAGCTCCTGCACTCCACTCAGGATTAAATCTAGAGTTGCCTTTCCCCTTGTGGGTTCCCGTATCAGCTGCTCCATGAAGCAGTCATTTAAAGTATCGAGAAATGTTATCTCTGCATTTCGTCCTGAAGTGAAATGTTCCCAGTCAATATGGGGATAATTGAAATCCCCCACTATTATTGGATTCTTAATTTTGATAGCATCTCTAATTTCCCTTAGCATTTCATCATCACTATTACTGTACTGGTCAGGTGGTCGATAATAGATCCCTAATGTTGTATTTTTATTAGAGCATGAAATTTCTGTCCATAGGAATTCTATGGAACATGTGGATTCACTTAACATTTTTACTTCATTTGAATCCACATTTTCTTTCACATATAGTGCCACTCCTCCCCCTGCACAACCTGTTCTGTCCTTCCGATATATTTTGTACCCCGGAATGATTGTGTCCCATTGATTGCTCTCAGTCCACCAGGTTTCTGTGATGCCTATTATATCAATATCCTCCTTTATCACAAGGCACTCTAGTTCTCCCATCTTATTATTTAGACTTCTAGCATTTGTGTACAAGCATGTTAAAAACTTGTCCCTGTTTATTTGTCTGCCCTTTTCTGATGTGCCAGATTCTTTTTTATGTGACTGTTTATCATCTGATCCGGTCCTTACATTATCCTCTTCCGTCCTCTGTTCCTGACTTTAACCTGGAGATTCCCTATCATCAGACTCTCCTCTAAGAGAAGTCTGTGTCCGATCCACATGCTCCTCTGCAGCAGTCAGCTTTCCCCCATCTCCTAGTTTAAAAACTGCCCTACAATCTTTTTAATGTTTAGTGCCAGCAGTCTGGTTCCACTTTGGTTTAAGTGGAGCCCATCTCTCCTGTATAGGCTCCCCCCATCCCAAAAGTTTCCCCAGTTCCTAATGAACGTAAACCCCTCCTCCCTACACCATCGTCTCATCCATGCATTGAGACTCTGAAGCTCTGCCTGCCTACCTGGCCCTGCACGTGGAACTGGGAGCATTTCTGAGAATGCCACCATAGAGGTCCTGGATTTCAGTCTCTTCCCTAGCAGCCTAAACTTGGCTTCCAGGACATCTCTCCTACCCTTCCCTATGTCATGTACCACAACCACCGGCTCCTCCCCAGCACTACACATAAGTCTGTCTAGATGCCTCGAGAGACCTGCAACCTTCGCACCAGGCAGGCAAGTCACCATACGGTTCTCCCGGTCATCACAAACCCAGCTATCTATGTTTCTAATGATCGAATCTCCCATTACTAACACCTGCCTTTTCCTAGCAACTGGCATTCCCTCCCCTGGAGAGGTAAGCTCAGTGCGAGAGGCAACCCCAGCACCATCTGGAAGGAGGGTCCCAACTATGGGAAGTATCAGAGGGGTAGCCGTGTTAGTCTGGATCTGTAAAAGCAGCAAAGAATCCTGTGGCACCTTATAGACTAACAGACGTTTTGGAGCATGAGCTTTCGTGGGTGAATACCCACTTCGTCAGATGCATGCACGAAAGCTCATGCTCCAAAACATCTGTTAGTCTATAAGGTGCCACAGGATTCTTTGCAACTATGGGAAGGTTTCCCTCTGCTCCCATTGACTACTCTGCTTCCCTGAGCCTTTCTTCCTCTTCAACAGCACAGAGGCTGTCTGAGTGGAGGTGGGACAATTCTACGGTGTCCCAGAAAGCCTCATCAACATACCTTTCTGCCTCCCTTAGCTCCTCCAGTTCCGCCACCCTGGCCTCCAAAGTCCGTACGTGGTCTCTGAGGGCCATGAGCTCCTTGTACCAACTACACACATACGCCACTCGCCCACAGGGCAGGTAGTCATACATGCTACACTCAGCGCAATAAACTGGATAGCCCCCCCTCTGCTGCTGGGCTTCTGCTTGCATTGTCTCCTAGTTAATGAAAGGGTGGTTTAAAGAAAGGGGTTTTGGAATATGGTTTGGATTATAGGTTTTAAGGGGACTACAGGGGAACAAGTAGGACCCCCTCTCCCTTCCCAACTCCCTTGCAAAACTCCCTGTTAGCAGCCCCTGGTTGCAAGCTCCCTAGTCGCTTGTGCGCGGCTTTACAAAGCCCTGGCCTGAGTTAATGCCCCGCCTACTGATTAAGGCTCAGCCAATTACCAGAGGCTTCGAGCTTTCAAACCTTCCTTTGAAGCTCACGGCCTCCAACTGCCAGCCACAGCACACGGTCCTTCAAACCACCAAACAAACAAACAGACTAACAAACACGAGCTCAGCACACAGCACACAGCAAGTAACCCCCAAACACGAACACACACACACTACAGACAGTCACTTACCCCACAGATGCTGTATTTGCTCCTCCTTCACCTGGAGAACTCCCTTGCAAAACTCCCTGTTAGCAGCCCCTGTTCGCAAACATTGAACATTTTCTCTTGAAATTATAAACAAATTAAAATCTAATTCTGCTACACCTACTCCTAAGAGAGTAGATTACTTGTGCCTTGTCCCCTTAAGAATTGAAGTTCTGAAGGGGGTCAAAGGGGATAGTTCTGGTTGCAGCAGCAAAGTTGAGTGTGCTCTAAAAGAACTGAGCAGCAATGGGGCTTGTGTAAGCTGTATTTATTGGAGGGAGGGGCGTTAATGAAACTCCAGTTTTAAAACTACCCCTGGTCTGGGAATGTAATTTTTTTCTTTACTTTTTTTTTTTTTAACACACACACACAGCCTAACACAGTGAGGCCTCAATGCTGAGTGGGCCCTGTGGACACCAGTGTAATGCAAATATTAAGTAAATACCTAATTGGTTAAATAAGTGTAAAGAAATCTAAAATGCTTTAACTTACAAACCAAGAGTCAGGAAGAAGGTGAAAAAATGTGAATTATTGGTGGGAGCTAATTTAACATACCCATCCTACAGTCTCCTTGCCAGTGGCTGGTTGTGCTTAGCCATTGGAGCAGAAATTAGGCCCAGTAGCTGGAGTGGGAGTTGGTAGCCAGAAATTGGAACCCAGAGTTAGAACCACAGTCAGAGGCCAGATGCCAGAGCCAGAAGTCCGGAATTGGAGCCAAGGGTCAGAACCTGGCATGAGGCAAGGCAGGCCCAAGGCAGAGGGTCTGGAACGAGGCAGGAGCAGGAGCTATCACAGCCATGGACAAATGATTTGAGCTGCTGCTGGACTGCTGCTGCTGCTTGGATTGAGAGCCAGTCTGCTGACTCTTATAGCCAGTCAGTCAGCCCTACTATAGGTCAGCTGCACTGGTTAGGTTGTCTGGAGACTGGCTGTGCTGCAGGCCCTGATTCCTGACAGCACCCCTCCATTGAGGGTGCCTCCCATCGGCTTTGGGGCACTTCCAATGGTACTCTCACAATAGAACTAGGGTGTGGATGTTCTTTACTGTTTCCCAAGACTGGTTGTCTGGACTGAAACCTTCTCCTAGCTCGCCGAGATCTGAGGATTTGGTGGACCAAGTAATCCTCCTGTCTGTGAACTGTTATGGGTGGTGGTGGTGTGTTGGAGTGGTCTGGACATGGGTTCTCAGTGTAGGGCTTTTAAAAAGTGAGATGTAGAAGGGTGGAACTTCAAGGGCTAGGGCAGCGATAACCTGAAGGCCACTGAGTTCATCTGTTCTATAATCTTGAAGAGGCCCAGGTATGGGTAGTATAGCTTGGCAGATGGATGATTTGATTTAAGGTTCTAGACAGAGAGCCAAACCTCCCCTATGATCTGACTGTGGGCAGCCTGATGATCTTGGTCTACATGGTGGTTATAGGCTTCTTTGGCAGACTGCAAGTATTCTTTGAATTTCTGGTGCACCCAGCATAGGTAGGTAGTCAGAACTGGGGAATACATGGGCAAGTCTGGGTGGAAGTGAGCGTGAAAGCCATAATTTGCAAACAATGGGCTATACTGGGTCCAGGCATGGATAGCATTGTTAATGCGAATTCATTGTAGCACACCAGGGGAAGTCAGTTGTTCTGGTGGTAACTCCAAAAGTAGTGAAGATACTGTTCCAAGATTTGATTGGCCTTCTCTATTTGTCCATTAGTCAATGACAAGGAGTCTGGGAAATTTCTGTCAGTACTGGGACATGAACTATGGACCCTGATCTGATACAATGCCTGTTGGTAACCTGTCGTAGTGGAAGACATTTTTCATGAAGAGTTGAGCCATCTCTTGTGTGGTACAAACAGCACAGCATGGGATGAAGGGCACCATGTTGGTTAGGAGGTCAACAACAACCAGGATTACAGGGTATCTTTGGGACTGTGGCAGTTCTACAATAAAGTCTATTGATATAGTAGACCAAAGCTCCAGCAGCCTGGGCGGAAGCTGGAAGAGACCTAGGGGGTCTGATTGTGGGTTCTTGGTATGGGCTCAGAGATCATCTGACCTTATATAATCCTTGGGGTAAACTCAAAGGCCTGGCCACCAGAAGCGTCTCATGATAAAATTTCACAAGTGGCAAATTGTGGCATAGTTTCAATACTTGAAACCTAGGTTGTCCCTCCAGAACATAAATACAACCGTGGCAATAAAGGCCATTCTCTAGTTGGAACTCTGAGTTGAGTCAGATATCTGCATTGTTCAGGATCTAGTGGATCTGTGTTGAGAACAGGTCAGCAGGGAGTGGATAGAGGATATCAGACCATTGGCAAAGTTGGATTCCTGGAGCATAGTGGCAGAAGGCTCCTCACCAAGATAGTAGAAACAGAAAGCCTGAGACATGAGGCCTGGTATAAGAGGCCTGGTATGAGGCTGTAAGCCTGAACTAAAGTAGTAGTTATCAAGGCCTGCTAATATAAAGCAAAATTAGCAAAAATCAGGCTGTGAGCAGAATTCAGGCTCTGCCTGCATGCAGGTTCACAGAACCTGGCAAGAACAGGGCTGGTACTGCAAACACACATTCCTGAGAAGTACTAGGCACAAGACAGTCACACAAACACATTCTAGAAGGGTGGTACCAGATACCAAGTATGGTACAAACACACGCTCCGGAGATGATACAAGGACACACTGACCCTCTGTTAAAGATAAGGTCAGATGACAGCGTGATGGCTAGAAATGTTTTGATTGAACCAACATGTACAAGGTAAAGGGTGGTAACTAACCATGTCAGAGGGGCAATGCGTAACTTCTTTTTATCGGTGTATAAAAAGGAGTTTCAGGGGGAGTGTCAGGCCTTAGAGCTACTCCCAAAAAAATGTGTTATACCAACCTACACTTCGAGCTTAATTCTCCTTTCACTTACTATTTTTTTACACCAATGTAATTCAATTGACCTCAATGGAGTTACTGCTGATTTACATCAGGGGAAATGAAGATCAAATAAAGATCTCTTAGCCTTCTATTTCCAGGGACAAATTGTGGCCAGTCATGGCATGTGTGCACAAGGAGAGGGAGAGCACAAGAAACCAGCCAGCCACAACTGCTCTCTCTACATTCTCCTTAGGGAATGTGTCTTTCACCTCCACAATGGTTAATGAAGAGAGTGACTATTTCAATTTGGTTTGTTGGGTCATCCAAAAATGAATCCTTATTGAATATTAAGAAAAGCAGAATTACAACCATAATACCTAAAATATGCACAGCTACATTATAAGCATGGAAGAGATCTATGAAATATCACTGTGATACATCAGAATATGAAAACCACTCCATTAGGTAAAAATGAGCTAAAAATGTGAACCAATGAGATATTCAGTGGGATTGTCTTGCTCCTTCAAATTACTTGTCAAAATCCAACCATTCTCTCAAGCCTTCCAAACACTCATCTCTTCTTCAGCTCTATGTAAAATCTTGTCTTCTTCTACCAATGAAGTTGGTCCATTAAAAGATATTACCTCTGCCGCCTTGAATCTCTAATATCCGGGGACCAACACAGCTACAACAATACTGCAAACATTAATGATCATGTCTTTATTCCAGGAGTTCTCAGACTTCATTGCACCGCGACCTCCTTCCGACAACAAAAATTACTACACAACCCTCAGAAGGGGGGGGACCAAGCCTGAGCCTGCCCAAGTCCCGCCCCTAGGTGCAGGGGCCAAACCCTGAGTCCCATCACCCCACGTAGGGGTTTTAAAGCCGAAGGCTTCAGCTGCAGGCAAGGGTCCTGTAACCTGAGCCCTGCTACTCAGGGCTGAAGCCATCAGGCTTCAGCTTCATTCCCGGGCCGTAGGGCTCGGGCTTCAGCTTTGGCCCTGGGCGGTGGGGCTCAGGTTTCAGCCCTGGCAACCTCATTAAAACAGGATCGTGACCCACTTTGGGGTCCCAACCCACAGTTTGGGAACCGCTGACGTAGAAGGTTGGTATAAAGAGGAAGGTGATTAATTGTTCTCCCTAACCACTGAGGACAAGGCAAGGCAAGAAGCAATGGTCCTAAATTGCAACAAGGAAAATTTAGTTTAGACATTAGGAAAAACTTCCTAATTATCAGGGTGGTTAAGCACTGTAACAAATTACCTAGGGAGATTGTGGGATATCCATAATTGGAGATTATTAAGAACAGGTTAGACAGACACCTGTCAAGGATGGTCTATAATACTTAATCCTGACGCACAGCAGAGGACTGGACTAGATGATCTATTGAGGTCCCTTCAAGTCCTACATTTCTATGATTCTATGCAAAGGTCAGATATTTACACATGAAAACTACCAGTTATAAGTTTGTGCAAATACCCAATTTTCACATGCCGTTGTAATAACTGCACAAACATTTCAAAAAATCTGTGTGTATTTCTCATCTCAGAGCATGGTGACTTCTGCAGGATCAGATAGCATGTCGCTGATGGAGTCTGGAATAGAACCTAGATATGATGATTCTCATGGTGTATCTTCATTGCAAAGCAAAGGTGTGATTAGAACATGGGTAGGCACATCTCTGCTAGTGTTAATCTAGCTAGCATACGTAACAATAGTAGTGAAGAACAATAGCAATAATATAAGCCATCCAGGGCCCCTGAGTACATACTCAGATTGTCACCCTGCACTGAAGTTTGTCTTGCCACATCTCCACTACTATTGTTACCTGTGCTACCTAGATTAAAGCTAGCATAGGTATACCTACCCACCTTCAATTTCCAGTGAAGACATACCCTTTGTCTGCTGCTCTATTAGGCAATGTTTCTTAAAGTGAATGTAGGATATAGCTCAGCAGCAGGTGAAATGCTACTGAAAGCTGCAGCTGCATTGATATAAAAAGCACTTGTTTGTTGCATAACCCAAATGTGCCAAGATTCATCATAGATTGTGACAATTTATATCTAATTAAAAAGCAGAGTTTTTAAAGCCATTTCATATGTGAGCTTCTAGTCTTTTCTCCAGCCATATGTTTTTTATCATTCCAGTTAGCAGGGGACTAAGAAAGAGCCTTTTACTGAGGAGTCAAGGAAAGGAAGCACCAGAGGAGGAATGACGGTATAGGGAGCATGTCCAGTTTTTATTTTTGGACACAGGAGTATTCCCACTTCTTGGCAGCTGCGATCACTTGCATAGACTGCAAAGTTTAAATGAGGTATGTGCCAATCTCCAAGTTTTCTACAACTTGTTTTGATGTGGTTACTTCTAAAAAAGTCCTACCTGGCTCCCTAATACAGCCTGACCACTGCAAATCAGATCTGCTCCAGCACTCTAAATTGAGCGCACAGGATTTGAGGAGAAGCAAATATTTTCCATTTGGATTCCTTTTCTCTGTCAATACAATGTCCTTTCTGCTGCCAAACTTACATTCCCTTGAAGGCACAAGACAGCATCCACCCTCATATAAGCCCTTACTACTGAATGACCATCTAAAAATCTTGCCTGCAGCCCTGATCCAAATTTAATTAAAAATCACTCATGTACATGTGGTGATCTAAGACTAGCTTGTCTAATATAAGTTGAAAGTGTTATAGAAGGATGATAATTCAAGTCTGCATCTGAAAGAAAATTTGTGAAACCAACTATTCCACCTGGAAAATCAAAAAAGCCTGACAGGAGGGGACCAATCAACATGTGGTTAGTCTTTAATCTAACAAGGATATCTTAAGTGTAGTTGTATGCAAAAAGGTTATGTGTATCTGCCAAACACCTATCCCAAGTTGAAAGGATTTCTCTGAAGTACTGCATGCTAATTGGAAGGAAGTTGGAATGCTTTCTATCAAGCTTCTATAATAAGCTTCATTACCCAATACTTAAAATGGTAAATTGTATATAAAAAGGAGACAGAATAAGATAACTGGAAAGTGTTGTAACGGATAAGTATGATTATCTATACACCAAGGCACCTTCTGTTTGAAATGGCTATCTGGCATGTTCCCATGAATATCAAATGGACAGAAACAACATAAATGAGAGAGCACAAGCCAAGAAACGGAAGCAAAAGCTGGAGATGCAAATAAAGGCCAAAGTCCTGCAACGATTTATGCACTTATTAAGTTTAAGCACATGAGCAGTCCCGCTGATTTCACTGTACTCAAAATTAAGCACATGTATAGGTGTTTGCAAGAGCAGGGCATAAAGGAGGTTGTCAGTTTGGAAGCTGGACAAATGAACTCTCAGATGTAAATCAAACAGCTACTCACTTCAAATGGCTGTATCTAGAAGAATTAGTCTATTGAGCAAGACCTTAGATTAGATATGAATTATTCTACTGGCATTTCATTTAGTTTGATTTTCTCTCTCTTTTCTATTTTCTAAATTAAATAAACCTTGCTTGATTTAAGATAATTTGCCTTTAGTGACTATTACTTTGGGATAAGCATTGCAAAGCCATTCTTGGAGAGAAGGAAAACAAAATGCAAGATTCAGAGGAACCTGAGTGAAAACAGATACTCCACTGGGACAGATAGTCAAAGTTATGGGCATGGATGGCTCAACCCCAAGAAATCCTCCCAGGATGCTAGCTACAGTCAGATGAGACAGAAGCTAAAAACTAAGAGGGGTGAACAGGCCCTTAGGTCCAAAAGTGATCATATACAACTACTGCATAATATATTATGCTCATATTTTTCCTTCCTTCCCCAATATCCAACATTGCTGCCACCACAAAGACTCCATGTATAGCAATGACAGTTTTTATCAAACACATAGCAAAGTTATTCCATATTTCATTCCTGTGCAACTGAGAAAGAACTTCCTAACTGCAACATTACACAGCAGTGAGAATTACTTATTAAGTGCCATTAGTCTGCACAACACAGAGGAAGATGTGATTCCTGCCCCAAGGAGTTTACATTCCAAATTATGCTCAGACACATAATGCACGGGAAGAGCATTTTCTGAATTGAAGAGGGTAGGAAGAGGCAGCACTGTGGGACAAGGTACCTGCAGGGAGAGGATATCTACAAAGGCACGTATGTGGAGGCATGTTTATGGGATGGAGAGCACAGAAGAAGGGTAACGGGGCATCAACAGCTCTGTGTGAAAGTACCTTGGGTGTTAGAGATTTTGCCAAGCTTCATCTGCTGCTTCTACTATTTAAAAATATTAAATACATTTTCTGAGCCGTTCTTGTGCTTACACATAATACAGCAACAGGGCCGATAACTAGTACACCAAATTGGCTGATATACCTCTTTTTTGTAGGGATAATATGAGTAGATTCTAATTTAGCATGCATGATTTTATTTCTACTTTATATTGTTCTTGTATCTGGGAACATAGGTGCCAACTTCCTCAGTTCCTGGGGGGTGCTTGACCCCCCTTCTGCCCCAGGCCCAGCCTCTTCCTGCCTCCGCCCTACCACTTCCTGCCCCTCCCCCACCTCTTCCTGCCCCCACTGCTCTCCCTCCCTCTTGCACGCCACTGAACAGCTGATTGTGGCAGGCAGGAGGCACTGGCAGGGGGAAAGAGAGGCTCTGATCCACAGGGCTGGCAATAGATGGAGAGCACCCACTATTTTTTTTCCTGTGGTTGCTCCAGCACCAGAGCACCGACAGAGTCAACGCCCATGTCTGGAAATCAGCAAATTAAGTTTTAAAAATAAGAAAGGGACATAGAGGGAAGAGGAGAAGACAGGAGAAAATCAAGGAAGAGAAGAATAAATAGAAACAAATTAAACTGAACGTGCTCACTTCTTATTGTGCTTGTGTAACACCAACAGTCCCTAGTCATTGGTGGGCAGAATCAAACTTGGAACCTCTGGAGCTAAATGCATGAGCCTCTATCACATGCCTCTTAGCTAAAGCTGTAGAGCAATCTCAATCTCTCTGTCTCTAAGTGGTCTTGGTGCCACTAAATGGGACAGAACATCACACCCAAAAGGTGTGTGGGTCACATTTGTTCTAATCACTGGCATTTTTCTGAACACCATTACCATGTGAAAGCTGAGTGCTGATTTCCTCCCATTTTCTCATGTTACATTTTACTGTTTTCTGAGAAACAGGCAGTAAAATCCATCTCTGTGATATTGTTCCCTCAACCCCACAACATCTTTAGCAGATTAATGTCTGTGGTCTCACATCTCTGTAGTAGCCTCTAATCTATGCAAAGTGAAGTGTTTTGGATTTACCTATAACATCATTGCCCACCCTGTAATTTGTAACTGTTGAATGAAATGACAGACACTCTAAATCACACTATAGGCTGAAGATATGCCATAAACTGGTTTGCAAAAAAAGCAGTGAGCAGCTCAACTGGAGAGAATGTGTGCTAAATTTCTTCAAGGGGATTCCTCTCTCTAGACCATTGGGTGGCAGCAGATCTTCTCCATAGCCATGGCTAAAGCCTCAGAGCAGCAGTAGTTTCTCCTGCCAGTGTGTTCCTCCTCTGTCAGGGAAATGGCTTGTGGGTGCTCCTGGTTGTAGACTTAGCTGCACCAGCTCCACTCTTTTTCTTCTTTTCTGCTCGTCCAATCTCTCCTGGTGAAGCAGACTTCATGATGCACGGTAGGAGGGTGAGTAGGCCACTTCTATGGGGTCCCAACTTTGTATGTTCAAAGTGACCCTGCCCCACTTTCTGAAACAGGACTCAGTGATTCCCCTGGGTCTCCATGGAGAAGGGAGCAGAATTCTGTTCTGTTCAGGTCCTTATGCTTTCTCTATTGCCTTGGTATCTGAACATCTCATTTACAAAAATAAGAATGTTCCACTTAGTGCATAGACATTTTCATTTAGATCAAACTGTATGTGAACATTTTTTCATTAAGATGTTCTTTGGTTCCTATCTATGCATAAAGCCATTTAACATACTGCATGCACTTTCCAAACTCTTGCTTTACCAGCAAAAAAAACAAAGAATTCCCACTCACCAAGTGAAACCAAATAGAGTAAAAATCAAAGCAAACAAAGAATGCTGAAGCAATCACTACTCTTCATACATTTGTTATACTGTTTGACATACACAATAAATTATAACAGTTACCAAATTACCATTCAAGTTCAAATGATGTACACACATCTATAATCTTAGTTAGCTGCTTGCTGGCATACTTCAGGAATGCCACTGCGTCCTCCAGTGTAATTCTATATCAATGACTTTTCCAAATAAATCTAGTTGCTGGTTTATATTAATGAACTGTCACAGTTCCCATTGTTTTCCCATGGCCTTGCAGCTGCATTCTTTCACAGGTGCTTGGCAAATTAAAATGATGCTGGTTTGGGGTTTCAGTCTGACATAAAACCACTCCTTCAGCAGATTGTTAGGAAGTTATTCATGCAAGAAACACATCTTTACTTTAGACATTCTGCCTTCTTCCTTAGCCTATAACCACTTCTTGACTGAACCCTTGCATGTCTGATTTTCTTGCTGATGAGGTAAAAAAAAGAGAGAGATTGCATCTTGTTTTTACTTTGGGGGGGGAAACCTGTTAAACAATAATAAGCACTGGAAGAATGTAAGGCCTGAGTCTGCTCTCAATTACATCAGTGAGAATCAAGAGAAGCTCCACTGAAGTCAACCCAGATCCTCAGCTGGTGTAAAATGGCATAGTTCTATTGATTTCTGTGGAACTGTGTTAGTTTATACCAGCTAAGGATATGGCACAACTTAATATAAAACAAGAACACAATCAGACCTGTAACATTTTAATATCTGCTAAAATAAAATCTAATATGAATAATAGCTGTGTTTCTATAGCATCATTCAGCCAAAGATTCCAAAATGTTTAAAAATATTACTTAATTAACCCTTATGGTACCCTTTGTTCCTGATTCTGAGAGGCACTGAGCACTTACAACTCTCACTAAAGTCACTGCGTGTTATTGATGCTCAACAACCCTCAATTAGGTACACGTTTTAAAGATGACTAAAAAGAGGGGCAGAGATTAAAGCCTAAATTGTCAGACTTGGACAGTGCTTAAATTGCCTCCATTTTTGGGTGCACAACTTGGGATCCAGTACACCATTGTCTTGCACGTTGTGCAGTCACTTGCAAATGGGATAACTATTCTGAGTCCATAGCTTTTTATGCCCTCTTTATGCTCACTTTCAATTAGTGTGCATGGCTACACAAGGTGCAGAGAATGGTGAATTTGGCCCTGGGAAATTTGGCCTTATTTTAAGATGCTCACAGGTGCACTCCTCACCCCATTGACTTCAATTGGCCAACAAGGCCATGATGCTGAGCACCCCAAACTCTAACTGAAGCACTGGGCACTCAAAATTTGGGCACCCAAACTGAGTCACCCAAAATCACTGGCCACTTTTAAAAAAAAAATCAGCCCTCAGTGATTTGCTCAAGATTCTGAGTAAAGAGCAGAGTTTTGGCACCTGGTCTTCTGTTCTAGTCCTGCCACTTTCAATCAGTTACTGACTACTCAATGCCCCTATCCCAGTACAAAATGTATGGAAAGGAAAACTTAGATAACAAGCTTCGGACAGATTATCAGATGGTGTAAATGGATTTACACCATCTGAGGATATGGCTGTGATGGGTTTAGTCACAGATCATAAGGAACCTCAAGAGGTCATCTAGTCCAACCCCCTGCTCAAAGCAGAATCAATCCCCAGACAGATCAGATTTTTGCCCTAGATCCCTAAATGGCCACCTCAAGGATTGAGCTCACAACCCTGGGTTTAGCAGACCCCTTTAGGGCTGTCACTTGATGTGCTGAGATTACCTCTGAGCCTATTTTCCCTGCCAAAGCTTGGGACACTAGAACCCTGCCTTGTTGAGCCAGACACACTAGCTTGCTGCAACACAGACCCAGGTCTTGTCCATGCCCCCAAAGCTGCAGACTTTAACCAAAAACTGCTCAGAAGGTCACTATTTCCAGCACCCAGAGACCCAGTTCCCAATGGGATCCAAACCCCAAATAAATCCATTTTACTCTGTATAAAGCTTATACAGGGTAAACTCATAAATTGTCCGCCCTCTATAACACTGATAGAGAGATATGCACAGCTATTTTCTACCCCAGGTATTAATCACTAACTCTGGGTTCATTAATAAACAAAAGTAATTTTATTAAGTATAAAAAGTAGGATTTAAGTGGTTTCAAGTAATGACAGAACAAAGTAAGTCACCAAGCAAAATAAAGCAAAAACACACAAGTCTAAGCCTAATACATTAAGAAACTGTTTACAGGTAAAATCTCACCCTCACAGATGTTCCAATAAGCTTCTTTCACAGACTAGACTCCTTCCTAGTCTGGGCCCAATCCTTTCCCCTCGTACAGTCCTTGTTAGTTCCAGCAGACATCTTAGGTGGAAAGCAGGGGTGTTCTCATGACTCGCAGTCCCCTTTGTTCTGTTCTCCCCGCCCTTCTATAGCTCTGGCACAAGGCAGGAATCTTCTGTCCCTCCGGATCCCCACCCCTACTTCTGACTGGAAAAGTACCAGATCGGGGTGGTTCTATGTGTTTTGCAGCCCCAAGCATGGCAGTCAGGCAGCCTTCAGTGGCGTTTCTGTGGGAGGTCCACCGGTCACGCGGATTCAGTGGCAGTTCTGCAGGTGATCTGCTGGTCCTGCACCTTTGGAGTACTCACTGCCGAATTACCACCGAAACCCAGGGCCGGTGGACCTCCCACAGAAACGCTGCCAAAGGCTGCCTGACTGCCACCCTCAGAGTGACCGGCAGCCCGCCCCCCGTGGCTTGGCGCCCCAGGCAAATGCTTGTTGCGTTGGTGCCTGGAACCACCCCTGTACCAGATTTAAGATGGATTTCAGTATCAGGTGCCATGATCACATGTCCTGTGAGACCCTGGCCTCCATTCTTCCTGGGATGGCCCACATGTACACAGGAAGGTTTGTAAGTAAACAAAGCCTTTTACAACCAATTGTCCTAGTCAATGGGAGCCATCAAGATTCTAAACCACCATTAATGGCCCACACTTTGCATAATTACAATAGCACTTCAGGGTTATACTTCATATTTCTAGCTTTAGATACAAGAATGATACATATATACAAATAGGAGGAATATATTTAGTAGGTTATAACCTTTGTTATAATACCTTACAAGAGACCTTTTGCATAAAGCATATTCCAGTTACATCATATTCACACTCATAAGCATATTTCCATAAAACATATGGAGTGCAACGTCACACTGGCTTCTATGTGTTTTATACTTCTGAAGATGTCCTCATTCTCCCCTGGGTGAGGAAGGTCTTGTAAAGGTGCACAAGAGGCAGTGGGCAAGGTCTGTTGAATTTCAGGAAAAGAGCATCAACTTCCTTGAAACCAGACCAAGCAGATGTATCAGTTGTTCATCCATAGTTTACCCTATTACCCAAAGAATCGAGGTGAAGACTTTGTATTAAATATTCACAGTGAGGTTAAACAGTTGTTGAAGTCATCCAATCCAACATCTCAGCTTTTATTTAAAATATTTTACTTGTGGCTAAATATTAACAATAACAGTAAGAAAATTTAATATGCAAGAACCTATTCATTTAAGTTAACCAGACGCACTTCTGGTTTGTGTTTCCTCTCTCCAGTGACTTTTTGTAAAATTCCATTTCCTTTCATCACCTTAAGCACTGTCTCTAGCTTTATACAGGACACAATCAGAGTATTTTTGCCTTGACCAACAAGGCACTATAGTTCCATCCACTGGGGAATTGGGAAGGAATATATTAGCAATGATTTAATGCATTATTCCTGTTACTCCATCTACACCTATTGTAAATTATATTTACTTACCTTTAACGTATACTAGGCCGCAAGAAAACTATGTACTAAAAATGACCTACACATTTTAATCAATATGTTCTGAGTTTTCATTTTTCAGATCCACTAATACAATGTAGTGCAAATGGAGCTCTTGCATCAGATTCTCTCTTTCTCCTTTCATGTATTATGTACAGTAAAGATGGTTGGGCATGGAAGGGACATGAAATCAGCTTTGCATCTCCCCAGTTCTATTTCCAGCCAACAGCACAACTGACTGCTACTCTAATGTTGCTATATTGACTGTTAAACTGGAAAAGAACAGCCAGAGAGCAGTGCACTTGGTCCACACGCTGTTCCAACCTCTCCTGGCCCTAGCCTGCTCCAGTAAACCCACGCTGAGTGCCAGTGTAGAATCTTATATTTCATTCTATGCTCTTTATGTTAGGAGAATTTTGCTGGGACCATTTCTGCTCCCTTTGTGGCCCTGGTGTACAGGGCTCCATCAGGAGATAGAATTGGAGCCACTGTTAGGAGAGGAACATATCAAATTCAAGGTAGAATTAGCTCCTTCCCCTTTGTCCCAAAACCTCTTAGAATTTTATTTTACATTGTCAAGGTTTTTTCCCTCACTTTGAACTTTAGGGTACAAAAAGTGGGGACCTGCATGAACACTTTTAAGCTTAATTACTAGCTTAAATCTGGTATGCTGCTACCAGCCAGAATTTAGTGTCTGACACACTTTCTCTTCCCCCAAAACCTTCCCTGGGGAACTCAGACCCAAACCCCTTGGGTCTTAAAACAAGGAGAAATTAACCATCCTCCTCCTTTCCCCCCACCAATCCCTGGTGAGTTCAGACTCAATCCCTTGGATTTTAAAACAAGGAAAAATCAATCAAGTTCTTAAAAAGAAAGCTTTTAATTAAAGAAAGAAAAGGTAAAAATTATCTCTGTAAAATCAGGATGGAAAATGCTTTACATGGTACTCAGATTCATTTAAAAGAGAGGGACCCCCCTTGCCTTAAATTCAAAGTTACAGCAAACAGAGGTAAAAATCCTTCTAGCAAAAAGACACATTTACCAGTTGAGAAAAAAAACATAAGACTAATCCGCCTTGCCTGGCTACTACTTACAATTTTGAAACATGAAAGACTGATTCAGAAAGATTTGGAGAACCTGGAATGATGTCCCATCCCTCTCAGTCCCGAGAGCGAACAACGAACAAAACAAAAAGCAAAAACAAAGACTTCCCTCCACCAAGATTTGAAAGTATCTTGTCCCCTCATTGGTCCTCTGATTAGATGTCAGCCAGGTTTACTGAGTTGCTTAACCCTTTACAGCTAAGAGACATTAACCCTTAACCATCTGTTTATGACACGCCCCCCAAATCTCAGACAGTGTGGAACCACACTGGCGGTGATTTCTTCCTAGAACTTTAGAATAAACAGATTAATAAAACACATGCACCTTTACATATACTACTAATTATGTAAACTACAAGACTTTTTACATTTTAAGGACAATTTTTAACCAGTTGATTCTGGGAAACTTTCACGGGAGAGTGCATCAGTTACTTTGTTAGAAGCTCCTGAAATGTGTTGACTTTCCAAATTAAAATATTGGAGAGCTAAACTTCATCGCAGCAGTTTTTTGTTGTTTCCCTTGGCAGTATGAAGCCACTTTAGCACAGTATGGTTGGTTTGTAGCTGGAAACGCCGTCCCCAAATGTATGGGCATAGGTTTTCCAGGGCATACACAATGGCATAGCATTCTTTTTCACTGATTGACCAGTAGCTTTCCCTTTCAGACAGTTTCTTGCTGAGAAACATGACAGGATGGAAGTTTTGATCCAGTTCTTCCTGCATTAAAACTGCTCCTACACCACGCTCAGATGCGTCTGTGGTTACTAGGAATGGTTTGTCAAAGTCTGGGGCCCTTAGCACAGGGTCAGACATGAGTATTGCCTTAAGCTGGGTAAAGGCCTTCTGACATTCATCAGTCCACTTAACTGCATTTGGCTGGGTCTTTTTGGTCAGGTCTGTTAGTGGGGCAGCGGTTTGGCTGTAGTGTGGTACAAATCGCCTGTAATACCCAGCCAAGACTAAGAAAGATTGGGCCTGTTTCTTGGACTTTGGGACAGGCCACTTTTGGATAGCATCCACCTTGGCCTGTAGGGAGTTTATTGTTCTTTGACCCACCTGGTGTCCAAGATAAGTCACTCTATTTTGGCCTATTTGACACTTTTTATCCTTAACAGTTAGTCCTGCCTGCCTGATGCGCTCAAAGACTTTTTCCAGGTGTTTTAGGTGTTCTGCCCATGAATCAGAAAAGATGGCCACATAATCGAGGTAGGCAACTGCATATTCTCCCAATCCTACTAGGAGACCATCTACAGGTCTTTGGAAGGTGGTGGGTGCATTTCGCAGCCAGAAAGGAAGCACAATAAATTCATACACCCCTGCATGGGTGATGAAGGCTGACCTTTCTTTGGTGGGTTCATCTAGCGGTACTTGCCAGTACCCCTTGGTTAAATCTATTGTAGAGATGAACTGGGCACGTCCCAATTTGTCCAATAGCTCATCGGTGCATGGCGTTGGATAGTTGTCGGGATGAGTTACAGCATTTAGCTTATGGTAGTCCACGCAAAAGCATATTTCTCCATCTGGTTTGGGTACTAGAACCACTGGAGATGCCCATGCACTGGTAGAGGAGCGGATTATACCCATCTGTCGCATGTTTTGGATCTCCCATTCTATAGCAGTTTGGGCATGAGGAGACACCAGGTAGGGTGGGGTTCTAACTGGGTGAGCATTACCTGTGTCAATGGAGCGGTATGCCCATTCAGTCCATTCTGAGGTGGCTGAGAACAATGGGGCAAAGCTAGTGCACAGCTTCTTGATCTGTTGCCGCTGCAGACTTCCAAGGTTGTGGAGAGGTTCATCTCTTCCACGCCACCGTCACTTTTTCCTTCATAGTAGACACCTTCAGGCCACTCAGCGTCATCTCCTCCCTGGGCTGTAATCTGACAAACCTTTAAGTCTCTGGAATAAAAGGGTTTGAGAGAATTAACATGGTACACTTTAGGCTTTAGGGTTGAGGTGGGGAATGCTATGAGATAGTTAACAGCTCCCAGGCGCTCTTGGACCGTGAATGGCCCTTCCCATGACACTTCCAACTTATGGGCCTGTTGCGCCTTCAAGATCATAACCTGGTCTCCTACTTTGAAGGAATGCTGTCTGGTATGTTTATCATACCAGGCCTTTTGCTCTTCCTGATCATCCTTTAGATTTTCTTTAGCAAGGGCTAAAGAGTGTAGGTTGCTTACAAAGTCTAGAATGTTAGTTCCTGGAGAAGGCGTAAACCCCTCCCATTGCTGCTTCACCAACTGTAATGGCCCCTTAACCTCATGGCCATACAGAAGTTTGCATGGTGAAAACCCTAAACTGGGATGTGGTACAGCCCTGTAGGCAAAAAGCAACTGCTGCAACACTAGGTCCCAATCATTGGACAGTTCATTTATGAATTTACGTATCATGGCCCCCAAAGTTGCATTAAACCTCTCCACCAGGCCATTGGTTTGATGGTAGTAAGGGGTAGCAACCAAGTGATTCACTCCATGAGCTTTCCACAGATTTTTCATGGTCCCTGCCAGGAAATTAGTTTCCATCAGGAGATAGAATTGGAGCCACTGTTGGGAGAGGAACATATCAAATTCAAGGTAGAATTAGCTCCTTCCCCTTCGTCCCAAAACCTCTTAGAATTTTATTTTACAAATATAAATGCCAGGAAAGCTTAACAAACATGATTCTGCCTTTTCTTTATCAACTCCACTCAAGACTTAAACTGAGATGGGTAGCCAAAAAAACTAAAGAACTGTTGTTGGCAGTGAAATGGCTGAGTCTAAAGTAACCTTCCGCAAATGGCAAAAAAGGAGCACAGTACTCACAAGCCCCACCCCTGAATGATTTCCCATTAAGCTTCCTGCTCTGTTCAGATCGCAATGGTATGAGTGATACAGGCTATTTTTGTAAGTCACAAAGGTTCAACTGTTTTAAACATTCAGTTGGGCCTAGGCTCAGGGCGCTTGATTCACCTTTCCCCATTCCCCAGCTGTTGAGTTTGGTTCCACAAAGGCTTGAGTGGGTGAGAGAGCTTAAATCAATCTGTAGTGTGTCAACCAGCTTAATGAAGCTGCAGGGGGTTGGCAGGGGGGAAGTGAATGAAAATTTATTTTGTGGAATGGGATCCTAGCCTCTGCCAGTTGCCTCCTGATTCACCAGAGGGTTCTGATGATCACCCAAGAGCTTTCAGCCAGCATAAGTGACCTCGCACACCACTGCAGACAGAACTGGAGCATGAGCAATAAGCAATGCCTTAGCAATTTTCATCCAGTGCCTGGTGGGGGAGGTTCTCATGATTGGGGGACAAACCTACAGCTGCAGATGGCAACATTGTCATTACAAGAATTGGACATGGCAGGTCAACACTCAGAAAAGACTGACTTGTAGGGTGCAGAATGAAAGAAAGCCCCGTACATAAAGGTCTCAGAGGGGAACAACAGGTGCTGAAGAAGTGAATTTCAGAATATATATGCAGTAGCACTGGGTGTGGAGAAGGGGGAGATTGGCACTTCTTGAGACATGAACCACCGACAAGAAACCCATATAATTAGTACGGGGATTGCTTTCTCTGCTAGATCCAAAGGACAGCAGTAAGGCAATCAGCTATGTGTGCATTAGCCGAAGGAAAAAGGATGCCCATATGGAGACACCTGCTCTGAAAGCTCACTTGAAAAAGAACCATTCAATAGAATGAGAGAAACATCTGTGTAGTGTTAGTCAGACACAGACCATCAGCAACAGCATCATAGCAGAGATGCAGAGGCAAGTGAAAAACAGAATGGGCTAGAAGTTTTTCCAGGGACAACATCCAAATCAGTGCCCACCATGCTGAGTTGCAATACCTCTGTCATCCTTCACATGCTGCAATATTTCCAGCTGAGGAATTCAGATGTAGATGTCTCTGCAGACTTGCACCCCGCATATTAAAAATCTAGTAACAAAAGTTAAGTAAGGTGCATGGCCATTAATTAATTATGCGGTGTTGTTGTAGCTGTATTGGTCCCAAGATATCAGAGTGACAATATGGGTGAGGTAATATCTTTTCATTGGACCAACTTCTGTTGGTGAGCGAGACAAGCTTTCTAACCACACACAGCTCTTCTTTAGGTCTAGAAAACATACTGAGTGTGTCACAGCTAATACAGGTTTCAGAGTAGCAGTCCCTTGAAATATGCATTAAGTACTTATGCTAAACAATCTGTTGCACCTTGTGTTAGCTGTAAAAAGAACAGGAGTACTTGTGGCACCTTAGAGATTAACACATTTATTTGAGCATAAGCTTTCGTGGGCTACAGCTCACATCTTAGGAGGCATAGGATGGAACATATAGTAAGGAGATATATATACATACAGAACATGAAAAGGTGGAAGTAGCCATATCAACTCTAAGAGGATAATTAATTAAGATAAGCTATTATCAGCAGGAGAATTAGCCTCTTAGAGTTGATATGGCTACTTCCATCTTTTCATGTTCTGTATGTATATATATCTCCTTACTATATGTTCCATCCTATGCCTCCTAAGACGTGAGCTGTAGCCCACGAAAGCTTATGCTCAAATAAATGTGTTAGTCTCTAAGGTGCCACAAGTACTCCTGTTCTTTTTACAGCTAACACAAGGTGCAACAGATTGTTTAGCATAAGTAGTTAATGCATATTTCAAGGGACCATTCAAAGTGAAGTGGCCTGTTAACACCCCTTCAGTCATAGACACATCTCTACAGCCACTATGATCAATGCCACTCACAACACACCATTCAAGATCCGTGGGTCCTACATACGTGGTGTACCACATCCACTGCACTAAATGTGCTAACCACTATGTGGGTGAAACCTGACAATTGCTACATTCTCAAATGAGCTTACACAGAAAAATGATAAAAGACAAAAATACCGAATCACCAGTGGGTGAACACTTTTCAGAAAACGATCACTCACTGTATCTGACTTCTCAGTCCTCACCCTCACAGGAAACCTGCACAACACCTTCAAACGACGAGCCTGGAAGCTTAAATTCATAACTTTGCTACACACTAAAAATCATGGACTGAATAGAGCTACTGGATTTGTGACTTATTACAACAGTCTATAAAATACAAACAACCCTCCCCCAACCAGCTGCCTTTCCCTCCCCCGCTTTTCTTTGACTGGCGAGGTGTTAATGGGCCACTTCACCTTGAATAGTGTCCCTTGAAATATGTGTTAACTACCTATGCTAAACAATCTGTTCCATCTTGTATTTAGCCATAACACCCTGAGTAAATATCCCAGACCTGAAGAGGAGGTCTGTGTAAGCTTGGAAGCTTCTCTCTCACCAACAGATGCTGATCCCATAAAAGATATTACCTCATCCACCTTGTGTCTCTAGTAGTTGATTATAACATTTCTGTGAACTAAATGTCTTTCAATGTGTCATCAGCAGTGGTGCTCCTTGAGGATTACACCCATCACTAGTATAGATTTTAGAGTTATTCAAGTTATATTAATTTTTTTTCAAGAAACAAGTCCCTCGCACCCCCTTCCGGAAGCTTGCACAGCTCAACTTATTTTGTTAATATTTTCCCCCAAAAATTACCTTTGGGTTAAGAGTGAGAATGAACATGAGAAACTTAAGCACAGTATATTCATAAACAACAGCTATATAAAATTTCCCTTTCTTGTGCGATTACAAACCATCTTCAGCAAATTAGTCACTGCTCTCCTTTAAGATTCCATAGAATCGTATTAGCCATCCCTATCCATGTCAGTGCAGGACTTTTCCTGACAGTGTATTCCCTGTCTCGTTCAGTCTACCTTTTAAAAAAATGAGGGGCTTCTATATTTATCATTAAAACATAGCATTTCTCTAGTTTCCTAATGTTAAAAGGACAATGTCAGATAGTTTAGGTCCAAAATTTAAGAATTTTTTAAAAAAAAAACAAAAAATTATAAATTCTAATGAGCCGTAGCTAGATTCAGTCCCTAAGATTTTTTCCTGCTTTATCTAATTTCAATGGGATATTTGCCCAATTAAGGACTGAGTAAGGACTTTGGGATTTGACCCACTAAATACAAAAGCTTTCAAGATTTTTTGAAAATGTCAATTAAAATAATGCTGTGATTTGTTTTAAGCATTATTTGCAGCACTGTATAGAGCAATGGTTCCCCAATTGTGTTCCACAGCACTCTTCTGGTCCATGCAGAACCTGCTGGCAGCCCACATAGCAGTGGCTTATCACATGTTGCCAGATCTCTCCATTCTTCCCAGCTGCTAAATTACATTACAAGGTCTAAAGGTATGCGTATGAATTTATGAAAAAAAATAGAAATTCTTTTTACATAAATGTGAATGTACTGCTCCCCTTTCTACTCTCTAAGCCCAGAGGCAAATCCTGAGAGGTGCTGTGCATCTGCACCTCCCCTGGGATTTCCTATAAGCAGGTTTGTCTGTTTTTCTTGGAGCCCATTAGCATAGTATTTGAGCACCTCCAAATCTTTAATATTTTTTCCTCATATACCCCTGTGAAGAAGGGAAGTAATATCATCCACATTTTACAGCTAGGGTGACCAGATGTCCCGATTTTATACAGACAGTCCCAATATTTGGGACTTTTTCTTATATAGGCTCCTATTACCTCCCCCCACCTCCCTCCCGATTTTTCTCACTTGCTATCTGGTCACCCTGTTTACAGCTGGGGAGCTCAGTCATTGAAAAGTTAAGTGACTTCCCCCAGGTATCACAAGAAGTGAGGAGGGACTTAAATCCAGGTCTCACAAGTTCTAACCTAGCACCCTACCAACCAGACCACGATTCATCTCTTTTTAACAATTCAATTCAATGAGATTCAATTGGCAGGACAAGTTCTGTAGATGTTGTCAGAGTTTACAGTCCTCTCGAGTATCTGTCACAAGCAGGTAAGTTCCCACCAGAATAAGGCTACATGCTGTGTTGAGTTTAATCCTGTGTTCATTGGTCAGCAATGTTTATTTCTGATCTGACGGCTTAGAGTTTGTCGCTCAGTGCCATCTCTTTCTTTTCTCCCCATATCAGACAGTTTTTTATCACCATTTTTTGATTAAATTTTTTTTATGATTCCTGATAGCCTGAGAAAGTCTCTTTCTCACACTTCCTCATCTATCAGACATTGGAGTAGAAAGTGCCCTTTTTAGAGTTTGGTCAGGAGTGAAAAGTGCACCAAAGTAAAAAGATGCCATGAGTGATGTAAACTAAATTGGATAATGAGATTTTAAAATTATTTCCTTTTTATATTTACATCTAAGATGTTTTTAGGAAAAGAGGTAAGGAAATGTATTTCTTATTAATATCTGATATTAAATCTGACAATATTTTCAACAGAACATTGTACAATTCTGCAGGACCAACTTAACCTCCGGATCTACTTAATATAAATATGCGATGCCATCATCAAGCCACATGACTGAGGAATCTTCCACACAAATTAGCATTATCTGCTCATATTCAGAGTCCTTGCTTGTGCCAGCTCCACTGATACATCATGTAGCAGCAACAATACAGTGGGATCGAAGGTCACATTGTGGTGATCTGAGACCCTACTGGTTGTGTTGCTTTCCTTCTTCAAAATTGTGAAGATGTAAGTTGAACTGTCCCTTGTACAGTGGAACATAAAACAGCTGCTTTCCAGAGTTTTAAACTGTGAAGAAAAACAAGCATGTTTCTGGGAGATTTGGGTCTTAAAGCTCTCCATAGTTCCATCTGATAATCCTATGAAGGTTCCACTCTTCCAAAAGAAATCAAAGGTTTATGACTTGATCTACATACTGAACCATTCTTATTCACCTTTCTTGATATTCTTGGTAAAAGATGAATGAAACACTTTCCAAACATATTACATTGTTGCCCTGCCTGTCTTGGGAAAGCCTACGTTTTCATAATGTCTATATATTCAGATTTTCATTCTTAGGTGCCAAGACCCCTAAATTTGGGACTGGGATTAAGAATGGCCCCGGGAAAAAACTAATCTTGCAAATATGAAACATAAGATACCAAATTCACTCTGCCTGGCTAAGGAGGTGCATCTTGCACATCTTTGCACAAGCAAGGACCAGGG
Source organism: Gopherus flavomarginatus (assembly GCF_025201925.1). Classification (NCBI taxonomy): domain Eukaryota; kingdom Metazoa; phylum Chordata; order Testudines; family Testudinidae; genus Gopherus; species Gopherus flavomarginatus. The sequence continues at coordinate 20,350,554 of NC_066619.1, read as the reverse complement.
CACGGGTGGAAGGATTCACCCCGAGAGAGAGCAAGTAATGTTTCCAGTGGAGTATGCAAGCTTTAGGTTCCACCTTGGACTCCATCAGAGGGCATAAAATCCACACATCCCCTGGCCATGCCCTTTTCCCCGTTTGGATATTGTTTCTCTTCTTGGTGCAAGGGAAGTTGCAAATGCTTTCTGTTGTCACAACTTCCCTCACCCTGTGTTATGAACTTTCTGCACGGGGGCCCTGTACCTGGGTTTCTGCCCAAATAATCTTTTTGATCTCACCAAAGTTGAATGCAGCTGTCAGATCTGAATGATTTGGATTAAGATTAGATTTTCATAATCCTAAATCAGAACAAACATATTTTAGAAACTACCATTCTAAATCAAGAAGATATCACACATATGTTTCCTTTACAATACCTTCCAGCAACATATAGTGCAATTTGAGATCAATTGTTCCCATTTCTTTTGTTATTAGGTTTTCCCCATGCATCCAATCAAGCCCACCCACCATACCGTCTCTTCTTACTCCTACCATAAATATCCTTGCTCCTTCCATAGCCCCACACATCATAGAGGAAATTGGGGGAATATGTGTGTCCTCCCTTCTATGCTCCCCTCAAGCTCTTCTACATTAGCCATATTAAAAATCCAGGAAATTCCATAAACAAAACTTTGCTTAAAAGGGGTTAAGGTTTTCCCCAAACCTTAAAAAGCAAAAAAATGCCAACAGGACACCTGCTAGCTATACTGTAATGCCTACACAGAGCGATTCCACAGGTACTGATGAATTCCACATAGAATCATAGGACTGGAAGAGACCTTGAGAGGTATTCTGATCCAGACGCCTGCACTCAAGGCAGGACTAAGTATTATTTAGACAGTCCCTGACAGGTGACTGCCTAACCTGCTCTTAAAAACCTCCAGTGGCGGATTCCACAACCTCCCTAGACAATTTATTCCAGTGCTTAACTACCTGGACAATTAGGAAGTTTTTCCTAATGTCCAACTAAAAGCTCCCTTGATGCAATTTAGCCCATTGCTTCTTCGCCTATCCTCAGAGCTAACAAGAACCATTTTTCACTTTCCTCCTTGTAACAACCTTTTATATACTTGAAAACTGTTATCATGTCCCCTCAGTCTTCTCTTCTCCAGACTAAACAAACCCAGTTTCTCAATCTTTCCTCATATTTCATGCTTTCTACACCTTTAATCATTTTTGTTGCTTTCCTCTGGACTTTCTCCAATTTGACCACATCTTTCCTGAAATGGGGCACCCAGAACTGGCTGTATCAGTGTGGAGTAGAGCAGAAGAATTACTTCTCGAGTCTTGCTTACAACATTCTTGATAATAAATCCCATACTGATGTTTGCTTTTTTTGGAACAGTGTTACAATGTTGACTCATACATTGAGCTTGCTATTCACTATGACCCCCCAGATCCCTTTCTGCAAAACTTCTTCCTAGACAGTCATTTCCCATTTTGTATGTGTGTAATTGATTGTTCCTTCCTAAGTGGAATACTTTGCATTTGTCCTTATTGAATTTCATCCTGTTTACTTCAGACCAGTTATCCAGTTTGTCTGAGTCATTTTGAATTTTAATCTTATCCTCCAAAGAACTTGCAACCCCTCCCAGTTTGGTATCATCCATAAAGTATGTAAGTGTACTCTCTATGCCATTATGTAAATCATCATAAGGATCTTCCTTCTGCCTCCAGGGGTTAAGGGAACACAATGCACACAATACATTGCACACTATAATGCAAAACCTTAGTTATGATCTCATACTTCCCCCCAAAACAGTCTACACCAGGGGTGGCCAACCTGTGGCTCTGGAGCCACATGATCCTCTTCAGAAGTTAATATGCGGCTTCTTGTATAGGCACCGACTTCGGTGTTGGAGCTACAGTTGCCAGCTTTCCAATGTGCCGGGGGGTGCTCACTGCTCAATCCCCTGCCACTCCACCCCTTCCCATCCCCTCCCATCCCAAGCCTGCCGTGCCCTCATTCCTCCTTCCTCCTTCCCAGAGCCTCCTGCACACCACAAAACAGCTGATTGGGAGGTTCAAGGAGGGAGGGAGAGGCGTTGATTGGCAGGGCTACTGGTGGGTGGGAGACGCTGGGAGTGGAATGGGGGAACTGATGTGGGGCTGTTGACGTATTACTGTGGCTCTTTGGCAATGTACATTGGTAAATTCTGGCTCCTTTTCAGGCTCAGGTTGGCCACCCCGGTCTACATGCTTAACCTATTTGACTATGATGGATCTACTATGCAGTGAATGGTCAGCAGAGGGCAGTGTGGTGAATCTTCTAGGCTGGGCCTTGGGGGAAGGAGATGCTAGCAGCAGAAGATTCTGTGGCAGTTACAGCAGAGGAAAGGGAGAAGAGTATGGTATTGAAGGCAATTAGTACAGTGCATTTTGGGACCTACCCACTGTAGCTGATGTGCCTGCAGTGTGCTACTAGGACAAAGGCTCCAGGACCTCATGAGGGGCTGCTTTTACAGCCTCAACGTTGTTGAGGCTGTAAAAGCAGCAAAGAATCCTGTGGCACCTTATAGACTAACAGACGTTTCGGAGCATGAGCTTTCGTGGGTGAATACCCACTTCGTCGGATGCATGTGACATGCATCTGACAAAGTGGGTATTCACCCACGAAAGCTCATGCTCCAAAACATCTGTTAGTCTATAAGGTGCCACAGAATTCTTTGCTGTTTTTACAGATCCAGACTAACACGGCTACCCCTCTGATAATTGCTGAGGCTGGAGAACATGAAGTTTGGCTCCCCTCTCCCTGAGACCTTCTAGAAAAACCAAGTCCTTCATTTAGGCCATAAAATTATGTGTGGGTGTGTGCATATAGTACTGTGTCCTTCCAGCTTTCTGTCCCCTCCCAGCACTGTGTCCCTCTGGTGTCCCCCTCAGTGCTGTCCCTGTGACCTCCCACTAGCTTTCTGTTCCCCCAGTGTTTTATCTCTGTATGTCCCCACCCCCTCAGCATTCTCTTTCCCTGGTGCTCAGTGTCTCCCCATGTACACTCTATGCTATGCCCCCAGCATTGTGCCCTTCTCCCCCTCCCTTGTGTTGTGCCCACCCCACAACTCCTGGTGTCCCCACAGTCTCTGTATTCTCCCACTGAACCCTCCCAGCAGCTGTCTCCCTCCTAAACCTTCCCTTCCCCTCTTTTCGGGCCAAGTCTCTACAAAAGCGGGTAACTGACCCTGTGGTCCAGCAGTGACTTCCTCCCTGGGGTAGTGGGTAAGGGAACTCGTGGGTGTCCTCTGCCTCCTCCCACGTGCTCATCGGCTGTGGGGAGGGGACTCTTCCTCCCCTTTCTTGTGAGGTCAGGCAACAGGAATCTGAGGACAGAAGCTGGACTCTTCCCTCTGGCTCCCACTGTTGCCTGATTCTGGCACTGTTTCTATGAGTATGTTTACACTGTTCTATAGCACAGCTGTAGTGCTATAGAACTGTAGTGTAGGCACTTGCTTCAGTGATGGAAAGGGTTCCTCTGTCGCTCTAGTAAATCCATCTCCTTGAGAGGCAGTAGCTAGGCAGACAGAAGAATTCTTCCAGTGACCTAGGAGTGTCTATACCAGGACTTAGGCCAACTTAGCTGCATCTCTCAGGTTTGTAAATTTTCACAGCTCCGAGTGACATAGCAATGTCGACTGTGATAGACCTAGGCCAGTTGGGTACAGCAGAACAGCAGAAGGTAGATATACTGGCCACTGGATTAACAATTTTCTGTTCCCTGATTGACCAGAGCAAGGGCTATTCCAAGCTAATGAGAACACCTGACTCTAATTAACCTGCAAAGAGTCAGGTGAGGCCATTAAGCTAATGTGACCACCTGACTCTAATTAAGGCCCCGCTGATACTATAAAAAGGGCTTACTCCAGTTAGGCAGAGGAGAGCTAGGGGAGAGGAAGTGTGGCTGAAGGGCTGGTTAATGAAGACACCCTCAAACTATAGTAAGGGAGCCCTAAGATAAGGGTGAAGAAGGGAGAAGCAGGAGAGGTGTGGGAAAGTGACCCAGGGAAATGTAGCAACTCTGGCAGTGAAAGGTTGGCTGCCAACAGCTGCTACCAGTAGGGTCCCTGGGCCAGAACACAGAGTAGAGGGCAGGCCTGGGTTCCCCCCAACCCACCATTACAGGAACAGCTCCTGGGAGGGGAAGTCAGGCCCCTGTCAGGACAGAAGGCTAAACTGTTCTGAAATAAGCCCCCAGGGACAACAGACTGTGGGAGTTCTCTCACCAACCTCCTTGCTGGCCTACAATGAAAAGGGCTCAGAAGACTGTAACCCTGGCCCTTGAGAGAGAAGGGCTACATGGAGGGTCACTGTGAGCCACTGAGGCTAGCATAAACCGCCTAGAAGTGCAGGACCCACGGGGGGCAAGGTCAGAGCTCTGCCACATGACCTAAATTTTAGGTATGGACTAGACAGGCCTTACAAATGACAAGTGCAGCTTTTATCTCCATTTATCAGCTGTTGTCTCCACAGAGGGAGTCAATATTGAACTTCCTGTTGTTGTATTGCAGCACTTTTGTGACTCAAAACTGGCATCCTCTACCACAGGGTTAAAGTTTGGAGGGGGGGAGATATTGTTGTTCCCCACATCAGAGACTCATGAAGGAATACCTCCAGCCCCCTATTTTTCCAGTTGTTGCACCTATGCTCCTCATATATTCAATCCCCTAAACCTACATATGTATAAAGATCCAGCAGTGTTTGAGCCATCCCTATAGAGGCATGGTACCTCCATGGCAACATGACTGTTTTGGGTGTCTAGTCTCCTCTCCCTTTACCAGTATCATTAGGAGTTACACACAGGACAAGAGAGAGGAAGGAGCCAGGTTGCAAATGCCTTTCCAACAGTTGCTGCCCCAGCCTTATGCACAAGTTGTGTCTTCACTGCAGAATTAGCCTAGGTTCTTACTTGGAGGTTGCCCTTAACCCCCCTCCTGTCAACACAAAAAATCTCTCCATCAAGTTTTGTGGTGCTTTCAACCTGGGCTAGCTAGCCCAGCTCAGGGGAATGGGTTGCAGCTTGGGTTGCTGTTTCACTCAGGCTGTGATAACCCACCTACTTTGCAATGAGGACACAGGCTAAATCACTCAAGTAATGATAGTCCTTCAATGACTTCCCACAATTCCCTTCATGCCCAGAAGGACAGACAAGTTCTCTCACAATTCACTAGGAAAGAGTCAGAGCAACTCAGCTTTCTGCAGCACAAAATAACCATGCAATATACCTCCCAGAACCCATAACAACACATACAGAGGAATGCAGCACAAATGACAGTATAGTAACTCAGGTAGAATTTTGCATTGTGGCCTACGCGGGCGAGCCTCAGCTGATGACCCAAGCTTATTCTGCAGTGAAGGCATACCCTCAGTATGATGGTTGTAGTGAAGTTTCATTGTGTTTTGGCATACAATATGTAAGATAACAATGACTCAGTCAGGAGTTGGGGAGATTCTCCACAGTGGCTTGTGCAATGCTGCAGCAGCAGCCATGTGTAGGACTAGGTTTGCTAGGACCATCTCTCAGTTTAGGCCCTTCTTCTTCTGACCAGAGAGCCTGATCTTATTAGGGAGGATTCCACGCAGTCAGGAAGGCGATGCAAAGAAAGCAATCTTCATTTCTAAGCTCATCTAGATTTGGGTACTCTCCATTAATGGAAGCAGCAGGGACAATCTAGCCAAAAATTTGGAACAGATTGGTATTATGTTAGACACTGCAAAAATGCTGAGGCAATATTAAATGCCATGTAGGACAAAAATGTTACCTCAGCTGTATTGCCAACAGTAAGCATTAAAAAAAATATGACAATTTTTTAAAATAATGCATTTTGGATTCATTAGTTTTTGCCTTCCAGTGTTAAAACATTTAGGGTTTGTGTTTTCAAACTTTCCTCCACAGTCATAAGGTCCAGAAACTTTATTTTTAATGACAACTGAGATGTTTCAGATAATAACTTGATTCCAACAGGTGGGGCTTTAAGGAAAACACCAACTATACAAGACTCATGATAAAAATCAAAAGAGTTGGCAACAATGCCTAAATATTTCCAGTATTCCCTAAAATATACTGCAGATATTATTTCTTTATCAGAGGACTCTACATATGGCATTTATCCAGATTAGCAATTCCATTTTAAATTAATACCTGACTTTATTCTGGAATAACTTTCATGTTTAGACAAGCCCTTACATAACTGATAAATTGATAAGCCTGACCACAATCTTGGAAGCAGAATTTTCTTTTCACCCTATGGGTAATATATGGTCTTGAAGCCAGCCAAGATTTGTTGTTGCATACAGCGAAATTCTGCCCTTGGACACATGCTTGTTGTTTCCATTGAAACCAGAATCAATAGTATGTGTGTGTGAAGTCTTAAGTGTTTTGGGGCACTACATAAATGCAAGCCATTATCATTATTAAATAATGAAAGATCAACAGGAGAAGGAACTCAACTATTTATTCTGTTTTTCTGTTTATCTGGAATTCATTAACTCTAAATGCAGGGCCGGCTCTAGCCATTTCACCACCCCAAGCATGGCAGCACGCCGCGGAGGGCGCTCTGCCACTTGCCGGTCCCGCAGCTCCAGTGAACCTCCCGCAGGCATCCCTGCGGAGGGTCCACTGGTCCCGCGGCTCCAGTGGACCTCCCGCAGGCGTGCCTGCGGATGCTCCACCGGAGCCACGGGACCAGTGGACCCTCCGCAGGCACGCCTGCAGGAGGTCCACCGGAGCCGCCTGCCACCTTCCTGGCAACCGGCAGAGCGCCTCCCGTGGCATGCCGCCCCAAGCAAGCGCTTGGCGTGCTGGGGCCTGGAGCTGGCCCTGTCTAAATGAAAGTATTACCTGGACAGTTATTTAAGTTTGTTTCCTTTCAAAACAAACATACAATGTATAAAATGTACATGTGTGGTCCAATATGTCAGATCTGATGGTATTGCTACTGTTTTCAATTACTCTTGTGCTAAAGAGTATATTTTACAGATGAAATAGAGATACTGATATGTAAAAGACAAAAAACAGCATGCTCCATTTATGTAAATGTATTGACTATTAGAATAAGGGTCACATAGAGAATGCAGTATATTTGCAATAATAAATGCCTTCAGCTTTTCTTTTTCAGTCTGATGGTTTAAAATACCACAGAATGTGTGAATAGATGAAGCACAGGAATATTTTTTTTTAATAAGCAGACATTTAATTATTCTGTTTTACAGAATGCAGGATGTTCAAAACACTTTGAAACAAAGTTTCAGAAACTGCTATTTAAAACTTTTTTTTACCTAGCATCTTTTATCTTTGTGACCTTGAGTCATGCCTGCTTGACCAGAAGTTTAGCCCAGGATTTCAGTTCATAACACTCCGTAAGCCTGTCAGGTAACTTGGTAAAGTTTTAGGTTTGTAACAATTCCCAAAACTGAATTTCCCTTGTTTCAGTTTACTTACCAAAGTTATACACGCCTCTACTTTTTTAACTCCAGATCAGAGCTCTCAATCTGTCAAGGCCCAAATGTGGAATGGTACATTCAGCCAAGCTCCAAATAAGGGCCATAAAATAAAGATGCTGTGGGATTCATTACTTTAGCATAAATTACATATTCTATAACCTATTTCATGATTCTTTATTTACGAAGTAGGGGTGACATTTGCAAAAGAGCCTAAGTGATTTAAGAACAGAAGTCCAAATTCGAGTCAATAGAACTTGGGCTCTTTAACACATGTAGCACTTTTGGAAAATCCACCCTAAATAATATTCAACAACAAAAGTGAGGGGACAACAAATTTGTGCGGAATGTTGGTAATCAGATGAGAGCTGTCCTTTGTAAATAATGAGAGAAATAGCTGTATTTTTTTTTATAAACGTGTGCACCTCAGTTTACCTCACTGATGTTATCTTGCCTGACTGCATAGAGCTAAATCAAAGAGACTATTAGGGAGAAAACAGCTGGAAATAAAACAATGGCAAAGATAAGGTCATTGGTCAAGGATCTTTGAGGAAACAATGAGGAAGCTAATAATTGGGGGCAATTCACCTGTCTGACTCCAACTAAACTAACTATTCCTTCCAGCCCAAACCTAGGATCAAAGTTGGGAATACTAAAACCTGAAAGATTCTGGCCTAGGGATGAGTGCGCAGCAGCAACTGTGAGAAGAGTGTCTGAGAGAGAGCAAGAGAGAGATGGAGAGCATGCTGCAGCAATTCAGTCTGCTTCTCTCAGCCCAGAAATGGAGTTAGTCGGGCTAAGTGAGGTTTATCAAAACGTATAAGTAACAGCCAGGCATATAGGCTTTTTGTTGTTTTATTCCTTTGCTGAATAACAAATAACACTTTGTTTTGAAGGAGCTGTTTCTGAGACATTTTCAAGAGCTTGCTGGTCACAGATCCCTGGAAGAAAGGGGCTTAACAGGTGCCAAACATAGCTTGGCTTGTTAACATTGTTGGGAACCATGGGGGCTGCCCCCCCTAGAGATCCTGCCCAACAAGTGATAGACTGCAGGATTTCACTCTTTAAGAGAGGTGAAGGAAAGTAGGATTCACTCAAGAGGGATAAATAGAGGTCTAAGGCAGTGGGCTCAGGGCCCATTTGTAAATGTTTATGGCCTGTCGCAACCCAGTAATAGTGTGAGGGTGAAGGCCAGAGAGTGGTTTTGGTCAGATACTGTCCCGGGGGGTTGGGTCTGGCCCAGCACCCACTCCACAGTGGCAGCTCCTGTGCTGTGGGGCTGGCTGGGCTTGGCTCTCCAATTCGGGCATTTCAAAATCCGGAATTGCAGCAGCATTCATCTTTGTTCCTGCCCGCCTGATGTCCAAATTTGTGTGAGTGGAGTTGCAACCTGGCTAATTGGGTTGTATGCCACTCACTCATATTTGGTCTACCCAGATTCCCATCATCATGACAGCTGGGCCAAACCTGAATGGTGCTGGGACTCCAGCGTCTGCAGTGCCTGGAGCAGGCCGGTGAGCCCAGACAGCCCCATGGGACAGGAGCCACAGGAGCTGCCACACGACCATTCGAAACATTCTCCGGCATGGGTTGAGAAACCCTGGTCTACAGCACAGCTTGCTTCTATTTGAGACCAATTTTTTCTCACTCTAAACACTAGCAGGACACAGGCTAGCAAGACCTAATTAACAGAACATTGAGCCAAACTCATAGCTGGTCTTTGTTGAAGTCAGTGGGGTTACACTGGAGATTAATTCATTCCCTGGGTTATTTTCTGTTTATTTAAGTGATCTGGCACCTAGAACCAACTGGGAACATTCAGACAAAATATTGGGGTTTTGTTGTTCTCAGAAAATGTTGACTCATCCAAAATGAAACTTTCTGCAGGAATGTACCAGTTTTGATGAAGAAAAAGGGTCTCAGGATGACGATGTAAGGCCAAAACCTCAAAAAGCAAAAGAGGACCCATAATACTTGAGTGGTTAGGGCACTCAACTGTGATATAGGAGCTTCAGATTAAAGTCCCTTCTGTGTCAGCTTCAGAATAGTAACTTGAGCCTGGATCTCCCACCTCCTACCTAAATGTCCTAGCCAGCTCATTACTCTGGAGTGGCTCTCTCAATAGCTTTGGTTGGAACTCTGCTCTACTTTGTATAAATAATTACATATGCCTTAGAGCAGCGACAAAAACCTGCTTTTTTGACTTTTTTCATGGAATGGCCTAACTGTTTCCTGCCCAGCTCTACTGCTACCCACATTTGCATGGTATTGTATGTATTCCCCTGTCTACATATTTTCTGTTGGTGGGCAAATTATACAACAGCTGAACTCAGAGTTCTGTTTGTGCTGTATTTTTTTTTTTCAGAAGAGCTCATTCTAAAAACTAGTTCTGACTGGATTTTTAATCCTTAAAACATTTGCAGGAATAAAGATTTCATCCCACACAAAGGATTATCCAAAAGAAAGAGAAATATTGGCACATATATCACACTGGCTGGGGTATGGTCTAATGAAAAGTAAATAATCTGAAAGTATAAGAGTCTGCTGGTAGGATTCTCAGGCACATGTAAAATTAGCATGAAATTTACAACTGTAACATCTAACTAAAACTTTAACCATTCACATATACCAAACAGTTTTCTATTATATCATTAGATAAATCAGTATTTCCCAAATGTTGGTATGCTGAGGATCCCCTCAGGAAAATGAAAGCAATTGTATCCCTGTTCACCCTCCTCCCCAGGTGCTGTTAAAGACCTGCCATCTTATTGTATACATTAGACTCACAGACTCAGACATTAAGGCCAAAAGGGACCAGAATGATCATTTAGTCTGATCTCTTGCACATGGCAGGCCACAGAACCTCACTCATCCACTGCAATAGGCCCATAACCTCTGGCTGAGTTAATGAAGTCCTCAAATCTTGATGTCAAGACTTGAAGTTTTAGAAAATCTAGCAAGTGACCTATGCCTCACCTTGCAGAGAAAGGGGATCTGCCTCCCCCCACCCCAGGATCTCTGCCAGTCCAGCCTGGGTGGGGGAATTCCTTCCCAGCCCCAAATATGGCAATCAGTTAGACCTTGAGCATGAAGGTGAGGCTCACCAGCTACACCCACTTCTCCAGGGTGTTGTGTCCTATAACTTCAGAAACACTCAGCTGAACAGATATGCCAATATGCAGCATTTATCCCTGGAGATATTAGTTTACCATGATCAAGAGACTGTGAAGGAAAACTTCACAGAACTGTGACACACATGCACAGCTCCCATTGACTTCAATGGGAGCTGTGGGTAATTAGCATCTCCAAAAATCAGACCTGCGGTGTCTAAGATGAGCACTCAAATACTGAGACACTCAAAATTTGTGGATACTTTAGAAAACCTGGGCCTTAATCTTTTTGTATCTCCTGGTTTGTAAAATGATTAAATGATTTCTCTTTCTCAATGGAGTGCGGGGAGGCTTCATTCATTAGTTTGTAATGTACTGAGATCTTCAGGTGTAAGGTGCTGTATTTTTATGGTGAATATTGCTAAGGGCTGCCATCAGGTGAATCTCTGAGCCAAAGATAATCACAGATCTTAAATTCAATGTGTATGCCAACCACTCTTTCAGACCCAATGGAAGGAGCAATTAAGCCTCTTTTTTGTAGTAGAGACAGCTACAAACAATGGAGGGACTGTCCAAGGCCACATGGTTAAGCCATGTGGACTGAGATTTCTCTGACTGCAAACATAGTTCTACTCTAGAATATTGATTTGGCAGCCTGTGTGTTTTAGGATGCTGAAAGCCTGGAGAATAGATCCTGGGAGGAAGCAGAAATAAGCTTCTTGGATGCAGAACTCACTGGAGTGGTAGACTTGAAGTTTTCTGAGCAAGGAAACTGCCTGCTGTTTGTCTCTAATGTGTACATTTTTGTAAGCAAACAAGATTACACAAAAGAATATACCTGACTCATATAATCCATGTCTCATCACGTGGAAGCAACCCTGCAAATGCCAAATATTGTCTAACAGCTCTGGTCATAGGAGCAACAGTATTGTTACCATGCCCTTTGCTGACATGATGCTGATTTGTCCACATGCTTCATTAACCACACCCATACCCGTTACCCGTACACATTCATTCCCATATATATCCTTAATGAATAAAGTCAAATAATTAAGTGTATTTTTATGACTCAAAAATATTCAGGGTCTTTGTGTATTTTGTGATTTACTAAAAAGTAGAGTAAGCCATTCTAAAACACGGTGGCTCTTTGTCCCCATTTAGTAGTTACACCAGTTATAGAAACTATTAAGTCTGTTACTACCTCCAAGCTATGACTATAAATGAAACACTGGTATAGAGAAAGAAAATTTAATTGAAAAACTATTACATAAAAGACGTCATTCTCCTCTCCCTTACATCAATTTTATACTGGTATAGCTTCACTGAGTTCCGTGGAGTTACTCCTCATGTAAGAATGGAAGCTCACAAACGCTTCAAACAAAAGCAGATCTGAAGGTCATAGTAGTTCTGTATGTATGGAGAGCAAAATTTCCTGGAAATGAAATGTAATTCACAATACTTTTCACTGTTTCTCAGAGAGAATTCAAATAATGCCTCACTTTTGCATATTGTTCTTTAACAAGCCAAATAGATATGAACACAGCAGCAGCACTTTTTCCATCTATAGTACAAACCAGGAAACTGTGAACTCTCTTAATGAGCACTTTGTCTCAGTTATCCATACCTTTGTCACCTCCAAGCTGGATTACCATGATACACTCAATTTAGGGTGGCTCTTGCGAAGCCTCCGGTAGCTCCAATTTTGTGAGGTTGGAGAATTAATGGATAACCTTGTAAATAGCAGGGTTGTTTGTGGCATTAATAACCACAGTTTGAAGAAGTAATTGTTAAAGATTCAGACTTCACATTAACTAATGGAGATATCGGCAGTGCTGCAGAAGTTACTTAAATCACAAATAAAAAACCTGATAAACCAGGAAGAAAATAAAAAAGCAGCTGGTGTGGATGTCATTACAACCTAGCTCCTAGAAATAGTGCATTTCATTCAAAATTACCAGACCCAAGTAGCAGTAAACAAAGGCAGAAGCTGGGTTAGGAGAAGATGTACTGAAAATTCTGAAGTTTCTTATTCTGATTTATACAGTGCACCTATCAACATATTTTTCTTTCTCTGCCTCAGTAATTATGGTCTCCGTAGTTGTAATATTTTAGCACCTCTCAGGCATGAATGGATTTATCTTCACAATATCCCTGCGGGGTAGAAAAATATTTTCCATTTTGTACAGATGGGAAAATTGAGACACAAAGAGATATGACTTGCTCAGGGTCATATAAGCAATGTCAGGAGCTGAACTCAAGTCTGCTAAGTGACACTCTTTAGTATCTTGACCACCAGACCATCCTTTCTCTTCAGTTACAAAATCAATAAATACATTTGAAAACATGTATAATAATCATCTAAATTAAAGTAATTCTGAAAAATGACACTACAAGTATCCGACCAACCCAACACCTCTCAGAAAAAGTCTGAGCAAATAGATAGAACTTTCAGCATTCCAAGGGTGGTGAGACAAAATTCCATATCAAGGGCCCTCAGCTGAGAATTCTCTAAATGTATGAGCCTAGAGATTGTTAGTTCAAAGGTCCCAGCTGATCTCCACTGTTGATTGAGAGGACAAAGGAAAGGAGATCTCTAAGAGACCCAGGACCCAAACCATATAAGACCATAGAGTTAACCCGTTGAACTGCATTTGGAAATTAACTGGAAGCCAGTGACTGAGACTTCTGAGGGAATGTCTATATTGCAAGAAAAAAACCTATGATGCCCAGGTCAGCTGACTCAGGTTCACAGGCCTCAGTCATGGGGCAGCTGACTTGGAGCAGCCATGGATGCGGTCTTTTATTGCAGTGTAGATGTATCCAAGGTCATAGGTATAATATGCTCTGTGTGAAACTTTGCTGAGTTCCTCAGTGGTCTTCAAATGTAGCCTTATGTAGATTTACAATGAAGAAGTTGGAGAAACCAAACATAATCAAGGCCTTGTATTGTCCAAATGGAAAATTCATTCAATGATGTGTGTGATGAAATTGGTTACATTAAAGACACACTGCATGCTTGTTTGGATGACCCTAAAATGACCCGAGTTACTACTTCATCTAGGAAAATTGTTTGTACTGAGGGACTGGATTCTTCAAAAATTAACGAACGTGGAGAATGAAAAAGTATCTGACTGGGTGTAATTTTCATCCAATGGATGAAAAGAAATCTAAACTTAAAAAAGTATAAATCATTAAATAAAATTAAAGAAGATGCTTCTTTAACAAACTTAAGATAGGCCAGGATTGATGCCCATGAATATCCTATGATTATCTTATGTATATATATATATATATTTTTATGTACGTTTTTCATGTGTACAAAAACAGTGAGAGATTACCATCATTTCAAATATTACATATCATTAGCCCATCTTTACTAGACAATGCTGTGTTGTTATTCAATAAGTCTAATTCTCAGTGCAAGGCTTCTGAAAAAGACAAGAGTTAAGACATAATCAAACATGGGCAAAATACTCACGGTCTTCTCAGCATCCTCCACCAAGGGGCTATATATTGCCCTGGCAGGTGCAGGGGTTCAAAGATCTAACTACTAAGATCCTACCTTATGATTCTTAGGGCAAACCAAATGTTTCACCAAACCAGCTCAGATTACCAATCACATAAGCCATTTTTTTCATCAAACACATTCATACTAAATGGTCATAATCCTAGGTCAGGGAAGGGCATGTGCGCGTGAGAGAGAGTTTGCTTTATTCACAAATACAGTCCATTCAGACAGGATGTCAAACTTTCAGCTGCAGAGTGTGCTGGGCCAGAGATCCACCAGACCAAAGCAGTGGGATGTTTATCTACCAGTGGGTGTGAGCAGCTGCATACAGACTGATTGGTGATAATAGCTTGAATCCTTCTGGGAATCAGGATGCCTCTCCTTTATCTTAGCTATGAATTTGGTGATGCTATTTAAAATACAAAGATGCAGATCTCTGGTTAATGAGGAGCTAAAGAGAAAGAATGATTTGACAATAAAGGCCGCTGTGGATATGGTGAGGTCATAGAAAATGAAGAGGGCACAGCTCCTTACACAGATGGCAGTTTAGGCCCTGCTTCTACAAAGCACTTTAACAACTTTAATTTTAGTCACATGTGTAATCCCATTCCTATTCAACAAAGTACATGCTTAGATAGGATTTAAACACATGCACTTAGGGTGACCATACATCCAGTTTTGGCCAGGATAGTCCCTTTTTTAAGCTCTGTCATGGCGGTCCTGATTTTTTGGCAAAACTGGGCATTTATCCCATTTGTTAGTTGCAAAGGGCAAACTGAACAAAAACACAGTTTTGACCAAAAAAAGGGGTGGCGGTGTGCGATCCTTAGCGGGGCACAGAGGAACGGGTGGGCGGTGGGGGGACAAATGGCAAAACCAGCCCTGCGTCGGAGGGAGGGCTCAGGCCAGCCCTGCATGCAGGTGGGCAGCAGGGAGCCTCAGGCCAGCCCCGCTGGTGGGTAGGTGGGGCTAATGACAGCCTCACGCATGGGGGATAAAGAGGGGCCTTGGGCCAGCCCAGAAGGCAGGAGGCAGAGAGGGCTGAGGGAGGGGCTCTCACCAGCGGTGGGGTGGGGGACACTTAGGCTGGCCCCTTGTGGTGTCCCATTTTCCCTTTGGGAAAATACGGTCACCTTAACTTAAAGTTGCTTAGGTGCTTTGCAAAATAGGAATGGGATTACTTATGTGCTTAAAGCTAAGCATGTGCTTAGGTGCTTTCCCGAATCGGGGTCTTAAAGCAGATAATGCTTTGTTTACAGAAAAGGCTGTTCTGAAGTTGCCCTGGGCTGAAAAGGGCTCTAATAGTCCAAAGCAGTGGTTCTCAATCTATTTACCATAGTGGGCTGCATATGCAGCTCTATGTATTATGTAGGCTGTATCCACACAATATATATACTACCTGTAAGGCCCTGAGGATGTCACATGGACCACAGCTGTGTCCAACCACTGGTCCAAAGACATCTGGTTAGTGGGCTTGTTTCATTGGCTTCCTCTAATGTAAGGACTGGGGCATGGATAATGTATGTTCAAGAAACAGGAGCAATCATCTGTTCTCATATTTGATTATCAGAGGGGTAGCTGTGTTAGTCTGGATCTGTAAAAGCAGCAAAGAATCCTGTGGCACCTTATAGACTAACAGACATTTTGGAGCATGAGCTTTCGTGGGTGAATACCCACTTCGTCAGATGCATGTCCTGCATGATAGTCCTAAAAGTCAGACATTTTGTCAACTTTATATCCTGAAAAGAGGACCCATGAAAGAAAGGAATTAATCACAGAAGCCAACAGTGTCAGTGAGTAGGGTGAAAGTCTGCAAAAGAGGGGCTGTGTAGAAGACTGAAACAAGGCATGGCACCTACGCAGAAGAGTCAGCTGTAGAAGCAATGTCCAGTTTCTAATGTTTTTTAGGGAATTTGGTTTATTTTGCACAGCAGACACTGTGCAAAATCTCTGATGGGAAGCTATGTGAAACCATTCAAAGTAGCTGTTTCATTGGAATGAATTATGATATTAGTAATGTAGCATAGGTAAACTGAATTTGACAAAGCTAAGGTGCTGTTCTGAATTGAAATTAAAACATGACCTGTGGGATGAGAATACATCTCCTCCTGTTCTAAATATTCCTCCAGATGACAAAATTGTGGGACGGTTTCCAAAGTACTTATTATCCAAAAGTGTGAGTGTTGGCCAGATGGTTTCCTTGATTTTGAATAGTCAAGAAGCTCAGACCTGTGATTTCTTGTAGGTTCAATAAGGTCTGCAGTTACAGTAGAGGCTGCTGTTGTTGTTTGGTCAGCAATGGTTGCATGTTCATGCTGCTCTTGTTTTACTAAATCCAGATGCATCCATAAATCTCCAGATGAAATGGTGGACGAACCAGAAGCAGAAACTGCAGTGGCCAAAGAGGGCTGAACAGATTGTCTTGCAGTTTTCTGAACTGCCTCATTGGTCATTTGAACATTTCCTGCCAAATTTGATATCGCATTTTCCATTATATCATTAGCAAGAACAGATCGTTTGAATCAAGTATCCAGAAAGTAACCAAAATGTATTTCCTGAAAGATGTGATCAGTTCTTCTGTGTAACTCTTCTCTAAACACCTCGGCACCATAGGAACTATTTTTTTATGGATGCTTTCTCTTTAATTGAAGCATTCCATTAACTGCACCAAAATACACAGTATAGTGTTTACAGTATATGCCTTGGCTCACATATGCTGCTTTAGATCTTTGATGGCTGATCAAATGGAGTGAACATATTCGCAAAGCTGCCCAAAATAGTCCATTCTTGATGTGAGATCAGTTCATCTATTTAACTCCTAATACTTGCTTTTGCTCAGCCAGTTCTTTCAAAATATAGAGATCCATTAAGTTAGTAGTATACTGAACAATGGTGTGCTGGGAAACACAGAATTGTTCGTGGAGGTATGAGAAGTCCTCCTACTTTTACAAAATGCTGGAAATCTAAAGAGAGATATTTTCTCTTGCATTTGTTGAACATACGTTATTCATTGACTTGTCTTTGGTATTATTCACTCATGTGCAAAATGAAGAATGTATTTACATAGCCCCTTTTAGCAGATAGCATGTTCATTCCATGCATCTACTGATGTTTTCAAGGATGTTAATTGCTATCACCCTGATTCTTCACTACCTTTGTAGTGTAGTCATTGACATTTGTGAAAAATGAATGCCCTGTGTTTTAAATGGTAATGTTCTGATTTGGCTATATTTTATATCCACTATGCACTCACTGTTTGCAGGTGTAGGTGACCACACAGGGTGCAAAGCCATGAGGAATATAATAAACTCTCTTTTGCTATGATGCCTACAAAAAACTTGACAACTGTTAAGCTGCTGGTGTGCTGAGACCATTGCCTATCATGCCGACCAATACTGTCTCATTGTTTCCTTGTACTCCCTCATTGATCTGTCTGTATCCATCGTCTCTTGTCTTATACTTAGATTGCAAGCTTCTTGGGGCAGTGACCACCTTTTTGTTCTGTGATTGTACAGCACCTAGCACAATGGGGTCCTGGTCCATGACTACAGCTTGTAGGCACAATGGTATAACAATCATTGTCATTAATAATAACAACTCAGTATAATAATCAACTGCAATTGCAAACAGGCAGCAAGAGCCCTGCCTGAAATGATGAGAGGCTATTTTTCCACCTAACATAGACAATCCTTTATCTAATTTTTTTAAACATTGTTGTAGCATCCATATCCAACCACTCAATACCTTTCGCTGTGTCAATAGCTGTTTCATTATGACATTATTTTTCAGCAATAAAATAAATGTCTCCTTCTTAGACTTTCTCTTAAGAGAAATGCACACAAGAAGTTATTTAACTTGTTTCTACAGGCATTTTTAATATTCACTGGTGTTTTCATAATGAATTACTTGTTCATCGTTGTAGTCATTTACTAGGAAACTTCATTTCACATTCATCTACAATTCTGGAAATTTTAGGACAACACAATCCATTTCAAATGAGCAATTGAGTTCTCCAAACAAATGCTTTCATCGTATTTGACTATAGTATCATCCAATGTAATGCTTGGACAAATCCTCATCAACCTACCCATGATGTGATAATCCCATTGAATAAGAGGAATATGATTGATTATCTGCAACATTTGTCTCTCCCTCTTTATTTTTTGAAAGTGTTTCCATATATTTAAATAAATAATTTTGACACACTGTTTATAAGTTGCTTTAGAAAAAGAAACACTGAGGAATTATTAAATTGATTGATTGATTATTGATAGAGTTATTAGTAACACAGACAAAGAGTTGCAATCCTCCCCAATACTCAGAACTATCAACAGTTTTTTATATTGAAACAGCACTCTTTGCCTAAACCCTACATCTCATACCCTAACCCCTGCAACAAAGTTTCTCCTCTACCTTGGTGGGTCCTGCACTTATTGACAGATTTTGCTCACCTCAGTGATCTTCCCCACAGTCTGGGTCAACTCCTCCTGTGTCTGATCAGGAGTTGGGAGGTTTGGGGGGAACCCAGGCCCGCCCTCTACTCCAGGTTCCAGCCCAGGACCCTGTGGATTGCAGCTGTCTATAGTGCCTCCTGTAACAGCTGCATGACAGTTATACCTCCCTGGGCTACTTCCCCATGGCCTCCTCCAAACACCTTCTTTATCCTCACCACAGGATATTCCTCCTGGTGTCTGATAACACTTGTACTCCTTAGTCCTCCAGCAGCACAACTTCTCACTTTCAGCTCCTTGTGCCTCTTGCTGCCAGCTACTCACACACACTTCCTCTCCTCTGGCTCCCCCACACCTGACTGAAGTGAGCTTCTTTTTAAACCCAGGTGCCCTGATTAGCCTGCCTTGATTGGCTGCAGGTGTTCTAATAAGCCTGTCTGCCTTAACTGGTTCTAGCAGCTTCCTGGTTCTAGTGCAGCCCCTGCTCTGGTCACTCAGGGAACAGAAAACTACTCATCCAGTGACCAGTATATTTGCCCTCTACCAGACTCCTGTACCCGTCTAGTTTGGGTCTGTCACACCCCCAATGGTTGAACAATGGAATGACCTTCACATTCCCATTGAAAAGGAATCTCTTATCCTAATGACACTACTAAACACTATAAAGGAATACCTAGTCGTAAAATCCACTTGGAATGCTTTAACAGCTTGTCCATAAAATAATCTCAAACAAAATCTGCTTCCATATGGCATAATACTGTACCTTGCTTAAAAATTATTAAAAATATTTTCCCCTGGATAAAGTGGTATGACAAAGGTATTAACATTTTCACATGGAACACAGGAAATTTGATGAAAAATACATTTCAAATGCAAGTTAATAATTTTTCTGTGGCCTTTAACACTTAAAGTAAGTGAAAACTGAAAAACATTTAAAGTTGATTAATTCAAAGAAATAGCTGACATTATCAATATTTATCCTATCAAGAAATAGGTGAAAATAAACATATTACATTGGTAGCATTCCAAAAATCAAAACTAAGTAGTCAGACTTTCTGTGCTACTACTGAAAGCACTTGAGAAAATGATTCAAAACATCGTATAAGAGCCACTGAAAAGCTATAAAATTTGGACCAGACCAGAGCAGGTACCTCAGATATTCCTCGTCATTACAGCTGAGAGAATAATTCACAATGAATAATTTTTCTGACAATTTTAACATTTTTGTGATCAGCAAATTGTTATTTCCTCAAATATATATTGCAAACAAACATAGAGGTTATCAGTTACTAAGTAATTTAATAAAATGAGCGTAATATATACAAAAAATCTAGCAACAGAAAAATGGTATCACAATCCATTTTCCTCAAACTTGAAAATCTTTATATCTGAATCATAATAAACGTATAGTAGCAGTTTCACTAAAAACTAATTGCCCTTGTCAGAGACAGCCCCTCTTGCTCATTCTTCTATATCCCTTGTTAAGTATTATTGCACATGTTTATTTCAAGCAGCTAACAGTGCATATAACCCATCCAGCCAGGTACTCCTATCATTGTTATAATCATCCTGCCTCCAACCTTACCTTCATTTGTTTGTTACATTATCTTTTTTTTTAATGGATTGTAAACTCTTCAGCACAGGGAATATGCTGTGTATGTTTATGTTTGTATGGCACCCAATCCAACACTAAGGAGCTGTGATCCCGTTTTGGGCCTGTGAGCACTCCATAATACAAGTAATAAATGATAATAATAATACCAAAATCTTTCTCTGTCCAGATAGAGCCCTCAGGTAACATTCAACTAGGTTAAATAATACTGTTAGGGTGAATACACCGTTAAATCTTACAAATGCTCTAAAAGAGTCCTTGCAAATGATGCATGAGCCAAGTACATGCCATCTATCTAGGTAATTTCTGAGCAAGCTTTATAAAACGCTGTGAAATTGCCCCTTGGCCTTAGACATTTTTAAACCATTTGTCTTATAAAATCTGTGAAGTTAGAGATTATGACAACTGGAATTGTGTCTTCTGTCTCGTATTTCTCTTTTATGTAGTCTATGACTTCAGAAAGGTAAAGCAATACATAAGGGTCTGACTGCATTTGGTGGCCTGGCTCACATGGTTAAAAAGGGGCACTAAATATTTATTTTTATACTTGGCCTTGAGTCTAACCATGTCACCTCTAATGAAAGCACCATCAGATTTTGATCACTCAGTTGTACAGCAGCTGTAGGCTTATACTCATGAACAGTGTCACACAGGCTACCTATTTGTGTCACTTTTGTAAGAGAAAATAAAAAGCAATGACTTCACCAATTCTAAATAATTATGTTTTCCTTATTCCATGCCTTGCCCCTTCCTCCCTATCCCCCTAACCCCAAAATAAAAAACCTCAATTTGTGTTTATTTACAATTCTTTCAGTATCGATTTGGCCTACTTGGCTTATGGTACTTTGCACATGTCTTCAAACAGGTCAGGTTTAGTTCATCATCTCCAACCAGGCATTGCAATGTGATAGTTCTGTGATAATAATTAATAAATATATTGTCATATTCTTCAGTGGTCAGGTATATAATAAAAGCAGAAAATTATTGTCAGATTATTTTTTAGTCTTGAAAACTGTAGATGTGCATGAAAAGGTAGCTAGGAAGATGGACAGAAAATTAGTAATAACGTTTATGATTTTACTGGCTTATGTAAAATCAAATGTGGTACAGCTCCAAGCAATATTATTCTCTTGCAAAGTCTAATTTTTTAAAATAATCTTTTTCTTTTAAGTGAAAAAATGTTTCATTTTCCAGATGCTGATACTTCAGGAAATATTAAACATCTCTTGTTGAAACTTTTAGAAGCAATTTCTTTATTATATGTTTTGCACTCCTAGTCAAGCTGTCACTCCCACCTACATATTTGCATAACTACCTACAAAAGTCCATTCACTTAAGAGGGAGACACCGAAGGACATTAGATTGACTGCAGTTTTGCTCACATCTAGATTTTTATCTGACAAACTGCAGCAATCGAAACCCAGAACACATGGAAATGCTCCTTTGAAACAGAAATTCTATATAAAATTATACTTCTAATGGAATGGACTATTAAAAAAATTAGAGAGACGAAGTGGGTGAGGTAATATCTTTTATTAGACCAACTTCTGTTGGTGAGAAAGACAAGCTATCGAGCACCACAGAGTAATTCTGTCTTTCACAGACCTGAAGATGGGGGGGACCAGATGTCCCGATTTTATAGGGATAGTCCTGATATTGGGGCTTTGTCTTATATAGGCGCCTATTACCCCCCACTCCCGGTCCCGATTTTTCACACTTGCTGTCTGGTCACCCTATCTGAAGAAGAGCTCTGTGTCGCTCAAAAGCTTATCTCCAAGAAAGATAGTACCTCACCCACCTTGTCTCTCTAATATCTGGGATCGACCTGGCTACAACAACACTGCATATTGAAAAAATTGTTTGTATTGCAAAGTTTACTCTCCTAGACTTCCCGTCAGCCCAGTTCTTAGGACCCAGTCTTGTGAAATACTGAGTGTCTCCTGCTAAGTGCTAAGCACACTCAGTTGCAAATCAATCTTATAGAAGTTGAGGGCACTCAGCACCACCCAGAATGAGGTCCTAATTGCTCAGAGCCATTTAGCTGGTAATGAGGTTGTAACTTAATAAGTCCATCTTGAACAAGATCTAATAAAGGGGCCCTAAATAAACTGAAATTAATGGGGAGAATTCTTGCCATTGAGTCTTCATCTAAATGGCATGCTTGACAGAATACATTCAGGTTTGTATTTCCAATAGAAATGTGAAACAGAATTCAACTCTTTCCTCTCTGTTGGGCTTTTTTCCAAACATGCTGCCTTTTCCCTAATGCACTAGAGTAGTGTGCATCCATTAAAGCTACACAGTATGTCCTAAAATGCTGACATCTCATTTTTAATTGAAATCAAACATGCTGTTCCATTAGGGAGTAAGAGAGTAAACCAGATTGTCAGAAATTAGTGGAGGTAGAGGAGAGAAATTTTCCTCCCTCAGAAAGCACTTTTCTGTGGAAATCTGACAAAGAACACTTTTGAGCCATCAGGCCAAACGTATCCCTGGTGCAACACCACTGAAGTCGATGGAGTTATGCTAGGATGAATTTGACTTCTACTGTATCTGTGAGAAAGACTGCATTAGAAATATATTTATTTTTCAGTTTATTGAAAGTGCACTCATCAATACCCCTGGCAGCATGTGCAATAATCATCTTAAAAACTATACATGCCTGCCCTTAGAAACTGTATAATAAGATTCCAAAAATATCACTCTGAAGCCTAAAATGTCTGATGAATAGGTCTATGTGTCTGTTGTGGAAGTCACGGATTCTGTGACTTTCTGTGACCTCCGTGACTTCTGCAGTGGCTAGTGTGGTTGACTCCAGTGCTGCTCAAGCTGCTCTGGTGGCTCCCGGCAGCAGTCCCAGGGCGGCCGACCAGAGCAGCCATGGTCCGTGGCCCCATGCAACCGTCCCTAGGCAGCCGGCCAGCCAGAGCAGCCACAGTCCACTGGCCCCAGCAGTGGTCCCTGAGTGGCCAGCCACAGCAGCCACAGTCCATTGCCCGCGGCAGCTGGTGCCGCTGGCCCTAGGAACCCTCCACCAGCAGCACCCCAACCAGATGTCCCCCCCAGCAGTGGTCTCCACCTCCTCCAGTGCCCCTCCAAGATTTAATCACAGGTATTTTTAGTATAAGTCATGGACAGCTCATGGGCAATGAATTTTTCTTTATTGCCTGTGACTGGTCCATGACTTTTACTGAAAATACCCATGACTAAATCGTAGTCTTACTGATGAGTCACTTTGAAGTGATAAAACCAATTACAAGTATGGCTGAGAGCTCTTTTTGTTCTGAATATCACAAAGTTCAGTCATCACTAAGACATAGATGGTCTGACCTAGTGCTTGGAGCAGGAGTTAGGCTGCGTCAGATGCCAGGAGATCAGAGTCTGAGATATGCCAGAGGGCAAACTGGGAGTGAAGTGTCAGGAAGCAGGCAAGTCAGGTTACCAGGAGGAGATCAGAGAGCACAAGAGAAGTAGTCCTAAGCAGGGGAAACCCATTTGCCTGGACAACTTCCTGTTCCTGGGATTGGTTTAAATACAAGCAGGGAACCACTCAGGACCCCCAGAGTTCCACTAAGGCCATGGCTACACTCACACTTTACAGCGCTACAACTTTTGCGCTCAGGGGTGTGAAAAAACACTCCCCTGAGCGCTGCAAGATACAGCGCTGTAAAGCGTCAACGTAATCAGGGCGGCAGCACTGGGAGCGCGGCTCCCAGCGCTGCAAGCTACACCCATAAGGGATGTGGTTTACATGCAGCGCTGGGAGAGCTCTCTCCCAGCGCTGCCGCTCCGACTACACTCACACTTCAAAGCGCTGCCGCGGCAGCGTTCGCAGCGCTGCCGGGGCAGCGCTTTGAAATTCCAAATGTAGCCATACCCTAACAGAGAAGTCCTCTGTCAGAGAGCAGCATCTAGTTCTGGCAATTGTTGGCAGATTTAAACTTTAGCTCAAGCTATAGATGCACATGCTTTGGGGCCATTTAGGGATCTGGGGCAAAAATCTCTCTGGGGATTGGTACTGCTTTGAGCAGGGGGTTGGGCTAGATGACCTCCTGAGGTCCCTTCCAACCCTGATATTCTATGATTCTATGAAACTCTCTTAAGAGGCCCATAGATCAAAGGTTTGAGACCCCTTGTCCCTGACTGTCTGTTACTGTCCAATTTTTAAGTTCTCAGTCACTTTGACTTTACAAATTACACCCATGGAACAGCAAGGCATATATTTATGCCATGCCAAGAGTCCTAGACCAATGTGATAGCAGAGGTAACGCAACTGTCACCATCCTAACTTTTCAGCTAATTTTCATGAAACAATTTAATTGGTTGTCTGAAGGAGACTGCACAGATTGTGGATTACTTGGCCCAGCTGCCATAGTTCTTCTTCGAGGAGTGTCCCTTCTGGGTGCTCCACTTCAGGTGAATGTGCGTCCCTGTGCCTTTGATCAGAGATTCTCAGTAGCAGTGCTCATCTGGACTGCACATGCATTGTCCCCATCTGGCACTATTGTCAGCCTCTGCCTAGCGCGTGTGACCAGACCCCCCTCAGTTCCTTCCCAACCATCCTCGACTTGAGATGGAGCTCCCATCAGCACGCAAACCAGTAGCTTTATTTAGTGTGTAGAATAGGTTTTCAGAGTAGTTTTAGTATAGTAGTTAGAGTTGCTTACTCTTTGCTTCCCTGTTTATTTTTCTCTTTAAAAAAATTCATATATTTTCCTAACCCTTAAAATAGTTTGTGTTCACTCTCAGGGCTGAACCACCATAGTTCAAGCCATGCCCAGTTCATTGGGCTTCAAGCGCTGCCTTTGTAACACCCCAAAACTACAAATGCCCGCAATTCTGTTCAAGAGCAGGGTTGGGGCCCCAATCCCTGTTGGATGCCTTCCTCCTCAAATGGGCTACACCTCTGCTATATGTGTTCCCCCCAATTCTCCTGTTATCGTGGGTTATACACAAAACACAAACTGACAAGGCCAGTAGCCCCAACATGGCCCAGACAGACTTGGTACTCATACCTATTGAAGATGGTGGCATGCACACTGTGCACTCTTCCATTTTTGCCAAACCTTCTATCACAGGATGACAGACAAGTATATCACCCAAACCTGAAGTAGCTTCACCTGAGACCATGGCTCCTGCATGGGTCCATCATGACGAACTAACCTGCTCAGAACAGGTGAAAGACGTATTATTAAACAGTAGAAGGACAACCATGCATAATACTTACGTGCACAAATGGAAGAGATTCAACATATGGTGTCAAAATAAACAAACTAGGGATGTTTCTACCCCTACTCTTGGTATTGGAACATATATTGAGGCCAAAGAAATTTGGACTATCAATTATTAGCTCAATCAAAGTAGATCTTGCAGCTATTACCACTTTTCACCATAAGATCAACAGGACATCAATATTTGCCTATCTGATCACTAAATGTTTCCTTAAGGATATCAGAAACATTTACTCTGAAGTACTCATACCTACCCCACCTTGGGATTTGAACTTAGTACTATGCTGCGTCACTGGGCCCTTAGCAACATTGTCTCTATCACATCTATCAGTGAAGGTGGTGTTCTTAGTAGCTATCACATCAGCCTGCCAAGTGGGCAAGTTAGGGGCCCTCATGGCACACCAACATTACACCGTCTTTTTCAAAGACAAGGTCCCTCTAAAACCTCACCCAACATTTCTACCTAAAGTATCTTCATCCTTCCTCATAAACTAACCAATCCATCTTCCCTCATCCTTCCCTAAACCTCATAGGAATATACAACAGGACTCAGTACTACACACTCTAGATGTCAGGCGTGTCTTAGTGTTCTACCTTGATAGAACTAAGCCTTTCAGAAAATTACTGAGGCTTTTCATTTCCATTGCAGAGTGCTCTAAAGTGACAATCCCGCTATTTCCAAACAGAAACTATCTAAATAGATTTCTGGTTGCATCCACCTCTGCTACCAATAGAAGGACCTGCAACCCCCATTGGTAAGGCTGCGATTCTGTCACGGAGGTTGCGGAAGTCATGGATTCCGTGACTTTCCATGACCTTTGTGATTTCCACACCTGTAACAGCCAATCCAACTGATGCCAGGGCCACTCCCAGTGGTGCGACTCACCTCGGCAGCTGGCCCCGGGGAGCACCCAAACAGCAGACCCAGGGGAAGCCCCAGGGACTACACAAGCAGCAGCAGTCCTGGGGATGGCTGGAGCAGCAGCCCCAGAGGCAATTGGGAGAATGGTCCCTGGGGCCCCGGAACAGCAGGTTGCCAGTGCAGTCAGCACCCACCACTGGAGCAGCTGGACCCCAGGAGTAGAGATTTAGTCATGGGTATTTATAGTAAACATCATGGACAGGTCAAAGGCTGTGAATTTTTCTTTATTGCCCATGACCTCTCCATGACGTTTACTAAAAATACCCATGACTAAATCTTAGCCTTACCCATTGGGGTTCTGAAATCTATCAATTTCAATAGCCTTTCTAAACAACATATTGATCATGGACATATGTAGAACAGCCCCTTGGGCCTCCACACAGATGTTCACAAAACATTATGCAATTGACCAGAATTCAAGATCAGATGTATTTCTAAGTCTGACAATGTAATCAACCCTTATGCATGCAAATCCAAAGCCCTTTCCATCCAATGTGGGGCACTGTTAGACAGTCACCTGAAGTGGAGCACCCACAGGAACACTCCTCAAAGAAGAAGAGAAAGTTACTCACCACCCTGTGCAGTAACTGAAGTTCTTTAAGATGTGTGTCCCTGTAGGTGCTCCACTATCCACCCTACTCCCTTCTACTATACAAAATTCAATTTCTGGACTCTATAGTAGAGAAGGAACTGAGAGAGATCTGGTCGCATGTTCTAGACAGGTGCCGACAATGGTGCGAGACAGGGACTGCGCACCTGCAACACAGGCGAAATTCTCTGATAAAAGGCACAGGGATGCACATTTACCTGAAGTGGAGCACACACAGGGATACCCATATTGAAGAACCTTAGTTACTGCACAGGGTGAGTAACCTTCTCTTCTTCAAAACCACCCACACAACAACACAGCCAGCACACACAATAATCCCAAACACACATAGATCCTCCTGGCAGCACACATTTGCCCCCCTCACAAATCAACACAAATCTCCCAGGATTGTCACTTTGTCTGTGTTTCACTCTGAAGCTTAGAATGTCTGTTGGGTCAGTGTGAAGTGACAAAAACAGCTATCAGTCTGGATGAGAGCTCTTTGGGTTCAGAATATCACCAGGTTCAGCCATCACTGGGCCCTGTGAGAACCAGACGGAATGTTGGAAACCAAAGGTTCTATGACAGTTGGAATATGACAGTTGATCAGAAAAGGTGACATGTTGACAATTGATCAGCTATGTCACATAACAGAGAGGTGGTTGTGCCTCCAGCCAGGGCGCAGCTCTTTGTACAGGCTTTAGGCAACATATACAAACAGCCACATTGCTCACTACAACATAATGCAAGGAAACAAGAACCCCCTTTTTTACACTTACAAATTACACTCCTGCAACAGCACAGGCTTTCAGCTACTAGTATGAAATAAGCGTTTGTCTACACATGCAGATATTCCATAGTATCTATTCAGGAATAACTGTTCCAGAATAACTCCATGTGTGGACACTCTTATTCTGGAAGAAGAGTGTCCACACATTAAAATATTCCAGAATAACTGTTCAGTTTTAAATTCACACTCTTCCTTATTCAAGTATAACTTTTGTGTTAGACAAGCCCTAATAAAGAATCTCTGATACTGTAACGCAGTCACCTCAAAGTCTCCCTCTAAGCACACAAACCACCGATTTCAAGCTAAAATGTGTGGGCCAGATTGTGTTTGGCCTCTGGGACTGCAATGAAATGAGAACACACAGGTCACTTTCTCCTCACACTCTTTATGGAGGGGCTGGGCACAATAGGAGCCAGGAAGTACAGGGTCTCCAAAGAGCTAGTACTGTTGCCAGGGGCATGGCTATAGTTCCACATCAGCCAGTTAAATTGGTTAGGGTAGAGACGAGTGGATACTACACCTCCTACAACTGTGGAACAGCATCCATGCTCTCCCTGTAGTTCATCTTTTGCAGCTTATAGAATAAGCCTGGACATTTGACCTTTGTTCATTACTAGGAATAGATCATCCATGAGACCAACAGAGTTTCTATACCATACACAGGCCCAAAGCCCAGAAAGAAAGAGACTGGAGAACTCACAAGCCTCCAGATGAGAATTGATTCACCAACACCATCTCAATAACACTTGTAGATAGCTGTCAAGATTGGCAGCATCAAGGGATGGTATCTTCAACATGGCCCTAATTATTGCTTGACTGAACAAACCTTGGGATATGGTCTCCTGAAGGAAGATGTTGATCATCCCTTAGGGTCAATCAATAAGGGACCCAATAACTACTAGCTAGATTTTTGTTTTTGCCAGGAAAACTTATGCAAATCACAGTTATATTTCTGACTGTACTCCTAGAATTTCAATTAGCAAAATTAGCAGAAAATCAGATAAACATCGTGTGTGTCATGCCACCTCCCCCCACAAGAAAACAGACAAGCCCATTGGAATCCTATGAATTTGATCAGATCATGATTTCCAGCATCACACAATAGCCTTGTCCACTCACAATTCCCTATCACAGGGATATGATTTCTACACCAATGTGAGGGCTGAGGATAGAATAACAGAAGATGGCATTCAGCAGCCACTCTATAGTTGACAACAGCTTGTAGTTTTAATGTTCTATGAGTCTATTGACAGAATGATACACTGACTGCACAACATTCTCTTTAGTTACAGTATTCTGGAATTTCAGCTGGTCCATTAATCTTGAAACGAAGAGGGAGAAAATTAAACCTGAGACTGGAAGAGAGAAGTGTCCGACCTTGACAAACACATGATTTTCCTACATCCCTGCCCAATCTCCAATCTCAAACCCAAAACTAAGGTCCAGGTTTTGTGAAAAGAACAGATCATCTAGAAGCAGAGAGAAGACTATCCAGATCAGGGCTGACAAGAGGGGGGCAAAAAGGGGGACAATTTAACAGGGTCCTGAGCTCAGTTTCCCTCCCCCCATGACCTCCCATAAAAGTCTGTAATGTCTGTGTAAACAAAGTAAAATGGGAGATGGTGGGGCCTCAGAAAACACGATGCACTGGGGCCCAAAATTTCCCTTGACAGGTCTGATCAGATGGATGTTGTAGAAAATAAATAGAAAACAATTCTTGCCTTTGTTATTAAAGAAATGCGCAACCGAACATATGAGGAAAATCAAGTAATTTTACTGCCAGAAAGAGCATGCCAAGGTTAGGTTTGGGGGATGTTCGAGAAAAAATGACAAATCTACAAGGCTGGGATACCATAGGACTTAGAGGAGTGTGCCAGAGGTAGAAGGTGATGAAACCACGAACAACCTCACTCTCTCAGGGCATGTCTACACTTACAGGGCATGTCTACACTCTCAGGGCATGTCTACACTACAGCAATTGATCCACTAGGGGTTGATTTAGCGAGTCTAGTGAAGACCCACTAAATTGACTGTTGATTGCTCTCCCATCTACTCCGGTACTCCATTGGAATGAGAAGCAAAAGGTAAATTGACTGGAGAGTTTCTCCCGTCAACCTAGCGTGATGTAGACACTGCAATAAGTCAACCTAAGCGACGTCAACTCCAGCTACATTATTCACATAGCTGGAGTTGCGTAACGTGGGTTGACTTAACCCCATAGTGTAGACCTGCCCTCAGAGACAGCATTATCTTTCTAGGATCCAACAGATGGGTACAAACTGGTCAGGAACAAAGTTAGGCTGAACATTAGAAGAAGGTTTCTAACCATCAGAAGACTGAGGTTCTGGAACAGCCTTGCCGTAGTATCAGTGGAGCAAGAAATCTAACTAGGATGGGTCTCAATACGTTTATAAACAGGATAATATGGTGCATTGTCTCAAGGACCCAGGACATTATATGTCCCACATTCCTCTGTAAATTTCTGAGCAGAAATTCACCTGAGACTTGATGGCTGCAATTTTCAAAAGTGTTTAATGTTGGCCTAACTCATTTCCATTAAAGTCAATAGTAAAATTCCCAATTACTTTAATGGGAGCATAGTTAGGCCAATAAAGAGCACTTTTTAAAAATCCATCTGACGTTGCTAAAAACATTATTAATATTCACAGAGTCCCCTTTGTGACTTCTGTTGCACAACTGTAGGGTAGCTGGGTCTTATTCAGTCTCACCTCCTGAGACAGCCTTGCCTCTAGAGAATGTGTTTGTGTGTTGGGGGCACAGGACCTCGTATTTGTGGGGTTGGGAACAGATGAATGAGTGTTAGCTGCAAGTTTAGAGGGCCAAGTTCCTGCATCCTTTGTGGTCCCCCAAAACCCTGCCCTTGAAGGGTACAATACAGAAAACTCAGTGAGGTGAGCCTCAAAGTATTTCCTGGACCTTCTGTCCCACTCTGTGAGTTTTACCGTGGGAAAGTATTCAATTATTACTCTTTCAAACCTCCCATTCACTTGAAAGGGAATTTTGACTCAATGACTAATCCACTCATTAGCACTTACATGGTCCATTACATCTTCAAAGTGATGTACCAACTATAATTAATCCACATAACTTCCCTGTGAAGGTACAAGAGACTTCTCAAGACAATATTAATATAGCTACTATATAAATAAACTGCATTAAGAAAGTTATGTGGCACAGTCAAGTGCTTGAATGTGAGGAGATGCCAGGTTTACAGTTGCCAATGCAACCTTCATTCTGTTCCCTTGTGTTTCCCTCCTATGCAATGAAGGGGGGGAGGCTACAGTGGGAAAAACAGTTTGATTATATAATTAGACTATATCAAAATGCAAATGCGTAAGACAAATACTTCTTGAGTTAAAAGACTAGATAGCAGTAAGAGAAGACTATTATTTCTAATAGGGACCTGGACTGCTTAATTCGGAGAGGCAGTC
The DNA here is from genome assembly GCF_025201925.1 of Gopherus flavomarginatus. Taxonomy (NCBI): domain Eukaryota; kingdom Metazoa; phylum Chordata; order Testudines; family Testudinidae; genus Gopherus; species Gopherus flavomarginatus. The sequence continues at coordinate 20,319,424 of NC_066619.1, read as the reverse complement.
AGGATAGCTTGGCCAAGTCCAGTTCTTTCTCTTCCCCTCAGCTGGAGGGGTCCTCACCCATGTATTGCCTTCAGATTGGAGTAGATGGGCTGCTGGAGGGACTTATGGTGTAGAGTCTAGTGTTGCTCTGTTTCCCACCTCTTCCCTTGTTGGGAATTGGGGGAACTCCTGCCCCAAGTGATGCCCCCCGAGGAGGGATTGGAATGTTAAAGCCATGTACAGAGTGTGGGGTGTATGGCTGGGGCAGTGAGCCCAGCCCAGCCCAGCACTCTCTTCTCCTCCCCAACCCCCACCCCTCACTAACACTGCTCCAGCAGCTCCACATGTTCCCATGACAGTGTGTACTGCTGATGTTACTGCTTTGGCAGCAGTAGGGGCTTGGCTATTTAGAATATTCATGGTTGGTTATTATTTGGCAGACTGCCGATATTTTCCTAAGCAATGCAAGGGAAAGAAGTGAAATAGTTATTTTTAACAGTTTATAACTCAGATAAACCTGAATCCCTGCCATATTTCAAAGTGATGCAAACAGTGGAGCTGTTAGAATTTCTCAATAAAAAGGTTGCAAGTATCTTTTACAATGGGAAGTGTGTGCTGCCTTCCTGCTTATTGTTTCCTGCTCCCTGTTTCTGTTTGTTTCCTGCTCCCTGAACTCAGCATTCAAGTTCCTCTTTGTATGTGTATATAGTATTGGGTATGTGCAGTTACTCGGGGCATGCTGCTACATACATTTGGACCGTTATATTTTGTCCAGACAGAGTTGGCTTAATTGGTTCATGGTTATATCATTTTTTGCTTTGATTTCCTGGTGTTTTGGGATTGGTGTTCTGGGGATGCAGCAGGGTGTAACCGTAAATGCTTCTATTCTGCAATCTATGCTGCCTACACATCCTCTGGCTGTTGTCTGGCAATATTTTATTGAGACTTTTTTGGAACCAAAGGAAGATTTTGCAACTCTCAGTGTAGTTGGTTTATCATAGCTGCAGAAGTGCTTAGGCCAGTGATGGCATTGACATTTATGATAGACTCCTGGGGCCCAAGTGCTCCTTTGGCGTAGAAATGAGCATAAAGGTCTGTGGATTAAAACTCGGGTCTGCAGAGTCTGGGATGACTGACGTTCCCACAGTGCCACCAGGAGACCATGCAGAGCTACAGTCAGGGAACACTATGGAGAATAGGTGTTGCAGGAAGTACCACAAGGTAGCTAGAGTGATAGTACCATTCATCCCCCTGATTGGTCAAGTGCCCTATTTAACCCTGGGGGATGCCCTAGGAAGTTGTCTGGGCAACCACACAGAATTTCACCACTTCACCTTGTCGCCTGATCTCTGACCTCTGACAGTGGCCTATCTCCGACCCCAACTCTTGCTTATTGAACCTGGTGCTTGTGATTCCTCTGACTCCTGCTCAGCGACTACCATCCCTGATGTGCAGACTCCAGCCCAGCTGTGACAGCTAGGCCAGGCCGCCTACACCCAAGTCTCTTACAATGAGTATTTTGGGATGGAGATTCTGTTCTCCTAAAGAGAAAAGAGGTTTTTTGAAGCTTGCTAGGAACCCAATGAAACCATATGTGAATTTGCATATCGTTTGCAGCAGTTAGCCCAGCACTGTGAATTTGGGGACATTACGATAATCATGCTCAGTGATATTTTTGTGACTGGCAAAGGCAATGACTGACTGGGTGAACAGCTATAGGCTGAAGATGCTAGAACTGAAGATGCTAAAAGTTGATTGATACCGACTTTTCATGCCATGATTGTTAAGACTGAAGCATTTAAGAGGGCTCAGTCTGAAATGGGTTCTATGTCTCAGACAGCTGCTCCCTTTGTGTCTACTCTTAAACCATCAGCTGCTCCTTCTGCTTCCATTGCCTAGTCAAACGATGCTACCTACTCCCGCTCCAGAGCCTCAGTAGCAAAAATTGGCAATTACTGTTTCTGCTGTGGTAGTACAAGTCATTTGGTTAATTTCACTTCCTGCCCGGCTAGAACTGCTCTGTGCCAAGCATGCGGGAAGGAAAGACACTTTAAACTAGTGTGCCATATACTGGTTCAAAATACCTACCGTATATGTATAAGACCACCTTTGCCAGGACCAATGAGCTGAAGCTGGTATCTTGTATCACGGGAAATTAATGTTGCATCACTGAAGTGCATAGTGGTTTTGGGTTCTGAAGCTAATGTTCTTCCCTTTGGGCTAGTTCATAATCTGTACATTTGCCTGAATTCAGTTGTTATAAAAACTTGGAATTTGTATGCTTTGCAGACTGTGGGCGGAGCTGTATGCTCTATGCTCTAGAAAGGCATGTTCTTGATTGCAAAGTTTTACATTGTTAAAGGCACTGCTGCAAATGCTGTTCCCCGTTTTTGTCCTACAATCTGTGTTTACAGCTTAGTATTATGCAAGAACTTGCACTTGGATGTAACAGAAGGGGGTAGCCAAAATATCATTCAGAGACACTGTGATCTATTTAACCGTGATGGTGTTCTGTCCACAGGATATGTGTACTCTCTGCAGTTGGGTTCAACACCAAGCCCTTTGCACTGCTTGCATGTTGTGTACCTCTTGCACTTGTGGACTAGATCTGAGCAGAACTGCAGTGCATAAAAGATAATGGTATCATCTGGGAGGGCAAAGGGCCATCAGATTGAAACTCACCCATGGTGATCCTATACGGGGAAAATGGAAACATTCGACTGTGCACTGATTTTAGGACACTTAATAAATATGTGAACTATGAGCCGTTTCAATTGCCAAACTTGGAAGAGGTGAGATGCCAGGTAAATGGATCCTGGATTTTCTCTCTGTTGGATTATTTATCTGGTTATTGGCAGATACCTGTGGCTGAAAGTTTGCAGTTATTATTGACTCTCAGCATGCCATTTGGGAGATATTGTAATCAAAGACTCCCTTTTAGTTTGGTTTCTGCTTCTGAGGTATTTCAGAGAGTAGTCTCTTAGCTCCTTGTTAATATCCATGGTCCATGTTGCTATTTGGATGACATTCTCGTCTTTCCTAACGCCTTTCCTGGGCATAATTGCATTCTGGACCAGGTGCTAACCCAACTCCAACAAGCTGACACAAAGCTGAATGCAGAAACATGCTGTTTTGCAAAAGATGCTGTAACATTTCTAGGGCATTCTCTGTCAACTGATGGTGTGAAACCAACACCTGAATGGCTGCAAGCTGTTGCTTTGCTACCATTACCCACCGATCGAAGCAGTTTATGTTCTTTCCTTCATCTAGCTCAGTACATAGGTGGCTGTACTCTGCCCCATTTTAGTACCCTTGAAAAGCTGATGTGGGATTTAATCCAGTGCCAAGACCAATTGGCTTGGACTAAAGAGGCAAAGCAGGGTTTAAAAATTGCATCAAGCCCTCTGTCAATGCAATCTTGTGCTTATTTTAATCAAAGGAAGGTCGTAGTGTTTCCAACCAATGCATGCAATCAGTGCCTGGGCACGGCTCTGCTCCAGGAGGGACAGACGGTTATATTTGCATCTCGTACTCTCACCTCAACAGAAGCAAAGTATTCCCAGACAAAGCTAGAATTCTTGGTAAAGGTGTTTGCCAGTGTATGCTTCAGAGTTTACTTAGTGGGAAGACATTTTACATTAGAAACTGAACGTTTGCCTATTTTTGGGCCTCTATCGTAAAGCCACTGAGCTGCTGAGAGTAAGACTGCAGCAGAGGATTATTCAGTGACAGCAGTATGGCTTTAATTTGGTATATATCAAAGGAAGACATAATTTACTTGCTGATGCTCTTTCCAGAAATTCTGCTGGGTTGGCGCCCTCGTATCCAGAAATGGAAGTGTACACAATATACTTTCTACTGAAAGATATGTCAATTGATTTAGGCCAGACCAATGACTCTACTCCTTGACAGGTTTCAGAGAAGCAGCCGTGTTAGTCTGTATCCGCAAAAAGAACAGGAGTACTTGTGGCACCTTAGAGACTAACAAATTTATTTCAGCATGAGCTTTCATGAGCTACAGCTCACTTCTTCAGATGCACAGAATGGAACACACAGACAGGAGATATTTATACATACAGAGAACATGAAAAGGTGGAAGGGTGCATACCAACAGGAAGAGTCTAATCAATTGAGATGAGCTATCATCAGCAGGAGGAAAAAAACTTTTGAAGTGATAATTAAGATGACCCATAGAAGGTGTGAGGAGAACTTAACATAGGGAAATAGATTTAATTAGTGTAATGACCCAACCATTCCCAGTCTCTGTTTAGGCCTGAGTTAATTGTATCTAATTTGCATATTAATTCGAGTTCAGCAGTCTCTCTTTGGAGTCTGTTTTTGAAGTTTTTTTGTTGCAAAATTGTCACCTTCAAATCTGTCACTGAGTGGTTAGAGAGGTTGAAGTGTTCTCCTACTGGTTTTTGAATGTTATGATTCCTGATGTCAGATTTGTGTCCATTTATTCTTTTGCGTAGAGACTGTCCGGTTTGGCCAATGTACATGGCAGAGAGGCATTGCTGGCACATGATGGCATATATCACGTTGGTAGATGTGTAGGTGAACGAGCCCCTGATGGTGTGGCTGATGTGATTAGGTCCTATGATGGTGTCACTTGAATAGATAGGTGGACAGAGTTGGCATCGGGCTTTGTTGCAAGGATAGGTTCCTGGGTTAGTGTTTATGTTGTATGGTGTGCGGTTGCTGGTGAGTATTTGTTTCAGGTTGGGAGGCTGTCTATAAGCGAGGACTGACCTGTCTCCCAAGATCTGTGAGTGAGGGATCATCTTTAAGGATAGGTTGTAGATCTTTGATGATGTGCTGGAGAGGTTTTAGTTGGTGGCTGTAGGTAATGGCTGGTGGTGTTCTGTTATTTTCTTTGTTGGGCCTGTCCTGTAGTAGGTGGCTTCTGGGTACTCTTCTGGCTCTGTCAATCTGTTTTTTCACTTCAGCAGGTGGGTATTGTAGTTTTAAGAATGCTTGATAGAGATCTTGTAGGTGTTTATCTCTGTCTGAGGGATTGGAGCAAATACGGTTGTATCTTAGGGCTTGGCTGTAGACAATGGATTGTGTGGTGTGTCCTGGATGGGAGCTGGAGGCATGTAGGTAAGTATAGCAGTCAGTGGGTTTCCAGTATAGGGTGGTGTTTATGTGACCATCGCTTATTAGCACAGTCAATGGGTACTCGCATGGCCCCACAGTATGCCAACATCTTTATGGCTGACTTAGAACAACACTTCCTTAGCTCTCATTCCCTTACGCCCCTACTCTACTTGCGCTACATTGATGACATCTTCAACATCTGGACTCATGGAAAAGAAGCCCTCGAGGAATTCCACCGTGATTTTAACAATTTCCATCCCACCATCAACCTCAGCCTAGACCAATCCACACAAGCGGTCCATTTCCTAGACACTACTGTGCTGATAAGCTATGGTCACATAAACACCACCCTATACTGGAAACCCACTGACTGCTATACTTACCTACATGCCTCCAGCTTCCATCCAGGACACACCACACAATCCATTGTCTACAGCCAAGCCCTAAGATACAACCGTATTTGCTCCAATCCCTCAGACAGAGATAAACACCTACAAGATCTCTATCAAGCATTCTTAAAACTACAATACCCACCTGCTGAAGTGAAAAAACAGATTGACAGAGCCAGAAGAGTACCCAGAAGCCACCTACTACAGGACAGGCCCAACAAAGAAAATAACAGAACGCCACCAGCCATCACCTACAGCCACCAACTAAAACCTCTCCAGCACATCATCAAAGATCTACAACCTATCCTTAAAGATGATCCCTCACTCTCACAGATCTTGGGAGACAGGCCAGTCCTCGCTTATAGACAGCCTCCCAACCTGAAACAAATACTCACCAGCAACCGCACACCATACAACATAAACACTAACCCAGGAACCTATCCTTGCAACAAAGCCCGATGCCAACTTTGTCCACATATCTAGTCAAGTGACACCATCATAGGACCTAATCACATCAGCCACGCCATCAGGGGCTCGTTCACCTGCACATCTACCAACGTGATATATGCCATCATGTGCCAGCAATGCCTCTCTGCCATGTACATTGGCCAAACCGGACAGTCTCGACGCAAAAGAATAAATGGACACAAATCTGACACCAGGAATCATAACATTCAAAAACCAGTGGGAGAACACTTCAACCTCTCTAACCACTCAGTGACAGATTTGAAGGTGACATTTTAGCAACAAAAAAACTTCAAAAACAGACTCCAAAGAGAGACTGCTGAACTCGAATTAATATGCAAATTAGATACAATTAACTCAGGCCTAAACAGAGACTGGGAATGGTTGGGTCATTACACTAATTAAATCTATTTCCCTATGTTAAGTTCTCCTCACACCTTCCATGGGTCATCTTAATTATCACTTCAAAAGTTTTTTTTCTCCTGCTGAGGATAGCTCATCTCAATTGATTAGACTCTTCCTGTTGGTATGCATACTTCCACCTTTTCATGTTCTCTGTATGTATAAGTATCTCCTGTCTGTGTGTTCCATTCTGTGCATCTGAAGAAGTGAGCTGTAGCTCATGAAAGCTCATGCTGAAATAAATTTGTTAGTCTCTAAGGTGCCACAAGTACTCCTACTCCTCGAGATGCTGAACTGTACAAGATGGTACGTGCTGTACAAGTGGATTGGACGCACCAAGTTATTTACAGAACTTTTTTTACATTGTACAAAATTCATTCTGAGCTCACAGTGAAGACATGTGCTACTCCACATATCTTATGCAGAGGAGCCCAAATGATCATTCCAGCAGTGTTGTGACAATCCTGGAGGTGGCTCATAAAGGACATTTGGGAGTTATGAAGATGAAGGAACTTCTACGTAGTTATGCTTGATGTCCAAGGCTGCACTCAGATATTAAGTGTCATGTGAAGGCATGCTTAGCCTGCACAATGCATAGAATTACTGCTCCTCCGGCCTCTTTGAAACCAGTAGTCGTAGACAGACCATGGCAGAGAATTGCAGTGGATATTACTGACCCATCGACTTCACTGCATGGCTACGCACTGTTGACTGTTATAGACTATTACTTATGTTACCCCTTTGAATTCATAATTTCACAAAGCACCTCAAAGGAGCTCATTTCTTGTCTAACTACTTTATTTGCAATGTTTGGCCTACCACAGACCCTCATTTCAGATAATGGGACACCTTTTTTATCAAAAGATTTTGAAGGCTTTCTGACAAAGTACATTATAAAAGTACAGTACATTATAAATCTGATGCGTACCATCCACAAAGAAATAGGATAATGGAACAATTGCATAGGACTCAGAAAAAAATTTATAGCTTGTATATTGGAGGAATGTTGCAATGTACCCTTCCATATTACATTGAGTCCTGGTTTATGTGGCATTCAGAATACACTTCCTGAAAGTACTGGAGAAACCTTTTTCTACCACCTCTTCAGCTGACGTATGAGGAACAAGTTGTCTATGCTGACGGAAAAGGTTCATACCACCCCTTTGCCCTCCTCAAAGTAGACTGATGTGACTAGGAAATATGCAACTTTTACCCATGCAAGACTCCATGTGTTCTACCTTGGACAAACAGTATATGTCAGGCAAGAGTCTGGAAGTGTTTTCAATACTTGTGGTGTGGTCCTGCAGGGTGCAGCATGTTGAGTGTGTTTACTACATGGAGAATGTATTGTTAACCAGCAAGATATACTGCCTCCTGAAAGGGGAACAGATAGAGAAGATGACACCCTTTCTGTGATGATGATGTCATATGGCCAGTTGGGGAATTTGCACTACAGCAATCCACCCACAAGCTGAACCAGAGGTATAACTTATGATCCTGGGATCACTTGTGCCTCCAACAAGGTACTGCTGAACTTTTGGGGAAAAGAGAAGGAAACTGTGATGACTGCTGATTGCTTCCCATTCCTGTTTGTTTCCTGGTTCCTGTTCCCTGAAGTCATACTGCCTCAGTTCTTGCATGTCTGCGCACACAGCGTTGGGTACGTGCAGTTACTCAGGGCCTGCTGCTACATACCTGCCATTTGGTGTGTTATTATGTTTTGTCCAGACTGTCACTAAGTTAACTGGTTCACGGTTATTACATGTTTTGATTTGACCACCTACATATGTTTTGGTTTAATTTCCTTGTGTTTTGCCACTGATGTTCTGTAGTACATCACATCATAACAAAGTATTAGGCAACCTAAATATAGGTGTCACTACCATCTACCTCTAGAATACTTTCAGAAATTCTTGTTAGTATTTTGCAACACCTGGCCTTTACTCTAGTTTATTTTAGGTATAATATGTCCATGTTTGTCTTCCTATTTCTGTGATAATTTCCCATCTAATATTCTTATATCTCTTTTCTCTAGATTTTTTTGTTGACTACTTGGTATCTAAATCATGTTTACAAATTCACTAGGGGTTAAATATTTATAAAAGATGAGTGTGACACATGAGCCTCTGGTACATTTCCAGCTCTAAAGCAGTAAATAAGCACTAAAAATCCAATGCAAAATGGCATCAGTTGTTAGAAAACAGACCTCATATTCAGTGACCAAAATATCCAGCTTTTCCATAAATTAGAGGAACTCAGTAATTAAACTATACCTACGCAGCGAAAGCCATCATCCAGGTAAATAACTATTAACATTCATTTGGTGGTTTCAGGCTAGTTCCTTCATAAATGAATCACAAGATTCATTCAGAGAAGACCAATGCCCCAAGCATCACCCCCGGCTCAGGTAATGGACCTGTTTCTCTGCACATCCACAGGTGTTGTGTGATGAATCTGATGATTAGCAGATTCCATACTTCTCTCCCTCCACCCCCAGAGGGTTTCAGCTCAGCAGGAGGGGAAAGAGCATAACAGTGCCCTCTTCAGGCCAACCAGGTCAGGTAAGGGAGGTGAAGATCCTGTCTATCTCAGCAAGGGACATGGCTCTCTGGGGATCTAGCATCAGGAGAAGGCATTTCTGAGAACAACTGCAGGAGCTGTAGGATACAGGCCTGCTCAGAGCCTGTTGGGGCCTTGTAGTCGGAGAACTAGGTCAAGAAGTTTCCGGGAAGGGTGACAGACCAGATTCACGCGGGGGGAATCTGAAAGGAAGATAGAGTTCGGAGGCAGGTGGGCTGTGTGGTACATGAGGAGCTGACTCAGCTGCTCTTTCCTGATGCAAATGACTGATACAGGATATGACCACTTGTGTGGCACACCCTGTACAATTGCTTATGCTTACTTATGAAGAGTTTTTCCCTTTTTCTTCCTTTACCTGACCAGGTTAAATTGGGAGAGTGTGGCCTTTTCTGAGACTCCAGGGCAACTGCTCAGCGAGGAGGGGGCCTGACCTAAATCATGACACCAGATCTGGGAGTAAGGACACATGTGAATTGGATATCTGTGACTCTGGTAATGTTTTGTGAGTATATGGTTAAATGTGTAATATTTATATGGTTTAGAATGATGAGATTGAGTTTCTTTCCTTTGTTCCAACCAGTTCTTGGATAATTAAATTAATTTCTATTGCCTAAATCATATTTATAGTCAAACAGCCGTGGTATCTCACCTCTCCAAACTGCTTTCAGAACAACCAAACATGTTGTGACCTTGGAGCACTATGAGTATAGTTACTTCAAGCTTTGGTGACTGGCTCATTTTCCTTATATTAGGGCCTGATTTAAACCCCATTGGATATGATCACAGACAGGGCCGGAAAATGCCAGGAAAAAAGCACTAGAAGGTACAGCCATCCAACCAACAAGCAACAGGGTGCCGATGTGACGAGCATGAAAAGCTGCATTCAGTCAATGGACAGTCCCAAATAGCAAACCAATGGACTTAATGCAAGATATACATATTTATAAACAAACAGCGATTGTAACTTTAGCGCCCTAGTGGCCAAGATGGAGTCTGCTTTGCAGGCAGCTCTGGTCAAGAGAAGGCACACGCAGGAATGCAGCAGGAGAAATCCCTTCCACCCCAAGGGCACCTGTTCCAACCCCCCCAGAGTGAACACACCCACCCACAGGAAAAGTACAATAGATATAAGAAAGGGAAATATTTATTTACAGAGGGATGAGAGGAGAAATACAACAAGGGGAGCAGTAAAACAGGGTTGCATCCAAACCAAGGCCCCACAGGCCCAGTGGTAGCACAGTTTGAAAGGGCAGACACCAAGCAATGTGTCTGCACACAGAGTTCAGGAGTTCTGAGCAAAGTTCCAGTTCAGTGGTGAGTCTTGGGTGCTCCTGGTTGTCTTTGGCGCCAGTGAACTTTCCCCAACAAACCTCTCTTCTGCCGCTCTCTGCAAAGTCACACAGAGCGACCACCTCCCTACTTAACATATAGCAGCCTCCCTCCTTGTTCCCAGTGCAGAGTCACAAGCCCCAGTACTCACAGCCCCATGCAGCTCTGGGCAGCCTGATACTGGTCCAGATCTGGCCTGTCCTTCTTGCACGATTCCTCCCTGGCACAGTGCTCCTCCTGGCTCCTGTCCTAGGGCATCTCTGATCGGCTGCCCTGTCTTTCCCAGGCTTCAGGCAGGTTCTCTGCTGCTTCCTTTGCGAGGGCCTGGGGGCTGCTGCCTCTCTCTCCCTCCAGAGCCAACCCCTGGAGTTTCTCTCCTTTCTCTCACTTCCCCCCTCCCTCACACCAGGAAAAAGATTTAAAGAAGCCATGCTCTCTAAACCCCAAGTTAAAAGAACATTGCCAGGTCAAGCACTGAAATATTCGGAAATTCCCCCTTGTGCATGCACATTATGACATACTATTTAAGTAGATGACCACTTGCTATTTTGTTCTCCAGGACTTCCGCTTTATTCAGTACACAGGACGGCTGGTGCTGACTGAATGAGCAACTATTAAACATTTCTTTTAACTTGGACTGTCAATTAATCGCAGTTAACTCACACGATTAACTCAAAAAAATTAATAGCGATTTCAAAAATTAATCACAATTAATCGCACTAATAACAATAGAATACCAACTGAAATTCACTAAATATTTTTGTATGTTTTTCTACATGTTTCAATATTGATTTCAATTATAACACAGAATATAAAGTGTACAGTGCTCACTTTCTATTATTATTTTTATTACAAATATTTGCACTGTAAAAATGATAAACAATAGAAATACACCTCTACCCCGATATAACACAAATTCATACATAACTCAGTAAAGCAGTGCTCCAGGGAGGGGGGGAGAGGGGCTATGTGCTCCGGCAGATCAAAGCAAGTTCAGCGTAACGCGGTTTCACCTATAATGCGGTAAGATTTTTTGGCTCCCGAGGACAGTGTTGTATCGGGGTAGAGGTGTAGTATTTTTCAATTCACCTCATACAAGTACTGGAGTACAATCTCTTTATCGAGCCTTAGAAATGCAGATTTTTTTTGGTTACATAACTGCACTAAAAAACGAAACAGTGTAAAACTTTAGAATCTACAAGTCCACTCAGTCCTACTTATTCTGCCAATCACTAAGACAAATAAGTTTGTTTGGATTGACAGGAGATACTACTGTCTGCTTCTTATTTACAATGTCACCTGAACGTGAGAACAGGTGTTCTCATGGCACTTTTGTAGCTGGCGTTGCAAGGTATTTACATGCCAGATACACTAAACATTCGTATGCCCCTTCCATTCTTCAGCCACCATTCCAGAGGACATGCTTCCATGCTGATGATGCTTGTTTAAAAAAAAAAGTCAATTAAATTTGTGACTGTACTCCTTTGGGGGGAGAATTGTATATCTCCTTCTCTGTTTTACCTGCATTCTGGCATATATTCATGTTCTAGCAGTCTTGGATGATGACCCAGCACATGTTCATTTTAAGAACACTTTCACAGCATATTTGACAAACTGCAAAGAAGGTACCGATGTGAGATTTCTAGAAATAGCTACAGCACTCGACCCAAGGTTTAAGAATCTGAAGTGCCATCCAAAATCTGAGCAGGACAAGGTGTAGAGCATGCTTTTAGAAGTCTTAAAAGAGCAACACTCTGATGTGGAAACGACAGAACCCAAACCACCATAAAATCAAATCAACCTTCTGCTGGTGGCATCTGACTCAAATGATGAAAATGAACATGCATTAGTCCACACTGCTTTAGATTGTTATCAAGCAGAACCCATTATCAGCATGGAAGCATATCCTCTAGAATGGTGGTTGAAGCATGAAGGGACATATGAATCTTTAGCACATCTGGTATGTAAATATCTTGCAACATTAGCTACAACAGTGCCATGCGAATGCCTTTTCTCACTTTCAGGTGACATTGTAAACAAGAAGCAGGCAGCATTATCTCCTGCAAATTGTAACCAACCTTGTTTGTCTGAGTGATTGGCTGACCAAGAAGTACGACTGAGCGGACTTGTTTTATTTTTGAATGCAGGTTTTTTTTTTTAACATAATTCTACATTTGTAAGTTCAACTTTCATGATAAAGGAATTGCACTACAGTACTTCTATGAGGTGAATTGAAAAATACAATTATTTTGTTTTTTACAATGCAAATATTTGTAATAAAAATAAAGTGAGCACTGCACACTTCATATTCTATGTTGTAATTGAAATTAATATATTTGAAAATGTAGTAAACATCCAAAAATATTTAAAATAAATTGTATTCTATTGTTTAACAGCGTGATTAATCATGATTAATTTTTTAATCGCTTGACAGTCCTAGTTTTAACCTCATTGTTCAGTGCTTGGCCCCAGACCTTATTGGCTGCATGCTATTCAAATCCTGCTCTGAATACAGATTTATTACTTTCCTTATAGGTTGTCTATGGGGCTCATCACTATGGTATCTGGCATTAATTGATTTATTTTCACAACACGTGTGATGGAATCTTCAAAGATTTTAGCTGCACAGTTCTAAAAAACTTCTGCTGAGCATGTGTGAACTGAGATTCTTCAAAGGCTTGCAACTTGGTCAAATTTGGATGGATTTTCAAAGGAATAGAAAAAGACACGTCACTGGCATAAAAGCTACTCCCTTACCAAATTTCAGATCCCTGAAGAACGGGGTGCTAGAGCTTCTCAAGAAATTGTAAGAATATTTGTAAGACGGAAAACAATTTTTTCCCCCTTAACCTTGTTCTCAGAAATGGCCAAACCATTCTGGCTGAAATTCTTTTTAAAATGTCAAAAACAAACAGCCTGAGCCAAACACTCAGCATGGAAAGTGTCAATTCAAATAGTAAAGCTTGGTAAAGTTATCACCAACTGAAAATAGGGTCTAATAATGGGAAGTGTCAGGCAACCTTAATAATAGGTGATGCTGTGCTGCCAGTTCCACGTATAATACAGTTTTGATGGGACTGAATCATTACCCCGGCACTCACACCTTCCCACACATATGACAGCAGAGTACAGAATATTATGACAGCCAGTACATACATGCAATTCCCCCCATACAACTCTTGAGTGGGAGATTGTATTTATTTAGACTATAAACTTTCCAATCTAGATCTAAAGTGGTGTGAAGGGATAGACTCACTGCTGGCATCTCCTCTGGACCGGGCATGGCATGGCATGGCAGCTCTCTCTCTGTTGAGGTCTGCTGCCATTGGTTGCTCCACCTCTGTGGCGGTCTGCCTCTTCCTGTGACTTGGCCTCTCTATGAGGTTACTTCAGTCTCTCCCCTTCCAAAAAGCAAGGGAGGTAAACACAAATAAATTGAGTTAGCAAGAGAGAGGAAGGAATGACCTCCTCTCAGGATGTACCAGGATCAGGTCCTCCCTTCCCTCAGGCAGGGAACTTCAGGCAGTTGTAGTAATGGAAGTTCCTGCTTTCTCTTTGCCGTTTCTTTAGGACTGAGGGTTGAAGGTCTGTTCTCTTCCCTGCTCTGCCCACAAATGAGCTTTTCTGTTTCACTTTAAACTCCTCCTTCCACCTATGCATGTCTTGTAGGTGCGGTGAAGTAGGGCTTGCTGAGTCCTTAATCCCTTGTTGTCCAGTGTGAGGTTTGTATACCCCATCAAACGCCTGTTCTCTCAAGATGGCACCTGCGGAACCAGGGCCAGCAGATTGTTCCCCAGGGCCGGCTTTAGGAAGTCCAGGGCCCAGTTTGAACATTTTCGGTGGGGCCCCGGCAGGGATGACTAAAAAAACCCAAACATGTAAAAAAAAGCCTTTCATTTCTTAGGAGCCAGTTCCCTATAAAAAGTTCTGATTTAAGGGATGTGCCACAGTATGTATTTTTTGTACCAATAGGGTTACCATACATCCGTATTTTCCTCCCAGATGGTGATTTAAGAACCAAAAAGAACATGTCCGGGAAAATACAGATGTACGTTAACCCTTCCTAAAGTTCTTTTTTAAAGCCCCAGGCCCTTTAAATTGCCCCCTGGGGAAACCGGGCCACCCTGGTACAGTGCACCGGCTCTTGCCGGTATGCCATACTGGGGCTTGGGCGTGGGGCCGTCTTAGGGGCGGGGCCCGATTCAGGGGAATTATTGAATTGGCCTAAAGCCGGCCCTTCCTCACTCTCACTGGAAAAAAAGATCAGCATTTTTTATGTGCTTTCTCCTCTCTCTGCTGAACTTGGAAGTTGTACAGCTGGAGGGCAGGTACCAGCACATAAGCTGAGGGGTTGTGTCCTTCATGGCATTTAACACAACTTTAAGAAGGCATGATCAGTGACAAGTTTGAATGGATTTCCCAGGAGGTAATATCGTAGAAAGTCCACCACTCATTTCATGGCAAGTCCTTCCTTTTCTGTCACTGAATATGCCTGCTCCCAAGGAAACGGACTGTGGCTCAAATAGAGTACAGGATGTTCCTCTGTATTTGTTTCCTGAGACAATACTGTGTCTAGTCCAGAGATTCTCACAACAAATTTTTGTGAGACTGTGGCCACCACATCTTGCTGGTGGCTGCTCAGACAAACCCGTCTCTCTGTCTATGCCGCCTGTGGCCTGGGGAAATCACTGGCCAGCCAGCCCCCTGCGGAGTCCCAGGCTCCTGTGCTCTGGCCAGGCGGGAGCAGGAGAGCTGCCCAGAGGAGCACCACGGCAACCAAGTGCTGCAACCGCTTCTGCTGACATGAGCTGCCTCCTGCCCCGGGCACACCGGCACCTTGTGTCTCTGGAGGTGCTGCCTGGAGCCCTGAGGACGCTGCATGGTGCAAGGTGCTGATCCCTGCTGGCATCGCCAGCACAAAGGCCAAGGCATTACATCTCACTGCCCTTGCTAACAGCTATTTAGGAGCAACAGCTGGGCACTGCAGGGAGAAGCTGCTGCTCTCCCCCTCCCCCACACAATCACTACCCATGCTGTTGTGGCTGCAAAAAAATCCACTGGTGGCTTCATGCAGCCATGGTGGCCACATGTGAGAAATCCTGGCCTAGTCCTACTTCTGAGGCATTGGTTTGTAAAATGAACTCTGTTGAGAAGCTGGGACTGAACAGGACAGGCTCTTGACACATGTGGTCTTTCAACTTCTCAAAGGCCTTTTCTCAAGGCTTGGACCAGTGAACCTTCTTGGGGTAACTGTCCTTAATTAGGTCTGTGAGGGAGCTGCTGTCATCCAAAACCCTGGCAGAAACTGGCAGTAGTAGCCTGTGAGTCCAAAAACCTTCCGACTTGTTTCTTCATGGCTTGGCGTCGGCACACTTTTCAGGATCTGGATTTGTCCAGGAGGAGCCAAACTTGACCCTTTCCCAAAGTATATCCCAAGTAGATGATCTCCTCCTGCACCCCAAATCCCTCATCCCCGGCCCCACCCCAGAGCCCACACCCCCAGACAGAGCCCTCACCCCCCTACCCCAACTCCAACCCCAACCCCCTGCCCCAGCCCAGAGTCCCCTCCCGCATCCCAAATCCCTCATCCTCAGCCCCACCCCAGAGCCTGCACCCCTAGCCAGAATTCTCATCCCCCTCTCACATCCAAACCCCCTGCCCCAGCCTGCTGAAAGTGAGTGTGGGTGAGGGAGAACGCGTGATGGAGGGAAGGGGGATGGAGTGAGTGGGGCAGGGCCTTGGAGAACAGGCAGGACAGGGCCTCCTGGAAGGGGCAGGGCTGGGGGCAGGGTGGAGGTGTTTGGTTTTGTGCCATTAGTAAGTTGGCAACCCTATCCAGACCCTGAAATGGGCTCTGCACTGGCCCCATCAGGTAAGATGCCAACAGGGTTGCCACTGGTCAGGTAGCCACTGGGCTGCCATCGCCACTCACTCAGACAGTATCAGGAAGGCCTCCAGATCATCTTCAGGGCCCATCTTTGTGAATTTCACTGGCATGGGCAGGGCTACCAGGCCTAGGCCTATAGCCCCTGATGGGGAAGGCCCGGGGAGACACTGAGGCTGCATCAAGGCCACTTTCTGTTGGACCAGTCTTTGCTGCTTGCTGTTCCTGCTGTTGTGCCCCTAAGTCCTGGACCAGGTCTTGCTGCTGGGCAGCCATTTGCTGTAGGAGTTGCTGATGCTGCGGCTGCTGGGCTGCCTGTTGCTGCTGCTGATTCTCACTCACCAATTTGAGAAGATATTCTAGGTCCATGTTGTCTGTCCTACCAATTCACATCTCTGGCTTCAGGGAGTTTGACCATCTGGGTCAGCCACTTCTCCCCCTTCTCTCGTGATGGGAAGGATACTCACATTCTTCACCAGTTGTTAAGGGGTTGACTCATTGTTGGCACCTCCTCATGGCCGGGAGTGATGTAGCAGCTCTTTCTTGATGGGGTCCCTGCTTCCAGGGTAGTCCATAAACAAAAAGTAAGGTGAGTTAACACAAATAAATTGAGTTAGTAAGAAAGAGAAAGGAATGACTCCTTCTCAGGGTATATCAGAATCAGGGAGGGACCTTCAGGCAGTTGTTGTTGGGGAAGTTCTTGCCTTCCCTTAGCCTTTTCCTCAGAACTGAGGGCTGTTCTCTTCCCTGATCTGCCTGCAAGGGAGCTGTTCTGCTTCTCTTAACTCCTCCCACTGTGCATATCTTGCAGCTGTGGTGGGTGAGAGCAGTATTCGTTAATATATTCCAGCCCTGATGGCTGCAGAGAAAACTTGAACTGAATGCAAACCGACATGCTGAGTCCGTAGACAGCATGAAACAATAGCTTGGAGGTGTGAACTACCACATATATCTCAGTGGGTTGTTGACTCAGGAACCTACAGATGACAAATTATGTCAACACTGTTAACTGTTTCATTTCTTATCATGTTAACAAAAGCATCCAACTAATATTCATATTGCACAATCCCAAACCACCTCCCATATCTTCTGAGGTGTCAATATACCCTGCTTGCACCCTGATAGCCTCTGTGGTTATGAATTGTCCATACAAAATTCTGTGGCAGACTGAAAGCTGAAAAGATATAGACAATATAAAATAAATTGAATGCAATATCAAAATAAATATCACAGGGGCTACTATGCTGATTGCGTTAGTCATGTTCATATTTAATTTAATTTTTTTAACTTGAAGCTGTTACAGAATTCCCAGTCCACCAAATCAGTGTACCCCAGAAATGTAAAACGTTTTTGCTGGAAGAATTAGCTTCAGTTTGTCACAGACTATGTGGGTCCCTTGTGTATATTACAATCATTTTTATATTTTATTATATTTTACTATTGTTAGGTATATAGTTTGTTTTATTTGTTCACATTTTCCCACATGTAGCATATTTATTACATCCTTTTAATACTATTGATATTGTGGTTATTGCAAGAGATTTTAAAAATCTTTTTAAAATTAATAATCAAAACATTCATATAGTAAAAAATAGATTATATCTGTATGATGGGTATTTGTCACATCCCTGATAATTATATTAGCCTCTCTCTTCTGAAACATTGATGTGATGTGGTCAACATAACTATTGGAGTCAGAAGTGGGGGGTATGTGTGTGTCAAGAAATTTAGTTATCTTACATAACATACATACTGTATTGCAATATCTAAATGCAAAAGGCAGAGATTATGCCACTGAAGCCTTAAGCAAATGCAAACTAGGGATTGAAGCACCCCTTATTTCATGATGGATTATAATATAGAGGGGACTCCTCAAGGCCTTGCGGCCCTTAATGAATGGGTGTGTTGTGGCAATTTTATGAGCGCCTCCTCTGTATTTGTTGAAAGGGAGCTATATATGATCTGAAGACAGGTCAGCAGATGCACCTCCCAGCTGGAGATGAGTTGCCATCCTAATGAATATTACAAAACATGCATTTTCTGTTTCTTTTTCCATACTTATTTTTTAAACAGGGAATGAATGCCATCCAAACTAGAGTTCACCAAGCACCATCCTGTCCTCGGTCTAATCCCTGTTAACACATAATTAGTTTAATAAATAATAATAGATTGTCCCCTGAGTTCCCCCGTGTATGTCTTTTATATATATGTATATATATATATATATATATATATATATATATATATATATATATATATGTATGTATATATAAAATCTGCCTTTTAAACTGTAAGCTCTTTGGAGCAGAGACTTTCTTATTTTTGTGTCTTGCACAGTGCTGAGAAAATAGTTGGCAACAGACAAATAAAAATAATAATAGAGGTCAAAAGTAAATGTCACATCATGTTCATGTTGCATCAAAACTTCGAAAAATGGTAAGACAGCAACATTGCATCTTTTCACCACACAGCTCCCAAGTGTGCTTTGGGACATATACACATCTCACAAACTCTCCCCCTGTGACAAAGAGTCACAATATAGCTCGGAAAAATTAATCTAAGGTGCCCCTGGATATACTAGAGCAGGTGACAAAAACTGCAACCCAGTTCTAAGCCTAGTCAATCATTCCAGCTGCTCCTAAATGTTAAGCACCACTAGCTAGTGCCCATCAGCAGGGCTCTTCAGTTCCTATTTGTCTGTCTCTTTCACAGGAACCCAGGACTTCAAGCCCATACCCTCACTAGCTTCCTGTTTCTATTGCATTGAGATGGGTGGAGGTGAATGGGAGGGTCCATTTATCCTGAACAGAAACCATCCTCCACTTTCCTCTTCCTCCTCCTCCCACCTAGACTGAGCTGACTCCATCTTGGTCGACTCTCTAGCCTGTCTGTTTATCACTCTCTCCATGCTTTCCCCTCTCCCTCCTCCCCTCCTCTCGTCATTGTCCGTAATAGACGACGCGGCGGTAGCAAGCAGCAACGTGCAGCGGCGGCGGCAGCAAGTAGCTCGTTCTCTTTATAAACCCCGCTGTATTGCCCGGATGTGAATGGATTACAATGTATCTTTCAGGGAAACATATTATTACCAATGTCTCCATGGGGGAGTCAATGATGATGATGAGGAGCGATCTGTAAACTTGGGACAAGTTTAAGACTTTAAAAAAAAAAATAACCGAGGAAGGACAGAGGGAACACATCCCACGACCACCACCAAGATTTGTATTAGTTTGTGAATAACCATGTGTTTATAAACACAAAAGAGGGAAAAGTTACTTGGATTTTTTTGGCTGGCTTTTATTTTTGTTCTGTTTGGGTGGGAAGATTTTGTGACACTTGTTTCGTGGTGGTGAATCCAAAAAACAAAAACAAAGCCAGGTGTAGAGTTCGTTTAAATCGCTGAATAACCCTGGACCAGGACTGAGAACCAGTTAAAGTACTTTTTTTTGCTTTGTTTTTGTTTTTGTTTTGGGTGGGGGGCTCAAACCTATGTGAGCTAATAAAGCACTTTCGCAGAAGATTTCTCTCTTTAAAATAGATATATATTTCCTTGGACTATTGTGAACATATCTGTGGCCATTAAGGTAAAGTTGCAATTTGCTGTTAGAGTAACTTGTGTGATTTTTTTTTTGAATTGTTGATCCCGTTGTTTTATTTTTTTAAAAAGTACAACTTATGCAATGTGTAAATGCAAACTGAAAATACACTGTAATAGGGTATGTATGCAGGGTAGCTCTATGTAGGAACTTATATTGTTCAACGAGCAATCTACTGAATTTAGTGCTTTGTTTCCTGCTGGAAAATGAAGTCAGGGTTGAGATTTTGGAGTATATGGGGCCTGTAGCAGCAAAAATTGAAGTAAAAGTATAACATGCTTTAGGGGTGGAGTGGGAGGGGTCCGCTGGCATGGTCCCCGGAAACTTGAGTGTAAAAGAAATCAAATGGTTGACCCCCCCCCCCCAAGGTTTGTAGCAATACTCTCTGTAAATTGAAACCCAGCATGTGAAATGTAGCGTTAGGTACAAAAAAAAAATCATAACCGAACCAAAACAATTTAAAAAGATAAGCTGGATAATAGGGTGGGGGGGTGATATACTTCTTGGCAAAGTCTTTCAATCACGTGTGTATTTGCAGCATAGTATAAACTTGCTTTGCCATGTGTATGTGTGCGAGCTGAAGAAATTTAAAGTATAATCAATTTAAAAGTGCTTCGGACGGGGAGGAAATCGGCAACAATTTGACTGGGATTTCAGGCTACATGAGCTGCGGGTATGGAGGAAAATGAGGTGCCCGCTTTGCGTTTTTTCTTTCTGGAGGTGTTACTGTGAAAGCAAATCCCAGAGCCAGGGGAACGTGCTCTTTCTGCTGCTGCTGCTTTGTCCCCTTCCCTTTGCTGAACTTGCAGTCCGGCTTGTTTTGGTTTGTTTGCGGGGTTTTTTTTTTCTTTCTTCTCCTTCCCTGCCTCTCGCTTTCTCCTAAGGCAGAAGGAGTTTGGTTCGGAGTCGGAGCCCTGCCGTGTCTCTCTCGCTCTTTAGTGGCGGTAGCGGTGTGTGTTTGGCGAATGCCGTGATTCTAGCAATGAAACCCAGAGCCCGGTACTGTTCTTGGAAGGGGAGTCCCTCCTCTCCTCTCTCGGGCGGTAGGTACCGGAGCTAGGCTAGGGTCGATCGGTGGCCGGCCGGTGGGCATGGTGGAGCTAAGCTCGGATCTGTGGGCTCGGACAGGAGCTGCTGGAGGGGGCTCGCTCACCACGCGGCTTTTTATTTTTGAATGTATTTATTGATTTGTCTCCACGGGGGCTGCGAGCTCTTTATGGAGCGAGCCTCCCTATGCCCCCCTCCCCCCGGGCCCGTTGCCCACTTTAAAGGAACTGATGACTTTGCAGAGAGGCCTGGGGTGCTTTGATTATTTTCTTTTTTTAACTATCCTCTCTTTCATAGACGAGGGATTTGGTCTAATTGTCAAAGCCTGAATTCGCCCCCCACCCCATCCCCTTCCACTCCACCCCCAACTCTGGTTTCCCTTTGCACCCGGCGGCTCTTCACTCTAAAGAGTTTGTGTCTTTTTTTTTTTTTTTA
This sequence comes from Gopherus flavomarginatus, assembly GCF_025201925.1. Classification (NCBI taxonomy): domain Eukaryota; kingdom Metazoa; phylum Chordata; order Testudines; family Testudinidae; genus Gopherus; species Gopherus flavomarginatus. The sequence goes on along the minus strand of NC_066619.1, from coordinate 20,298,221 downwards.
AATTCCTTACACGCTGCTTTACATGGAAGGAGGAAAAGGAAAAAAGTTGGGAGCGGATGGCTGTAGTTTCTTCTCTGCGATTCTCATTCATTCCTCGCTGAACCTCCTGTTGCATAAATGATGCGCTGAGAGCGTGGCTCTATTTTTTTATTTTTTTGGATTTGGGTTTAGAGTGTGGATGTTACCAGGTTTCGATCTTCTCTTTGGAAATACAATATCGTCTTTTTTGTTGTTGTTTTTGCTGCCCCTCCATCTTTTTTCCCTCCCTTCTTCTCAACTCCCCCTCCCCAATCTACCCGCCCCCCCCCACCAAAAAAAATCCGATTGTGTTTCCTCTAAGGCTCGGGACTGGGTTTCTGATTGCGGTTATTTCCATGTTTCTAGGTTTGTGTGATTTTGCTAAAATGCATCACCAACAGCGAATGGCTGCCTTAGGGACGGACAAAGAACTGAGTGATTTACTGGATTTCAGTGCGGTAAGAAACAACGGTAGAAATTAACAACAGCTGTAAAAAATATCTTCTAGCTGATCTGTTAAACTAAAAAAAACCAAAAAACCAAAAAAAAACCAAAACAAAACTGTGATCTAAGTACATTGGGTAATTTGTAATCAGCAGCTAGACCCATGGTAAATATGCTCGCTTAAAAAAAACAAAACAAAACAAAAACAAGGGTCTTATTATATTTGTACGTGATGGGAGATGCAATCTTGTTCCTAGCTTACTTTTAATGTCATGGATGTCCAGAAATAATTTTTACAAAAAATCAACCCTCCTAAAAATGGACATTTCTCATCATTAGTTAATATTAACAGTAATATAATACTATTACTCAACACTTATGTACATTATCAAAGTGTTGATGGTACATGAACTAATTAATTACTAATTAGTTACGTATATTCTACTTTCAGTTCTTCCCTTGTTTCATTTTTTTGGCACATTGAGAGTGCAAAGAAATCCACAACTGCCTCAGTTTAAAGTTTTCACTGAAATCTCAGATGGCGTCTGCTGTCGTTAAACCTGTTTAAATCTTTCCTGAGGACCCCCGGATAGATGGTGCTTTTTTAAAGTACTTTTTGTCTCTTTGGGTTTCTTGTAAATAGCCTAGTTTTGAGGGCAAACGTTAATCTGGATGTGTGCACTTGTCTAGTTTTATTCACCCCCCCCCAAACCCTATCCTTCCTCTCCCTTCTCATCCCCTCCCCCCTTCCCCACAATGTGTCAGTAGCATTTATTTAAGGAAAAAATCAGTTTGGTGTAAGGTGCATGTATGTTCTAAAAAGAATCTCAACACTACCACAAAAATCAAAACCACCTTGTAAATGAGGCTATTTCAGTCTTCTGCTGCTGCTGCTCAAGACTTTCCTTTGGAGCAATGGCTTTGGGAAGTTTGGCCAGGAAATGTAGCCTGAGGCAGCTTTGCAGCCTCCTCTTTGCTTGTTGCACTTTTCCCATTTGTTCCTTCGCTTTTTGCAGGCTCTGACTCAGGGAAGGTGCGTATTATCCACTAGACACGTCGAAGAAGAGGGAAACCAATTAGGGTCGAAATAAATGCTGGAGAGAGAGAGAAGGGGGAGGGGAAGAGAGAGATTGAGAGAGAGAGAGAGTCTTGCTTCAAATTGCTCTCATGTTAGAGAGGAAATGAGAATTTAGGGCAGGTGGCACTTTGCATTATTATTATTTGGGTTCACATATGACAGGCAAATCCTAAAACGGGATGGAAATGGACATTGCTACATTTATGGCCAAGGTTTCAACAAAAACTTTTTTTCCCTTGCCTTTGTCAGAATATGAGTTTGAGTGGGGATTGTTCATTACTAAGTTTTGGTAATATTGTTGGGGACTGTGATTTTGCCAAATGTTAGTTATATTGTTTGGGACTCTAATGAGCCTAATTAAAAAAAAAAAGGTGGTAGTGATAAGGGGCAGGGGGTGGGATTGTAAGAAATACTGTACCATTTTTGGGTCTCAGATGGATGATTCATATTAAATAAACTATTGATGTCCTTTTGTAGAGAATGCGGAAGGAACTTTGGGTTAACAATGAAGACAAAATCTCCTGTTTTCCAGCAGTAATGTTTCTTTGTTTCTTATAGATGTTTTCACCTCCTGTGAGCAGTGGGAAAAATGGACCAACTTCTTTGGCAAGTGGACATTTTACTGGCTCAAGTATGTAAAATCTTTGCTTAGCATGCAATTAAAATATTCGTAGTTATTTATTTACATGTATTATGTCTGTTTTGGTTGTGTTTTGGAGATCACATTCCTTGAGCGCTATATAAAAGCTGATATTACTATTATTTCGACAAGTCTGATTGGAACATTTTCAAATATTCCATACGTTTGTTATTGTAAATAAAAAAAATCAACAGTATAATTGTTCAAAGTGAGCTAGGTTAAATCTCGTTTTTAAAAAAATCAGAGGGAGAATGTTTTGTTTAAAAATTGGAGTTTCTGAGTTTCTATATGAAGAACGATAACCAAAACAGCTAGGATAAGACTGAGTTTGTAAACAGAAATAAAGCCTCTTTTATTAAATTAATTAAATAAATAGATAGGAATCATACTAGAAAGGTTAGCCATACTAAAGCAAAGAATTCTTAATTTTAGAAGTTAATGTTTACTGATTGAATAATTTTGATCAACTTGAAATCTCAAAATTTTTCTTTTTAATTTAATACACTAATACTTTTTCTTTCCTAATGTTTTTACTCCTTTCAAAGAGTCTCCTGAAATTCACTGAGTATTATCATTATCATTATTATTAATATTATTTATTATTTATTGTAGTTGTAGTACATGGGCGACTTTTTCATCTAATAAATATAGGATCCTTGTTGGTGACACATTATATATGTGTATCTATGTATATGTATATATCAGAGTTTTTGCAACAGAACACCTGTACAATGATTGTCTGGCAATTAGAGAGGAGTTTTATGTCGGAAATTTTTTTATATGCCTGACTACTTCAAATTAGACACATTTAAATTTCTTTATTCTTTTGCCTATTCCATTCCATTTAAGAGGGTTTCCTACATTGCTGCAGGGAGTGTTTTGGATGTGTCACAAATACATCTACAGTTAAACAGTTGCAGTGTCTTAAAAGTACTGGCAATTGAACATAACTGTACAATGTACCTAACAGTATTGTATACAGAATACTGCTCTAAATCAGATAGTAAATTTGGACTAGTCTTTACTGCAAACTGTTACTGGATATCTATATATATATATATTACAAGTCATTGCATGTAGTTTCATGTCTGGTATTTTCAGTTTGTACTCAAGTAATTAAAGAAACTTCTTCTGTGCATTCAGTTTAACCATTTTTATGAAATGCACTGATACATTAATTAACTTTTAATTTCTAAAGAAGGACTTTATTACCATTAATTTGAAGTTAGTCTGTATTATACAATATTTATGTCATATTAGCTGCCACTTAGAGTTATTAAACTCTATTTTTTAAGTCTCCTCTGATAATATTTAGATTTTTTTAAAATAATGAAAAGATATTTATGATTTTTCTTCATAAATATAGATATTTTTTCAGTGTAGTGACTTTGGAGATTTTACTGATCTCAATACCTTTGTTGTCATAGTTTGCCTAGTATCTCTTATGTTAAAGTACGTAATCCTATTTTTATAATTTAATTGACAATAGCTGTTTTTATTGAATGTATAATATTCAATACATTTGTTTTCGTTGGACAGAAGTGTAAAGCGTTTGTGCCAGACAAATCAATTTGTCATGCTTATACATAATCAATGCAGTAGCTAACTCTGGGCTAGCAGCAATTGACTAGATTGTTATTTTAAGAAATTTGTCTTATGCTTCAGCTATGAAGTCAGTGTGATAAAAAATAAAGGATAAAAATTCTATACATTTAGTGAAATTGAGTTTTAGAGTGTTTATATTATGACTGAAACTGAAACTATGGAAATAACTTTGGTGCATCATTTTTGACATGGAAATGATTTAATGAACTGAGGTAAGTCAGTAATATTAAGGTGTGGACCATTTAAAATAACAGCTCTCTTTGAAATTCTTACTTAATCTCACTCTGTGCTAACATGCATATGCTTAAATATACCAGTTTGTGATAGAAGAGGGTAGAATTGCCCTACCTGATAAATAGAAATATATATTAGTAGATTTTATTCACAGTGGTGTGAAGAACAATGTACACTATTTGTGTAAATAACTTGCAATTTACTACATAAAAATCTCCTGTTTGGTCATTAGACAGGGAATTTAAAATGAATATTCATTGGTTCCCAAAAAAGATGTCAATGACCACATGTTAAAAGTATTGTACCCAATGCACTAAATTGTATATCTGTGGCCTGAAGATATAGTTGTATAAAGAAAAAGTGTAGATATTGTTTCATGGTGTTCCTGCTAGTCAGTTAGCTGTGAATAGTAGTGCCTTGGAAACTGCTGCAAGAGATGTTTTAGATAAATGAATATTCAGCAGCATTAAAAAAAGTGATATTAGTTATTCAGAAATATAATTTATTGTCTCAATTTTTTTTAACTATCAGAATTTGTTCAAAACTGAGACATATACAGTTTACTTTTTCTATTGGATAGATGAACTTAAAAAGTTTTAGTAGACAATGACATTCCTATATAAAGCTGATATTTCTTGTGTTGAAGAGGCACAGATGTCGTCATCCGTCTGTGTTGACTTGAAACTTCTCAGTACAAAAATACCCCAAAGAAAAGTAGTCCCATGTAGTGAGGTGAAACCAACTGGGTTTTGCAAAGTGTGGTAACGTTTAATCTTGAAGTCATCTTATAGCTTTTTACTCATTTAATACACAGTGCTCTGTTGTGATTTGTAGTGTGTGAATGGAAATAAAGTAGAGCCATATTTCCTTTAATCTTTAATTTCACAAACATGGATTCTTACCACCTTAAGAAATGGTGAGGCTGCAAGGGAGAAAGGAATGTAACCTGAGCCACAGCCGTGACATTCCCATGGAGCATTTTTCACATGAAAGGTTTTTGTCAACCCAGTAAAGGACCAGCAGCTTTTGTTTGATGTTTGCAGGTGTTCAGCAGAGAGCACTAAAACAATTCAGCCATGCTGGTTCAGAGGCTCTGTGACCTTAACAGGGGGAATTGGTGAGGATTGGAATTATTTTTAAGAAAACTTACCTAGAGTTATTTCAACTTGTATGTTGAATTTGTAAAGTGATTTAGTACCTGCTAGCCAATGGTCTTAAACCAAAATGAGAAAGACACATGTCCATTTGAATTAAGCCTTATTAATTTTTAGGAGAGGATGGCAAAATAACAAAATCTGCTTTTCCAACATTCTAAAATATGTTTTGAATATCTGTCATGTCCTTCGTTTATATCAACTCTCTACAGTAAAAACTGTTAGTTAGCAATGAGAGTGTGAGATAAGAGAGAGACAATAATTGTTTGTACTTGATTTTGAAATAGATTTTGATACAGACATGATATTGTTGGTACGAACAACTTGTTAGATCTAGGACATTGGTCACATCTGGCACAATTCAGATTTCCAGCTATTATATGGTGGTTACAAAATCCCTCTCCCTCCCAGTTGTGTTAAATTTTGGCTGCTTCTTCTTCTGCTAGTATTTAATTTTACCTACATTTTCAAGCATCTATTAAAGATTGCTCACGGTATGTCTATTTGAGTATTGTGTGGATGAGAACAGCAATAGAATGAATTAAACCTTAGGATTGGCATTGTGCGAAAAATCTTCATTAGCATAGACATCACTGAATATGTCAATTGATTTAAAAGATTTAAAAGCTTGCTTTTTTAATTTTGTCCCTAGTTTGATTAAGGTTGTCCTGAATTAGAAAAATAGTGATCACCAAATAATATTTCCTTAAGTAGAAAGACAGAAATTCAGTTTGATTTTGAAGTTATTTTTGACTTGGGCTGTGTTTGTGGGTAAATTGTAGCAAAATGTGAAGGGCTTTTAGCACAATTCATTCTTTGAGCATGCCCCTCTGTGATAAAGCACATTTTTTTATTATTAGTTGATCAGCAGGAAAACTTATACTAAATATAATATTTATCTTAAAAAGGATTTTGGTAGCTGTTGGGTCTAGTGCCACCTCAGTTTGCATCCACAGTTCCCATTAGTATCTGTAGGAGGTGTGTGTGTGTGTGGGGGGAGAGAATAGACACAATTGGGAGATTTTTATGAGGAGTGCTATTATTATTTTATTTTTTTTAAAATGCAGAATTACCGTTCAGCAGCAGAAAATAAAGTATGAGAGATTTTAACCATGCAGAGGAGTAGTTTTAATAACTGAGAAGTAGAAAATGGCATTGGTGTATGATTATATGTTGCAGTTAAATAGGTGCCCTAAAGGACTAGCTGTAGACATTCAAATTTGTAATGGATTAAGTTAAGAATCAGATTTAGAAAAATATTATTTAATATGGGCGTGGGCTTTAGTTGCATGTTGTGTCATGTTTATCAACTTGACACAAAACATTCCACCAATTTGGTGTATCGAGGCTAAAAAAAAAAAAAAAAGTAGCTGTAGAAATCGCAGACCCTTTGATCATTTAACCTGCCAGTCTTCACTACTGTCAGATTGTATTTGTGGATTGTAATCGTTTTCTCTAATTTTGTCTTTTGCTAATCTTTGAGGATTTAGCTACTCAAATACTCAAGAGCAACTACTTCCATATTTTTCATCACTAATGTTGTGTAATTATGATTAAGAAGAAAAAGAATGCTGGTTACCTCCCATCCTTCCAGCTATGTTTATGTATAAAGAGCTTGATCCTGCTCCCATTAGCCTCCATGGCAAATCTCCTGTTGGCTACACTGGAAGCAGGATAAGGCCTACGTTGTGGTATTTGAATTGGCCCTGAGATCCCATACTACCTACATTTAGGAGTAAATAGAGATTATTACCAAGCATGTACCTTATTTAATGTGCCAAAGGGAGTTTTATCCTATAAAGAGCATCATAAAGTAATTGCCATCTATAATTATTTGAATATATTTTAATATTTGAAACTAAATTAGTATCTTAATAATATCAGAAAGAAACTATGACCCCCTCTTAACTTCTGACGAAGTGGTCAGTGACAAACTGTAGCCTTGGAAGGTGATAGTTTAGGTAACAATTTACAAAAAAAGTTATGTAGAGTGCAGTATGGTGTTTATTATATTTGAAACTGTAATTTATACATGAACTTTGTTGTTAGCTAGTGTATCTATTTTTCTATTTGGTATGGGTTTGTTGTTTAATCATGATCAGGGTATACCTATCCCATGATGTATGTATGTATATGTGTAACCCCATGTATGTACTCTGTAGTTCTAAAACATATATTTTCACAGTCTGAGTGATAAAAAATTAATTGGGTCCAAATTCAGCCAGTGCAGCTTGAAAGAATCATGTGCAGCTGCCACGGGAGTCTGTAGGCCAAATTTAGCAGTGACATAAATGATGTTATAAGTTATTGAATGAATATAAGTTGGTCTGAAAAAGGTGCAAGTGTTAAACCAGTGTAACTTTCCCTGATCTGGAATTAAGCGGGTTTTCAAAACCAGTGTAACTTGCACACTGAAGGATACAGTAGAAAAAGAGATTATCAGGAGGGTGTGAGAGACAATAGGTTTTTTCTAATTTGATTTGTGCCCATACCACCCGCAGCCTGCTAGAAACCAAATTCACATTCCTTTTTGTCATAAGTCAGTGCAACTCCCGTCAACTGAATTTGATTCCCATAGAACACTACTGAGGCATAGATGATAATTGCGTTGTGCACCTGCTGAACAACAGATCCTGAAAGGTGCATTGCTTTGCCACTTACACACATTTTCTGGCCATCTTACATTCAGTGTGTAATTTATGCTACCGTTTATGCCATGGTTGAATATGCAAGTCCAGCATTTGATAATGACTCTAGTAAATAACAGATTTTAAACAAACACACTTTGGGATTCAAAGACTGTTAAGAATTAAATAACATTTTTGGACATCAGCAAATTTTCTTTACCATATTACTGCAATGAGGAAATCACTTAAATAACATGAACAATTAAGTCACATAAACATGTATAATAGAACTATGTAATGAAAGTTTATGCTGAATCTCTTTTAAATGCTCAGAATCACAAAGTACTAAAGACTGTCATATAAACAGTTGTGTTTTGAGCTTAAAACTTCCTTTTTTCTTACATTTGCTATGATAAACAGTCATTTTTTAAGCTTTTCAGCTCCAACATTTACTTCTAAAGGTAAACTACATTTTGTATCTGGAAGTTTTTGACTTAGTAAGGCTTAGAAAGAAGTAGAGTTGTGGTGGCCTCTGGCCTGTGATTTTCAATGTTTGATATTATGATGCTATTTAGATTTGTTCCCATGAGCCAATATAACAGATCTGCAATTGCTTAATAAGGAACAGTGTGTATGTTTCAAATAGTCTGTATTTTAAAGGTCTTTTACCAACATGTTTTTGGATAAATGTTATCAGGGTGGTGAACATAGCCATTCAACAGGTAGAAGTTAAACTTGTAAAAAAAGCACAAATTCATTTATTTTCAGGAAGTATCTCAAGGGTCATACAAATTTTGTTTAGATGCTTCTAGAACCATTGGGGAAAAATCCCATAGTGTTCACTCAGACAAAACTCTTATTGAAGTTAGTTGGGTTGTATGGTCATAAATAAAGTCAGATTTTGGTCTCTAGAGAAAAGAATCAATGTAATTTGGGAATAGTTGACATGTCCTATTTAATAAATGTATATATTTATACTATCGTAAATATAAGTGTGTATATTATACTCCTCCCTAACCTTTGTCTATATGTTTATCAGTCTTTAAATTCTTAGAGGTCCTTCGGACAAGAATCCTTTTTTTCTGTCTGGAAAGCACCCTACTACATGGTTGGAAGCAATGGGGAACAAGATACTCCCAAATAACAATAAGAGCCAAATGAGATCACTTTGGACATTTAGTCTGGCCCACACTCTGTTCTGCAGTGTTAATCCTTACAAGAAACTGCATGTAGGAATCTTAATTTTAAACATAGAACCGGATTTTTAAAAATAACTACCAGAATTGTACATCCGCATTTGATTAGCTATTTATATTTGAATGTCCAAGGGCCGAGAGCAATGAGGTCTTTAGCGTCGTCAACTTCTGTTGTTGTTAGGAAGTACTCCCAAGATCTGGCCCAAGTGCCGAAGCTCTGCTACCATTATCCGTATTTATGAAGTATAAACATTTGGGATGTGTGCCTTCATGCTATATGTCTTCTTTTGAATACTGGGCCTCCATATGTCTTATCTAACCTACTCTCAGTAAGGACTTATTGCCTAGTAGTCATTGGCAAGGCTGTAGTACAGCAGCAGTAGTGGTTGAATTTTTAGACAATTTTCTTAATATTTTGTAAGGCTATTAAAGTATTTTGTTTCTTAACAGACTTGCAGGAATAGCAAAAGTGTTGAGAAAGGTTGGCATGTTTACTTTCATCCCAAAAGTAAATAAAAGTGCAGTTGATCAGCTTATCAAACAACCAAGTGCGTTTAAAAATCAGTTTATCTCGGTGGATTTCAGAGCTGTGAAAAGGTATTTTATTTAAAGGTACAGTAACAGTATTGTTCCTGTGAATGCTATTGTGCTTTCTTGTGACAGTTAGCATTCAATGAATGACTTTCTCGGCTATCATTGGTAATAATGACAATATGGAGTTTATTAACTGCATTGATCTATTTTGGAAACAGCACTTCACACATCCTGCTGTATTTGGAGAGTACTTTTGAGGAATTAGTCTTATCTTGTAGAGTTGATTTTTAAAAATAATTCCTCTTTCAGTTGATGGAAAAGCCTCTGAGGTTAAGATCATGTATTAAGCACTTATGTAGTGCCTTTCACCCAGTCGATTCAAAATCTGTCGAAAGTGAAAGATGAGATATTGGTCACTGAAATTAAATGTTTAATAAGGATCTGATCCTGCTTCCACTGAACTCAAATTCTGATCTCCAGATGACTTCCAGGGGAGTAGAATTGGGCTTTAATTGTCTTCTTTCAGATTTGCTTTAAGGGTGACGTGTCCTGCAGACCTTACTTGTGTTAGTATTCTTATTGAAGTCAGTGGGAGCAGTTAGGTCAGTGGACTTTCTCATGTGATTAAGAGCAGCAGAATTGAGCCTTATGTGGATATGTTATACATATTCGTGCTCATTATATTCATAGGGTGAGAGTCTGTGCTGTGCCATGATAGAACTTGCAGTCCAAGAGGAAGTGGGGCTCAGGTGTCTGTCACCTTTGTGCCTTTCTGATTCTGATTAGTTCAGGGGGCCTCAGTGGCCCCTAGCCAGGGCTGTCAACATCATGATAACCTGTCACCAGCTGCCTGTAGACAGAAGCACTGTCTAGAATCTCTGCAACGCTATGTGCTGCAGCTCCACCTCTTCATACCCTTGACATCCCCTTCCCATCTTCAGCCCCACCCTTTATACTAGGATTTGCAAGAGTCCTTGTAATACAGCTTGTGGCTGTTGTCTTCAGTTCTTGTGCTGGGGGAATTCTCCTCTTGGCTGGCTCCTAGAGTTTTAGAACCCTTTAATGTTGCTCCAACCCTTTTACTCAGCGTACTGTGACCAGAACAGGGGTGAGAATCTCACCCACAGATTTTAAGTCCAGAAGGAACCATTATGATCATGTGGGGTGTCCATTTGCATAACACAGGCCATAGAATTTCACCCAGTAATTTCTTCATCTAAGCCAATATCTTTCACAAAGACTTTCAGTCTAATCAGATATACCAATATAATATATAAGATGGTAGGGTTCCAGTTCATTATATTTTGTGAGTCTGTAACTTGATTGGGCACCTATCTGTCTGAATTCTGATGATGTTGACCATAAACAAGGGATTCCTGAACTGCCTTGTTCCTGAATAATTTATATAAAATTGGGGGTTACCAAATTAACACAGCATAACCTGGTTTCTCCTTGGATCATGCATTTAACTATGGTCAACCCGTTTGATAAATAACCGTTAAAATGATTTTGTTATGTTAAAAATAACAAAGCATGACTCCTGATTGAATATCAAGACTGTAATTTAATCTCAGAGGTTCTGGTACTGTTCATAAACCATTTGAGTTGTTTTGTACTTTGTGACATCAGCCTAAAACTTAATTGAATTATGTCTTTGTACCATGAGAGCACCTGCTAGTGCCGCAAGACTTAAGGGTCTGTCAACATTTCCATTACAAACCTTCTTTCTGAGAAGTTTGTGCCTTGGACTGAGCATTTGAATTTTGCTCGGAACTGGCATATAAACTTTCAGCCTGGGAGCAAAATACCGCCAAACTGTAACATAGTGCATAATGTATCAGTGCCACATTTTTTTAATCACCGGTTTTCCCTTTTAAGATGTCTGATCCTGCATTCCTTAGTTGGACAGAGCTCCTATTTCAAGTCAATGGGAGTTTTGCCGGAGTGAGGACAGCAAGTGTTGGCCATCAGTGAGATGCAGTGCATGAAAGGGAGTTATTTTGACGTCTTAAAAGCAAGGCTATCCTGAGCTGAGGCTGTGACAGATGGAGCCTCTGTAGTGCAAGGGCCTACAAATTCTTTGTGTGAACCTGCATATATTGCGTATGTTTTGAGGGTAACTAGGTGCATGGTAGATCCATACTAGCAGCCTTGCCTACTGCTTACATGACGGACCTGTGAAGGGATTCCCATCTGGAGAGCAATGCTGGGTTTGCTCTCAAGCTGTCCAGTCCCTTTCCTAAACCACTGCCTAGCACCAATCACGTCTCGCCCCCTCCAAATAAGATCAGAAGCAGGAAAGATATTGCAGTCTACTATGTAGCAGTGGACATTGTGGTTCAAAGCATACTTGGGGGCAAATCTTCATTTAAATGTTTTTGTTATATTTTAAACAGAATGTAAAAGTCTCATCCTTCCATAGAAACTTGGAAAGATGCAAATAAGTGCGTGGGAGTATCTTCTACCTTGAATCCGTGGAGCCTGGAGAGTGAATCTTGTTGGGGACATGTGGGGGCAGAGGCTAGGAGGGAATGCAAGGCAACCTGGTAGCATCTGCAGTGCTGCTGCTTTGGCTGAGACTCTCATGAATGAAGATCTATGTTAGCATCAGGCAGATTTCTTGTGTGGATTTAATATGTATATAGATAGATCATGTGGTTTGATACCTATGTTAAATGGGGTTAAAATGGAATTTCTATGCTCAGATGCACATTCATAATTTCAATGACTTGAATGGCCCAGAATTCCATCACTTTTACAATTTTAAATTAGAATGATAACAAATCTGTAAATACACTTTTTGTGATTTAATTATACCTGTATATTAATTCAATACATTTGTTTTCTTTGACCATTAAAGTGGCTTTTTAATCACATAAAATAGGGGATATGCCTGAACTATAGTTTAGTCAACCTTATAGTGCACCGACATCAAACTATGAAAACCCAGTGTAATGTGTCAATTTTTGGCAAACCAAATAGTGCTTGAATTCAGTTTTCAGGATCTCGCATTAACATTTAAGTACAGACTGTAGCTGGCTGACCTGGGGTATTCATTTTGGTTAAGACTGGATTGAAATACTAAGTGAACAGAAATGGAAAAAGGCAAGTATCTTGATCCCACGTAAGTTCAATGGAAGGTTTGCCATTGACTTTAGTTGAGACAGAATTAGGCCCAATTGTATTACATTTTGATCAGAAGAAGATTAACATTTTAGTTGTGGAAAATGATAAAGATACCCTTATAGAGAGCTATTTTCTTTAAAATAAAACCTAAAAGAAAATATTTATCCTTTTACTCCCTAGAAGACTTGAGTTCAGGAGTCTGTGTTTGCTTGGTTACTGTTGATAACATCAGCCTCCTCCATGTTATCATTGTTTAGAGGGAACAGACAGAATGCTGACCTTTGGATTGGCAGGACGTGAAGGAAGAGGAAGGTTTATCTTGTGGTTAAGGCAGTGGACTGGACGTCTAGGTTCATTTCCTAGCTTTGCCACAGATTTCTTTGTGACATTGGGCAAGTCCCATCTCTCTGACTGTGTCTCAGTTCCCATCTGAATGGGGTAGAAGTACTTCCTTTGTGTGTTTGGTCTATTTCTTGGCAGAGGCTGTCTCTTTCTTTTTGTTCAGTGCCTCGCACACTGTGGCCTCTGAAAACTGCTGTAATACAAATAGAAATAAAAGTGATTTTCAAATACTGGGTTTTATTCTAAATGTGTTTTTAATTTTTAACTCTGTATAAGAGGTCAGTCCTGCAAAGCGCTGAACATCCGCAGGAGGGGTTCAGCATCTTGCTGAATTGGGTCTATATTAGAAGTAAGTCCATTTTTGCTCCTTCCCTCCACTGCATGACTGTTCCATTCTGTGCATCCGAAGAAGTGAGCCGTAGCCCACGAAAGCTTATGCTGAAATAAATTTGTTAGTCTCTAAGGTGCCACAAGTACTCCTGTTCTTTTTGCGGATACAGACTAACACGGCTGCTACTCTAATACCATCCAATAGGCATTAGAACTACTACGGTTTTGCTTCATGGCCTGTTGGGACTGAACAGAGATTTAGAGAGAAGGGCAGGGGTGGGTTCTTGGCTGCATGACTGCCACAGATAGATCCAATACCCAAACCTCCTGCAAGGGGAAGGATGGGGCTCAAGAGCTTCTTTAGCTTCTGCAGTAATAGCAGGCCTGGGTTTTCCCTACTGTTACTCCACCAGTTTGGTGCATCATTTGTCTCTCTTGATCTCAGTGGACCTCCCCAACACTCAGCTCTTTTACCTGCATTGTGGAGGAGAGGATATGGATATTACGAGGATATGGATATTACGATTTAATGGAGGAGAGAATATGGATATTACGATTTAATGATCTGGATATTAAGATTTTTGTGTTGTGATTTTAGTGCAAAAGCCTAAAGCTTTGCACTTCACCTTGTAGAAATCATACCTACCCAGATTTAGAAAAAAATGCTGGTTTAGTCCTTCTTAAATACATTATTTTATAGTACAGTGTATATCAAAGCACTTCATGAAAGCTGTATTGTTTTTTGGTGCATAATTTTACCTGAGTTTGGATGAGCCACTTTTTTTAGTTGTTAAGCTTAAAATCCTTGTTCACGAGTAACTGAATGTTTGTGATGAAGATTTGGAGGAGAAAGGGACATAAAGATTTGGAAAATAAAGATTAGCTATTCTTGTCTGTGTAGATAAGTTGGGCTATTCTGTTTTTTGATGGACGTCTACAATTATTTATTGCCTTGTATTCTTTCATCTCGTCTATGTATTACCAAAACAATTTGTTTAGTAGGACCTTGTAAACTGAATTCACTCTTCTATGCTGGCTAGGTATCAGATACCACATGTAGTATGTTATCAAGGAGTCTTTGTTGATTGGTCTTAAACTAATGCTATTTGAGGGCAGTTCTGTTCTTTGTGATATTCTAGGTCCTCTGAAATCAGGTTTATTTGATTGTATTTTGTCCATAGAAGCCTTTGGAGAAGAATGTAGTTAAGTACATCTAGAAGCTAGATGATGCCACTTCATTCTACAGGATCTAGTTGCTAACAAATGCACTGCTTAACTTCTGTTTTTCTAATTGTCTAGTTGTCTAATTGCTCTGTAGATTTTGTATTCTTCGGGGATATTTACTTAGGAAATACTGTGTCTTGTATAAATAGAAAAAAAAATTCATGTTCCTAAATTAGATATTTCATAAACACCACAAATTAGAGAATTTAATTTAAGAGCCAGCTTATTAACTAATGGACATTGTTTTTTTACTCTCCTAATTTCCTCATTTATATTCCACTTTATTTCTTTTATCTGTCTCTTTTAAAACTGGAGTAGCTAATTGGCATTAGTGGTAGCATAGTGGTGACAGTGCTTCAGGTTCATGCTCATGTCAAGATTTGATTAAGCGGTTTGGTCAGTGTGAACTAGCAATGCTTCTTCTCATGTCTCTGACTGTGATTGAAATGTACAAGATCCTGAAAATGCGTTGATATCTAATTAGGAAGTTAACATAGCAAAATTGCCAATTACACAAAAATAAACACACAGTTCAGAACAATTTTTGGTACCATAGGAGCTTTTAATGTACATTCTGCTCCACGTCTACAAGTACCTTGTTGGTTTTCTGCTCAATACTTAGTGGTGAAAATTAAACCTTATGTTGTTATTATTTTAAGCAATAAACTAGTTTAGTTGAAAGACTGTTGCCAGACTTGAAGAAAAACCAAAACCATTTTCACCCCCCTCTGGGTCAATATTAAACATTTCTGTTTAGTCCTGGGTAATCAGAGACAGTGAGTACATCTACGCTACGGGATTATTCTGATTTTACAGAAACCGTTTTTTAAAAACAGATTGTATTAAGTCGAGTGTATGCGGCCACACTAAGCACATTAATTCGGCGATGTGTGTCCATGTACCGACGCTAGTGTTGATTTCCGGAGTGTTGCACTGTGGGTAGCTATCCCATAGCTATGCCATAGTTCCCGCAGTCTCCCCTGCCCCTTGGAATTCTGGGTTGCCCCAGTGCCTGATGGGGCAAAAAACATTGTTGCGGGTGGCTCTGGGTACAGCCTCACCCCTCCCTCCGTGAAAGCAGCAGACAACCTTTTCACATCTTTTTTCCTGGGTGAACTGTGCAAATGCCATAGCACAGCAAGCATGGACCCTGCTCAGCTCAAGACTGCAATTGTGGACGTTATAAACACCTCGCGCATTCTGTGCAGTCTATGCTGAACTAGGACCTGCAAAACCAGGCGAGAAGGAGGCGGCTACGGCAGCGTGGCGACGAGACTGATGAGGACAATGACACAGTATTCTCTCAAACCGCGGGCCCCTGTGCTTTGGAGATCCTGCTGGTAATGGGGCAGGTTCTAGCCATTGAACGCCGATTTTGGGCATGGGAAACAAGCACAGACTGATGGGACCGCATAGTTTTGCAGGTTTGGGACAATTCCCAGTGGCTGCAAAACTTTTGCATGTGTAAGGGCACTTTCATGGAACTTTGTGACTTGCTTTCCCCTGCCCTGAAACGCCAGAATACCAAGATGAGAGCAGCCGTCACAGTTGAGAAGCGAGTGGCAATAGCCCTCTGGAAGCTTGCAATGCCAGACAGCTACCGTTCAGTTGGGAATCAATTTGGAGTGGGCAAATCTACTGTGGGGGCTGCTGTGATGCAAGTAGCCAAAGCAATCATTAAGCTGCTGCTACGAAAGGTAGTGACTCTGGGAAATGTGCAGGTCATAGTGGATGGCTTTGCTGCAATGGGATTCCCTAACTGTGGTGGGGCAATAGATGGAACCCATATCCCTATCTTGGCACCGGAGCACCAGGGCATCCAGTACATACACCGCAAGGGGTACTTTTCAATGGTGCTGCAAGCACTGGTGGATCACAAGGGACGTTTCACCAACATCCATGTGGGATGGCCGGGAAGGGTTCATGACACTCGCATTTTCAGGAACACTGCTCTGTTTAAACGGCTCCAGCAGGGGAATTACTTCCCAGACCAGAAAATAACAGTTGGGAATGTTGAAATACCTGTTGTTATCCTGGGGGACCCAGCCTACCCCTTGATGCCATGGCTCATGAAGCCATACACAGGCAACCTGGACAGTAGTCAGGAGTTGTTCAACTACAGGCCGAGCAAGTGCAGGATGGTGATAGAATGTGCATTTGGCCGTTTAAAGGCGTGCTGGCGCACATTACTGACTCGTTCTGACCTCAGCCAAATCAATGTCCCCATTGTTATTGCTGATTGCTCTGTGCTCCATAATCTCTGTGAGAATAAGGGGGAGACTTTTATGGCGAGGTGGGAGGCTGAGGCAAATCATCTGGCCGCTGATTATGCGCAGCCAGACACAAGGGCGATTAGAAGAGCACACCAGGAAGTGGTGCACATCAGAGAAGCTTTGGAAACCAGTTTCATCATGGGCCAGGGTACGGTCTGACTGCTGTGTTTGTTTCCCCTTGATGAACCCTTCGCCTTGATTGACTCATTCTCTGTAAGCAAGCCACCTTCCCACTTCGATTACAGCTTGCTTTCTAAGGAAATAAAGTCACTATCATTTAAAAATCATGTATTCTTTATTAATTCATTATAAAAAGAGGGAGAGAACTGACAAGGTAGCCCGGGTGTGGTTTGGGAGGAGGATAGGAGGGAAGGAAAAGGCCACTAAAAAAATTTCAAAGTAATGACAGCCTTTTGGTTGGGCTGTCCACAGGGGTGGAGTGGGTGGGTGCACGAAGCCTTCCCCCACGCGTTCTTACACGTCTGGGTGAGGAGGATTGGAACATGGTGAGGGTGGTTACACAGGGGCTGCAGCAGCGCTCTGTGATCCTGCTGCTGTTCCTGAAGGTCCACCAGACATCGGAGGATGTCAGTTTGATCACGCAGCATCCCCAGCATTGCATCCCGCCACCGCTGATCTTCCTGCCTACACCTCTGATCTTCCTGCCGCCACCTCTCATCTCGAGCGTCCCTCCTCTCCTCACGTTAGTCCTTCCTGTCCTCACGTTCACTGGCATCTTTCCTGTAATTTGATACCATGTTCTTCCACTCATTCAGATGAGCTCTCCTTTCCCAAATACCAAGCAAATTCCGTTGAGTGCTGCTTCTTTCCTGTTAACATGCAGCAGACCCCCCCTAGAATTGCATGCAGCTCAGCGTAGAAGTGGCATGTTTTTGGCCCTGCCCCGGACCTTCCATTCGCTTCTTTGGTTTTCTGGTAGGTTTGTCTGAGCTCCTTAACTTTCACATGGCACTGTACTGAGTCCCTGGTGTGGCCTCTGTGCATCATGGCCTTAGAAATTTTTTCAAATGTCTTTTCATTTCGTCTTTTGGAACGGAGTTCTGTTAGCATGGAATCCTCTCCCCATATAGCGATCAGATCCAGTACCTCCCGTGCGGTCCAAGCTGGAGTCTTTTTCGATACTCAGGAGACTGCATTGTTACCTGTGCTGATGAGCTCTGCGTGGTCACCTGTGCTGGTGAGCTCTCCACACTGGCCAAACAGGAAATGAAATTCAAAAGTTCGCGAGGCTTTTCCTGTCTACCTGGCCAGTGCATCCGAGTTCAGATGGCTTTCCAGAGCTGTCACAATGGTGCACTGTGGGATACCGCCCGGAGGCCAATACCGTCAGTTTGCGGCCACACTAACCCTAATCCGACATGGCAATACCGATTTCAGTGCTACTCCTCTCGTCGGGGAGGAGTACGGAAATCGGTTTAAAGAACCTTTTATATTGATATAAAGGGCCTAGTTGTGTGGACGGGTGCAGGGTTAAATTGGTTTAACGCTGCTGAATTCAGTTTAAACGCGTAGTGTAGACCAGGCCTGTATCAGGAAGACTGTTCTTCCTTCCTTGAATGTGGAAACTGGAATGTGTGATGTATTGTACCTTTACGTGTAAGAAGCCAGTCTGCCACGGGGCAGGGCTGGGATGCATTTTCAAAATGGGAATTTTTACAGAGGGAGAGACACAGACACACTTTGCTAAGTCTCATGGAGATTTTATATTTGTTCCTTCTTTGTTGATTTCCTTAATCTAGTCATTTAGACTGAAAATCCACTGAGATTACTAAAAAAAAAAAAAAGAGGCAGACATATTCTTTCTATGCTCACCCAATCCTACCCAGTCGTGGAGCAGGATGAGACCCATTTCCTGCAAGAGGGACAATCAACTTGATCAATTAATCAATTTCAAGGTATGACATTTACTTTGGAATTCCCCTGCAAATTTTTGTGGTTTTACAACCACATTTTCCTATTTTTTGTTTTTAAAACTCCATCTGTCTCTGTCTGAGAAACCCAGAGAAACAGGAAATTAAGTATGTAGGGGAAGCAGTGAAAATGTCTAATATACAAAGTAGTGTGAAATGCACCAGTAAACACACTGAAAATAATAGTGAGAAAGAACTTACTCTTTTTAATCTTTTTCATTTGCACTAAGGTTTTTTTTAGTTTATGGGGTCTCTTTAAGTGTTATCAGGGTCTGTATTATCTCCTTTCCTTTTCCCCAGAATACAGTGACCTTTCTCCACTCTCATGACTCTTTCGGATCATTAGATGAACAGCAAATCCATTCTCTTGTTCTAGTGTTTTTCACATTATTGATTTATATTCATGGAAGACTGTCACTGTGTTTGAGGTGGCACAACATTTAGAGTATGGCTTGGTTCCGTCTCACAAAGAGTTTAATGATCTATTAAATGCCTAATCTCTCAATATGTACAATATTCACAGTAAACATTTTTTACCGAAAATACATAATCCAATATCAAGGAAAGACTTAATATCAAGGAAAGACTTATCTGAAACGTCTATGAAGCTAGAAGAAATAACAAACAATTTTGTCTGTTGATTTCTTCAACCCATGCTAAAAAACAAAGTGTTACCTCATTACTTTTTACAATGTGTCTCGATTTAACTTAGCAGCCCAGTGCATCCCACAGCAGAAATTATTATTGTTTATTGGGAAGGATGAAGCTTAATACATTTCTCCAAGTACATTAATCCATCAAAAGAAATAGCTGAAGGTGAACGGGAGTTACTGAGACCCCACGGTATCTAAATGAATTGTATCTCAAAGGTACTGTCTGTTTTAAATATCACACCCTCCCCCGAGAACCCTTGTAGAGAGGGATATTTGTAAATCCCATGGTGCCAGAGGCTAAAAACTTTTCAAATGGCTCAAAAACATTTTGAAGCAGTTATAATGGACCATATGTTCCCTTTGTACTGAAAATGTGCACAAAGAATAAAGATCCACAGAAAATGTACTGCAAAAATGAGCTATGCTATTTATTCAAAGCATACTCTCTAGTCGTGGCTGGAGATGCTCCTTGAAGACAGCCAAAAATATGGTTACCATGTTGGAGAAACTATTATAGGAAACCAGGTTGTGCATAGCTATGCAGTGAGCTATTTCCAGCTTCTTTCAGTCAGAGGTGAAGCCAGCTCTCCATCATTAACAGCGTATATTCAGTACTCCATGATAACATCATTATCATGCCAAAGCAAGGTTCTCGTGCCTGTGCATAGCAAGTTATTGTTATTAGCAAGGGAATGCTAAGCTGACCAATTAGTTTATAGCCCTGTATCTGGTCCAGTATCAGGTCTCTCAGGAAGAGAGGAGAGAGTGTCCTTTTTAAGCTGCCACATTTCCAAAAGTACACCTCTACCTCGATATAACACTGTCTTCGGGTGTCAAAAAATCTTACTGTGTTATAGGTGAAACTGCATTATATTTAACTTGCTTTGATCTGCCGGAGTGCACAGCCCCGCTCCCCAGAGCACTGCTTTACCGTGTTATAGCCAAATTCGTGTTATAACGGGTGGTGTTATATTGAGGTAGAGGTGTATAAGAGGTTTCAGATACGCTATCTAGTTTCTTAATCTTAATTTGTTCATAAGGAGGAAACTTGAAGATGGAATCTCTTCAGAGTATGTGAGCTTCCCACAGTCAAGAAGCTACCTCACTCTAAGGGGCCAAGTTTCTTGTTGGTGCTTCAAAGAGAGAGTTTCTTTGAACTGTCATCTTATCCCATTGTTAGTTCCATGTCCTTCATCTGATTGGCGGAGAGTCTTTATGTGCATGATTGTGCATCTCCATGATTAGTGCCATTTTGTTTTACCTAGCCCAATGGCTAATAACATGTAGTTATTTGAGACTTTTGTTACAGTCAGAATTTTGTATTGACATGGGTTTCCTTAGATATAGATAAATGCCATTTAGCATGCCGACATTCTCTGAAACGTTTGAGAGCTGTCTCCAACATCTGTACTGGAAAGGTTTATTTTTCTTATTAATTTCATTAGGGTTTCATGACAGAATTTATTTGATGCAGAAGAACATCTCATCTATTGATGGGCAAACCTGTCAAAAGATTTTGTGTTGATAAGTACCCAAAAGCTTAGATGCTTACCCAGTTACCTTGGATCTGCAAAACTGGGTTGAAAATCTAGTGGGAACAGGCTTTCTGGTGGGATAATGATATTTTTTGCTTATAATACTGCAAGAATGGCATTTCTTATGGTGTTTCAGCATTAACACTTCTGTTCCTGTTTGGAGGCAGCAGGTTCAGAAGTGTGAGAAAGTTTAAAAAACAAAAAACACTAGTGGGGAAATATTATCCACAAATGAAGAGTTGATAGTCATGGCTTTCTCTTAAGCATTAAAAATATTAAAGAAAGAGATAGTGGATTTATAGTGGATCACATCCTCAGCTGGTGTAAAGTGGCATGCATTGCGCCACAGAAGTCAATGGAGCTATGTTGATTTACATCAGCTAAGGATCTACTCTTATGTTGAGGAGAAGCTAATGGGATAAAGTCCATAACATCTGTGCTTTGGAGAAGACAGCAGGCAGGATCATTGCTTCCTGGGATGAAGAGATGCTGCAGCTCTTTCAAGCATTTGTGAAGCTTCCACTTAGAGGACTTTTTCTATTTTATCTTTAATCGTAAAATTAGAAGTGCACATTTCAGGATTTCTGATTTGGCTGAAGCCTCCTTCAAGCACACATTCAATAATTTGTCTTATTCATCTCTTCATCATGCACATGGTTATGTTACATTCACCTAGGGTGCAGTGATAGAGAGAGGAAGAATGAATATGGATGAATTGAGGAATACAAGTGCTGTAAGTGATTTTTACCGCTCCTCGTATTGAGTTTGATGCTCTCAAATGGGACACTGTTAAGACCTGTTCTATTTTTTGAGTTATCAAGTGCACTTCATGCAGTTTCCCCTCTGTGTTGGGGCCTGCTTTTGATCTTACTGAAGTCAGAGGCAGTTTTGGCACTGATTTCAGCAGGAGCAGGTTTGGGCCATTTGTCTGCCCCATTTGTCTACAGACTTACAAATTTCAATATCTTGCAAGCTTATGCGAATGGAAGTGAAGGGGACAATGGGGAAAATGCATAGTTTGCACTTGTGGTCATGTTTATTTTTGTCTTTAGGGTTACCAGAAGATTAATTTTTATCTTCCATGCTGATACAGACCTTGCTGGGGTAAGACGTTGCTGGTGTCAGTGCAGATTTTCAGGGAGAAGAAGAGCATAATGAAAACATGTTTCAGTATTTTAAAGTGATTAAAAATATTGACCTTTTCTAGCTTCATGATAATTTGTAATGAAAACCTTTTAAAAACATCCTCTGTTATTTTTATAGTTGGTGTATGCTTTGTATTTCTTTGCCCTACTGTTTGGTTAATAAACATATTTAAAAAAAATATATTCATATACACAACATTATCATGATTCGGCTTAAGCATCTGTAGTTATAAGTGCACTTCATTTCACCTAATTAAGTTATTTAGTCATTTACACATTAGCAGTGTAGTACATATTCCACTTTTACAGGAACTTATTTTAATTATACTCACAGTTCTGTTCTGCTCCATTATAGTCATAGATCAAGCTGAATAATAACCATTTTAAAAGCCATATGCAAAAGGAGATTATAGGTTATTAAGGCCAAATTACAGTAACAATTCTGATGGTCACAAATAGAAGTCTAACCAACCTTTTTTCTTTTTCAGTCCTGTAGACACAGTCCTGTTTGGGTGTTTAAGATGACAACTTAAGTACAGTTTTTTTCAGTTTCTAATTGTTGGCAATGGACTAGGTAACTATAATTTCTGAGAGTAATAAAGATTACTTACATATACAATATTTGTTTCTGTCTTTCTCATACTGGTTCTTGTATTTGCCAAAGAGTCTGTGTCCAATCCTATCATTTTAGCTTTTCAGCTTTCGCACACAGTGCAGGATCCATCCAACTGGGAGTTCTTCACTGACTCCTTCCTCTCCCCTTCCCTCCAAAATACTTTGTTTGGTTTTAATTTTTCTCTGATGCTACCTATCATTTAATATCAAGGATCAGATTTACTAGTGTTAGAGAGGACATGGGCATAACTGCACTGAAGCCAGTAAAGCAGAGCCTGCTTGCATGAGCATTAAACTTGGTGCTAAGTCCGTGTCTGTGAAAGTTAATGTCAGTGCTCTTATTAATGAATGGTGATGGTGCTCTGAAACTACAGGAAGGAGCTAAGCTCTGAGCAAACAAGCTATCTCCATCCATTGAGAGACCACCATACCATTTCTTCGGTGCACTCTGTCCTCGCATACCAAAGTTGTTAAATCTAGACCATTTGTCATCTATAAGCTGCACCTGTTTTGCAATTTCTAGGTGCATTTACAATAAAAACATTAAAACAAAAACTCTCTGTCATCCTCACATACGTTAGCAAATGCAAATAAAATAACTCCCTCGCACACAAAAGAACCCCAGTTGCACTGAACTAACTCCTCGGAAAGTGCCTGGATAAACAGCTAGAATTTGCATCATTTCTTGAAGGTCAATGTATGTACTAGGCTCATTTGATGAAGGGAGAACTGAGTTGCAGGTCAGGGGCCCTCTGCTAAGTATACTCCCCCAGCTCTTATATGAGGTTCTTTGGCCTATGCTATGCAGGGCATCAGATTGGATGATCGCAATGGTCCCTCCTGGCCTTAAAAATCTATGAATGTGTGCAGAAATAGAGATTTCGCTGTTGGTCTCTAAGATACATGAGTCCTAAACCATAAGGGCCTCCTGTATCGTAACCAGACCTTTTCAGTAACATGAGCTAGAAACTATTGCAGTCTGTGGTGTCAGTAGTAGCTTCCTGTTTCCCTTTTGCCATCATGGACAATAGAATTTCAATATTCTCATCAGGCGAAGGTGACATATACATATAATCTAAACACAGATATCATCGCACTTGTTATCATAAATTGTCATATTAGAAATGCTGTTCCACTGAAGTGGTACAAATGGTGCTTGGGTGCGGGTCCTTGCACCTTTGCAAGGTGCAGTGCATTAGTGTCATTAGTGACTGCTGTGTCATTTTGACTTGCACAGGGAATGACACCAGGAATCATAAATTGGACTACTTGTTCAATGTGTCAGTTAAAACATAAAACAAATACAATTTGTGATCTAATGAGCCCTTGGATTTGTTTGAAAACTGGGAATGCTGTGTGCCTGGCAGTGTACTTCCATTGGCAACCTATTGTCCATCCATAGCTTATATCATTCTCACTTACTTGTATCTCTTTAGTTGCTTGTAACTGGGCTTCATAATAATAGGGCCTTGATTCTTTACACCGCTTTCTCATTTGAAATTTTCATCCATTACTGGTTAATACTTTGAGATCCAAAGAAAGATGCTGTAAGAGCGCAAAGTATTGTTATGGCCGTTATTAAAACGGGGATATGAATTGGTATAATTAAATAGAATATTTGAAATACTCTGCTTTAAAGGGAAAATACAGCCACATCATGCCCCACAGTTTCAGGCAGAGAAGGTCCCACCACCTGCAGATCTGTCCAAGTCAGAGGAGAGCAGCCTTCTCAGGGATCTGATTTCCTTTATCCCTTGACCTGTTCTTAGGAAGGGAGCTGTGTGAGTGGAGATGGAGCCAAGAGGATCCTCTAGTAACATGCAGAGATTCCATAGGACAGTTTATACTGCTGAAGCCTTCCAGTGGAGCTGCTTCTCCACTGGAGAATTTTCTTTTAAAGGGGAGGTACCATGGCTGTCATAGATGGGGGAAGCCCTAAGAACATAGCACCATTAGAACAGCTACCAAAGAGCCCAGAAGACCTGCAAAATGTCCATGAGTCTATGCAGAGTCCTAGGATTTTCATGGCCCTGTGCTTCCAGCAGATCCCAGAAATCCAAATGGATATTGAAAGACCCTCTGCTTCTTCCATAAGGGAAGAGGAAGGAAACAGCAGTCTTCCCCCAGGGAATAGATTGAAAGAAACTGCAAGAGGGAACCCAACAAAATTTTTCTCCCTCCCTGCCCCTCTCCTGGAAGATTCCCTGTGGGAAATCATGTTCTGCTGCTTGGATTTTACTCTGGAAAACTTCCATTGAAGTTAGTGGGAATAAGGAGTGAGCAGAATCTAAGTACCAGGATTTAGCGCCAAGATACTTTTACTGACTGAATAATCCTGTGTATTGGCATAGAATATTTTTGCTCCGGCTCCGGCAAAAACCTGCAGCTCCACTGCTCTGGAGCTGCTCCTCGCTCCAGATCCAGGCTCCGCTCCAATGCCCTGATATTTTCTGTTCCTTTTTTCCTAGAAAATTTATTTGAAGTGCAGCGAAAGTTTTGCACAGATTCCGTTACATCGTTTACTCGACATTTTAATTGAACACATATTAATGTTTAGGCAGGATTTAATTTATTTAATAGAAATCTTTCTACCTGAAGATTTTGCTTTATCCCACCCATTTCAATAATATTCCAAGGTAGAAAATTCCCCTCTTCCCAGTGTTTTTTCTTCTCCATCCATTCATCCTTTCTTTCTTAATAAGGTTACAGTGAGTCCTGTGGCACCTTAAAGACTAACAGATGTATTGGAGCATAAGGTTTTGTGGGTATCTGTTAGTCTTTAAGGTGCCACAGGACTCATTGTTGCTTTTTACAGATCCAGACTAACATGGCTACCCCTCTGATACTTTAATAAGGTTGGTATTTAGCAGTTTATTGGGTGGTATGGATGAGTGTATGTGAATAAATAAGTTTTGGGGCTGATATCACTCCCTCACAGAAAGAACAAGTCATCCCTTTCTTTAAAGCCTGCTTTTTCAGTGCTTGTGTGTGTGTGTGTGTGTGTGTAAATGAGACTTCTTTGAGTTATTGTTCTATAGGTGCTCCACTCTAGGTGTGCACAAGTC
This sequence comes from Gopherus flavomarginatus, assembly GCF_025201925.1. NCBI lineage: Eukaryota > Metazoa > Chordata > Testudines > Testudinidae > Gopherus > Gopherus flavomarginatus. The sequence goes on along the minus strand of NC_066619.1, from coordinate 20,272,452 downwards.
TAAGCGCCTAGGATCAGAGATTTTCATCATCAATGTCCTCTGCTATCCCATGCTCACCTTGCCTGCAGCATTTTTTCTGTGGGTTATGCCCCAAACTCTGCGCTTCAAACCCTGCCACACCTGCCAGAGGTCTTTCCCCCTCAGCAGTGGGCATTCCAGCTGCCTCTGCTCTCTCAGAGAGTCCCATGTCCATTTGAAGGTAAGGTTTGCTTTGGCTTCAAGAGCAGATCTAGGAAGCTGAGGGAGGAAAGACTGAAACTAATGCTCCTGATGGAGCATTCACTGAGACTTGTGATATCGGATTCCCTCCTTCCTGGCCCTCCAGGACATTGGCTTCAATCTTTGAGTGCTCTGGCAATTTCTTTGGCTGTGGCTCCAGTGAGCAAAGACACCGGGGTAGCTTCAGAGGTCCCAAAACATTCAGTGAAATAACAACCTCAATCCCCTGACAAAGACTGTAAATGTCGGGAGAAGTCACCCTGAAGACCAAATTCTAAGGATACCTCTCGTCCTGTTATAGGTACTGCTGAGAGTCTTACCTCAACTGGTGCTGAGGGCCTGGTAATGATGGAAAAGGCTTCCAGCAAGTCTCCTACAGTGACCAATTTTATAGAGTGCTCTCATGTAAGAGGAGGAGGAGCAGTAGCCACCAGTAACTAGGACACCTCTTCCCCAGGAAGCCCTTCTGTGCCAGGGAGACCTTTCAGTGGATCAAGAGCCAAGACCTGAGGAGGAGGCACCTCCTTCCAATAAATCTTCTTCCTCTGCAAATGAGGCTGTTATGCCCCCTTTCCCATCCTACATGGATGATTTCAAAGTTTTTCAATAACTGATAAAGATGGTGGTAGAGAATTTACAAATTCCCCTAGAAGAGACACAGGAGTTTCATCACTCCCTGGTGGATATTCTGCATACTTCATCTCAAAGCAAGATAGCCCTGCCTATTAATGATACCCTCTTATCATTAGCCTGTACTCTATAGCAGACACTTGGTACCACCCATATGCAAGAGAGCTGACAAAAAGTGTTGTGTGGTCACCAAATTTTTTTTCCTTATTCCACCTTTAAATCCCTAGTGGTTGATATGGCTAACAAAAGAAACTGACAAGTCTGGTCAAAATCTATTCCTCATCATAAGGAACTTAAGCACTTGGCCCTTCTCAGCTGCAAGAGCTATTCTTCAGCTGCGTTACAATTCATGGTCGCCCACCATCACGCATTGTTGGCAAAGGTCGACTACAAGTACAAGTTCTTCTAATTTATTGACCATTTGCCACAGGACCAGAGGAGCTAATTTAAAGTCTTCATTTCAGATGATCACCAGAGCATCTTTACATGCTTCTCTTGATGCAACTGACACAGTCTCTCACTCTAGCCATGGTTAGACATTGAGTTTCACGGCTGCAGTTCGCTGGTCTCTCTAGAGAAGTGCAAAATACCATAGAAAATCTTTCCTTCAAGACCCTGTCAAGAATTAGGGGTTCTGCTATATCACTTCTGAACTGTGGATGATTTTATAAAATTGTATCATGGAATTACATGTTATGAAAAGCCTATATGTATGTGGATCCCCCATGAGTTAGCAGGGTTGAGTCATGTCTCTGCCAGGCCAGAGACAATGGTGAGTGCTAGCATGCAATGATCACCTATTCAAACTAAAACACCTTGGGAAAATAGGTTTGCTCTACCTGGAAGTAGACACTTCCTCCTGAGTCAGAACCCAAAGCTAAGGGTCAAGCCAGAGGTCAGGAGCTGTGTACCAGACCCAAGAGTCAAGTTGGAGGAAGAAACCGGAGACTAGAGCTGAGAATCACATGGAACAAGCAGAGTAACAGGCAAGGTGGAGTCCCAGGACAGGGGTAGTGGGAATAAGGCAACACAGGAATAGTCACAGTGCTAAGCATGAGCGTTGATCAGCCAGCGAGCTGCTACTGGCTTAGGATTGGTCTGCTGGCCCTTCCGGCCAATCAGGTGGTGTAGCCAATCAGGTAGCATGTTGCAGGCCAGCTGTACTGGGTAGGTCTGCAGGCCCTGATTCCTGACTGGGAGTAATGGAAAATTACCAAAAGACAGATAAAAAAAAGCAGGAACCCAGCTGGAGTCTAGAAAGGGACTCACAGTTGGGACCTGGAGAGAGAGCCATTTTGTACCAGATTAAGATGAAGGAGGCTGTTGCAGGGGTAGAGTAGGCCAAGTGGGAGAGGACCCTGCCTGCCTACCTGATGGAACACAGATGATCCCAAAGGATTCCCAAGGGAAGAGTGGCCTAGTGAGGGACAGTGCATTTAGGATATTTTATTATTTTGTCTGATCTGTACTCTTCTGTGCTTTATCTGTTAAATAAATAGCATAAAGGTTTTAGACTGTACAAACTGTGTGTGTGTATGTGTGTGTGTTCTCACTACTTCAGAATTGCTGCATATCCCTGAGAGAGTTAAACTGTAAGCCAGAAGCTTCACTCCTTTTGGATGGAGTTTTGGGTGATGGGTCTGTTTAAGAACCAGAGAGTCTGAAGGTTCAGTGCTGTACTCAGAGAGGCAAAGCTGCCGGACAGAGAGTTCCAACACTTGTGCTGGGAGGAGGAGGTGCCAGTACAAGGTCTGTGACTGAGTGTGTGCCGAGAGACCCCAAAGTGAGAGCAGTGGCTGGACTCCATTCAAGATCCAGGAGCTTGAAACACCTGGGAGATCCAGAACACAGGGGCTTGGATTCCTCTCACAGAAGGTCTAGTGGTTGGCTAGGAAAGGGCACTCCTTAGATCTGTGACAGGGTCCAAACTCTTCAGTGGTGCAACAGACGAGTCCCAGCACTCTCTCAAGGACTCTAGGATAACCCTGTGATCCTTGGGCATTTACATTCCTGCGAGAAAAAGAAAATTTAGGAAGTCGCAGACAGCCCGACGGTCTCACCCAGTATAGTATTTACCTCACAAAGGCCAGCTGAACCACCAAAGAAGAAGACATCCAGGTTCCACAAGAAGGGAATGTCTTCTGTCCCCCAGTTAGTGACCTTTTTATCAAAGGTCACAAATCACCCCATTGTACGGCTCCTATGCTACACCATCCTTTCCTCCACCAACCATACGTAGATTGTCTCTCCCATTTCCTATTTTCCTGAGAACTCATTACATGAAGCAGATATATCTTCTACCAATTTTATTTATGGCACAACGTGCTATCTAAAACATAAACCATGTCATGTTTACATCTAAAGGAGAGTTTTTTGCAGGAAACCACTGTATTGGTAAAAATGTATTGGAAGGAAGGTTGCCATGGTAAGGAAGAAAAAGCTGTGCTGCTAGTTAAAAAACAAACTATGCTAAAAGTGGTTTATGTCACCAGGCTCTGGAAACTGAATTACACAGAAGTATTTATTTTGATCATTGCTTAGAAGCTACAGTGAAGGCTGACACGATTTCTGCCAGTATTTTTTATCATTATTACAATGATTTTTCTAAACTGCTTTATTCTGTATGACCATGTGTCCCCTTCTTGTGCACACATCTTATTCACCAGTGGCACTGGGTCACCAGTACAGCTTTTATACCCTTCTAATCATCTATCCCATACACTTGACTGTAAATATCTGATGATCTTGGCGTAGGGTGACCAGATAGAAAGTGTGAAAAATCAGGACAGTGGGTGGTGGGTAATAGGCACCTACGTAAGAAAAAGCCCTTAATATCGGGACTGTCCCTATAAAATTGGGACATCTGGTTACCCTACCTTGGCTGCTTTTCTTATTTCAAGGGCCCTGCAGATCTCTTCAAAATCACTGATTGATTTCATCTCTGGCTTCTGGGTTTGAAAAACCACTAAACTTTTATGTAACTCAGGGTTGTGTTATGTTTACTTAACAGTAGCATTCAATAACCTTTCTTATTCTTACTCCAGTAGGGCCAGTCTACACCTATAAGGGGCCAACTGTGCTTCCTCTCCTCACAGGAGTCAACCCATGAACCTTCTCGCTCCCCTTCTCAGAGCCATCTGACAGTCTGTTAAATTCAAACCTCTGAAGTTCCAAATGAGCAATCTGGGTGGAGATTCCATCCAGGAGCCCAAGCTTATGTGGTTAGGTCTACACTGCAGTTAGACACCTGTGACTGGCCCAGGCCAGCTGACTCAGGTTAAGGGGTTCAGGCTAAGGAGCTGTTCAATTGCAGTATAGATTTCCGGGCTAGGACTCAAGTCCGGAAGCCTACACTGCAATTAAACAGCACTGGGAGCCCAAACCCTAGTCAGCTGGCTTAGGGCAGCCATGCGTTTTTAATTTCAGTGTAGATATGCCTTGAGTCTCCGTGCATCCTGTGGCATATGTTCTTTTGGTCTTCATCCCATAACATACCTCCTCATAAATTTTTTCTTAATATATCATATGACAGAATCACATATCAAACAAATTTCAAATCATAGTTCCTTGTCTACACTGTGTAAAGGAAGAGAGCTGTTGGGGGCAAGTAAACAGACAAGGGAAACAACAATCCTTCAAATAATCTGCAACAGATCTACAATTTGGATCCCTATGACCTGAAGTCATGTTGACATCAGTGGCATCTCCAAATCTATGCAAATATGATCCATAATGCAGGCCAGAAAGAAGAATTCTGTACACACACACACACACACACACACACACACACACACACACTTACTTCTTACTTTTTTGCAACCAGTCTTTGGCGTTTCAGACAAAAACATATGTGCGGAAGCTGAAAGGAGGAGAAATAAAAGTCTTAGATCTCAGAATGCATCATCTCAGTGTGGGAGGTTAATTACACTTGAAAGACATCTACATCATACCAGAATTGTCCATGCTGGTGTAATAAGAATTAGTAACTCTCAAACTAAATGTGTGAGGTTAAAGAGAACCAAGGTTGGCTCAATAAGGAGTAGTAATGCCTGTGCTAAATCTGTAAAATGAGAGAGAGAGAATAGTGCTAGAGAGAATGCTAACTTCTAAATTAAAGCTGTAACCTCAAATTTTAATTGTTCCCAATTAATACTAAATTGTTAATGCTAAGAATGCAATAAACCAAACATAAGTTTTCAGTTTCAGTTTTCAGCCTCTAGATTGGTTACAGACAATTTAATTTAGTAGAGGACCCTGGATGACATTTTTAATGGGAATAGATTCACCAGGCTACACCATCCCTTTCTACAGGGATGCTTCTCATGAGGATCTCTTCAAGGCAGGAGGTCCAATATCTTCTTCTGGGCTTCCTTCCACTTTGAAAGTCCTCTTGAATATTGACTTTAGCATGGTTTTTATGTCTGCTGAGTATGTGTGAAAGATAACGTAAGCAGCTCCCTTACCATTTAACCTTCTGAATTGTTCAGGAGACAGAATATAAACCCTCAGTATTTTTAATTATTATTATTTCAAACTTTGGACCAAATCTTGAAGTTTGGTGTGAATTTTGCTTGAATAAAGAATTACAGCATTGGCCAACTAATATTAGACCAAATGCTGCTTAGATGTATCACAGATCAGGTGTAATTTCACTGAATTGAATGGAGTTATGCCAGATGGTTATGATGGTAAACTGAAATTTTTTTGCTTTTTGTCATGGAACATGACAACTGGTGCCAGGGAATCAAAGGTGGTAATAAAGTGCAAAGTCAAGCTATACTTAAAGTGCCCTATTCACAGAGGAACTCCTTTAACTGTTCAGTATTTGAATAAAATGTCAACGTAGTTCTGTAACCCCGCCAGATTTTGATATGATGATGCACTTGCAGTCACTTGGAATATTAATGTGCTTGCAACAGAGAAGTGAGATCATTCAGCCATTTTTATCTAATAGATAAAAGCTTTATGGTGTCGCCTTTTTATTTAAGAGAAAAGAGAATATGTAGATGGCACCAAGGAAGCATCACATTTAGACAATTAAATTTAGTAGAGACTTATATTTTTTTATTGGGTAATCTCATAATCTTATTCCTGTACCCACAGTTTTCCTGTCCTGAATCCCTCTTCACAGAGTCATGTATGAAATTAGATTGGAAGATCTTGAAGGCAGAGACTGTACATTTTTATTTGTACTTTGAAGTTCCTAATTATGCTTTCAATATAATTTCCAAAATAGTTGCTTAAAGTTGGCTTCCTCAGTCTATATTTAGACATCTGAATAAATTATCTGGAGTTCATTATCCTATTTCCAGGAGTTTTGAAAATAAGTCAATTTATTTAAGTGCCCAAATAAGGATTTAAGAGACAAGCTTTAGGCACCTGTTTTTGAAAAGCTGGCCCTTTGGCCATTGGGAAATATTAGAGTAATTAACATTGTTGTGTGCATTTTAATTTGGTTAATCAAGGCTTTTTTATGGTACCTGTAGTATGAATGGAATAATTTCCTTTACAGTGTCTTATAATTTCTTGTTTTTAAATTTGCAGAATGCATGGCTGGACTGCAAGCTTAAATGCAATGATATCTTCCCCAGCTGATATAATCTTTTAAAATATAACTGTGAAACCAAAGCAGTCTTCAAACTTCATAAACATCATTGCCACTGTTTAATGAGAATGTGAAATAGTGTGCATTCTGCTGAAAATGCTGTTCCAGAAAAGTATGTAACTCAATGCTTATTCTGGCAACGAGATTAAAAGATGGGAATCATTTCAGAAATGTTGGTGATCTTTTGGGTAACATTAATTAGTTTTGAAAAACTGTAAGATGAAGGTAGAGAACTGTATAAAAATTTCCTCTATACATGATCAAAAATTAATCTGGAGTGGATTTAAAATAATGTTAATGATGGGAGATATGAAGTGCAGTCGTTAATAAGGAATGTTCTTTTCACTTAGGTTATTGTACCTTCTGTTTTATTAACCTCTGTTTGAAGTACAAATACAAAAAAGACCATCTTTACTATTTTTCTTGTCACAGGAGTTGGGATCTAAAGAGAATTATCACTGATGGAAAACCAGAAAGGCTAAATAGATATATTTTGTCTCACAGGCAGTTTGGTCTATGTTTGAAGTACAAATACAAAAAAGACCATCTTTACTATTTTTCTTGTCACAGGAGTTGGGATCTAAAGAGAATTATCGCTGATGGAAAACCAGAAAGGCTAAATAGATATATTTGGTCTCACAGGCAGTGCATTAATTTGCTCAAATTAAATATTATCTTTAAATATGGAAAGGTTAAATGTACACTGATAATGGATTTAGACAGCCATTAACTCATAATTGCTCTCTAATGCAGTTAGTAAAAGACATCATTTGATATAACTTACTGAAAAGAGACTAAAAGCACCATGATTTTTGTTTTCCACTTGCCCCTTTTCCATGTAAAGACAGGATCAAATTCCACTTTAATTTAACAATGTGGTACCTTATTAAACTCATTGGATTTACACAGATGTAACTAAGCAGAATCTGCTCCAGATTGGCAAACATTTTGAGTTCAAGAGTGGCCAGTCCTGCACGGATGTGCAAGAAAGAAAGGGTACGAGTAGTCTTTATGGTTGTGATTATGCAGGGGCAAGACATAGTCCACTTGTGGAGGAGAGCTAATACTCCCTGCTAGTTCTGTGCTGTGCTACTGCACTGGTAAGCACTAAAGGTGAAATCCTAGGCCCCACTGAAATCAATGGGAGTTTTGCCATTGACTTCCATGAGGCCAGGATTTCACCTTAGGTACCTGAAAATTGTTGAAGACGGCTGGGATGGTGTGGGAGATGGCACAGGCCAAGTGCATCCTTAGCAGTGTTAGGAAAGCTGCCACGTTTGCCTGCTCCAGGAGGTACTTCTTTTAGTGTGTTTCTGCCCAGTGTGACTCATGGATTAAAAACACAGTCTGGTTTATTTATAAATTGTGGGAAAGGCAAGCTTTATTGTGGTGAATGTGCAAATATTTGTAAATTTAAACTTGTGGCATATTTATTTGAAAAAAAAAGTAAAAGAAAAAATAACAACTTAAAAGGGGGTGAGGGTTGTACTGTTGTTCTAGGTCTCACTAACCCCTTCACATTATTTTGCGAGACACTGGTGCTGATCCCACAAACCCTCCACGGGTGGCAGTCTTATTGATATCAGTGTGGGTTAGAGCCGCATAGCCCCATTGAAGTCAATGCAGCCCCATGCAGCTATCTCAGTTTACACCAGCTGAGGAGCGGAAACTTTATCAATGTGTCATAGATCCCTGACTCTTCAGACATCTTGATTATAATTGTTTTTAAAAAGTTCATATGGGAAATGTTTGCTAGGATATATATTATTTGAAATTATATGATTGATCCCCAAGGTAAAATACATCCTGCTTCAGCATCACAGAAGAGCTGAAATCTCAGCATGTTATGGAAATCAGCTTCCTTCATCCCATCCCGTGAATTTGTCCTTAGTGAAATCTAAAAGGGGAGGAATCCCTGCCTGTTGTCAAGACACACCTCAGGGTCTCTATTGGATATGTTGATATTAATCTGGGGGATTCTTCTAGAAAAATGGTGGCACTTTGAGCTAGTGGCAGCAATAAGTCTCAAGTGCGAACCCTGTTTTGGGGGATTTGGGGTGCCAATAATAAGAATCTCCACTGAATTATTTGTTCACCTTTTGCTCTATGAACTAAACCACAGATCTGAACTACAGAAAGGTGCCCTGCATGGACACTTCTGTGTACATCTGCTTTGATATATGCAAGTAGCTTACATTTCTTTTTAAGAAAAATAGCAAAACATCTGTCCTTTTAAAACAGAAATTTCCATTTACAATCTATCCCACATTTTAGTAATTGTATCATATGTTGTATCCTTTGTCTGATTTGATTTTGGGAAGTTGAAAACCCATCATGCACTTTATGAAAGGAGACCTGACTTATTTGAATAGATTCAGTCAATCAGTTGACTTTAGAAGAAGACCAAGAAAAGCAGGACAGGAAATGCACTGTAGGAATAGGACTTTTCAAATTGCTTTTTCCATGAATTATTTAAGCAAAATAGTAGGGTGAGCGTGTTTCCATGAAAGAAAACCATAAGCAGTTAAGGCATCAACTCAAAGTGTTTTTGCATTGCATAGCAGGCAAAAAAAAATCTTGCTGAATGTCAGTCATTTAACTTATGTATCAACGGACAGACTCTGGTGTCTGTTGGCTAATACAGAGTGTCACCTTGCATATACTGTTAGAGGCAGCTATCTTGCTTTGCGAGAACATGAAGCTGCATCCATTAAGATGTTGGAGATCAACTTTTTCATTTTAAATGAAAATTCTTTTGTTAAAGAAAACCTAAAGAGGTTTGCGAAACAGCTCCCAAAAGTCTTCCGATGCTTCCATCCCTGGTATAAATTAAGTCCTTTCCTTTAGAATGGTTTAGGCTTTGCAAAATATTGTGTTCACAGTATTCTGTATTTGTTTTTCCCAAAAACATTTAATAGATTTTTTTAAAGAGCTGTTTAATTATGGAAAGTATAGATCATTACTCTATATCCATAAAATAAAAGGATTTTGAAAAATTAACAGACCTGTGCCAAATGAGAGATGTTAATATGATACATAGATGGCTTTTGTGAAATGAGCTTTATACGCTTTCTCTATAAAACTACCACGCATTGTAGTACAATTTTCAGTCTCTGCTCAGGGAGGAGTCCAAAGAAAAGGATATCAGGAGTACTGTATAGTACCGTTCCCCCAAAACAGTAGCACTGAGAATGTTAGCAAGAACGGGCCATTTGGCATTACACTTGTAGCACACTAGTGGTACAACTAGCAAAATCACCACCAATTGTTGGCTAGGCACCCAAATCTTTGAGTAGTTATTCTGTGTAATTCTGTTTTATTAAATACCTTTTTCATTGCCTAGAAATCTTCCAGTGGGTTTCAATAGAATGGCTCTGAAAAGAATGAGAAATGCCTCTGTTTGGCATTTTCCTATTCATCGTATGCTCAGCTTGTCTAAAGTAGATCTTCATTGAAAGAGGAATACCTGAAGCAAGGACTGATGTCTTTGGGGTTTTATTCTGCAGGGATTTGTATTGCCATTATGGTGTTGTTACATGCACCATTACAAATATTAGCCATGAACAAGCAGAGATAATAGCTGTGAAGTTTTCTGCTCTACTTTAGGTGTGCTGTGATTGCTTCTCTTGCTACTGTATGTCATTCATTTCAGATTTAAATATCTAATGGCGCTCATCAAACAACATTTAAACTTTCTATGAAATCCTGCAAATGTTCCTTTAGATCATATTATAAGTAACAATGGATGAAATGAGCTTGAATGGGAAGGCAGTATTTCAGTTTCAGGGATTCTGCAGCTGTTTGTGATGACAGTGGAAAACTTCAATTGAACTGCTGCCTTGTATTCAGCAGCATTGTGCCCATTGAGCTACATATAAAAACAGTATAAATAGTCCGGTACATTTCTTTTTCCTCAATATTTTCAACTTAGTCACTAGAGTGTCTCTGTAGAAAATAATTTATTTACTGGAAGTTAACGAGGAATCTTTTGGTCACTGGGAACACCAGAGGTGGTGTTAAGATTGCAACATGAACAAACTTTATTCAACAAGGACGTCTTTATGCAGGAGAGTATTGGTGACATGACACTACATCATTTGCAGCAAATCCTGATGCTGAAGCAGAGCTGTGTTCACAAGATAAGTGGAAGTGTGCCCCCTATGTCTCAGATTGCAGAATGGACTCACCATTTTTTGAGCTCTGTAGTGGCTTACTGGTTATTATTTATTTATTTTGTTTGCATAGTACCATATGTGTGCTGAAAGTTTTACAGGCATACAAGTTAACTGGCATAAGGGTATAAAGTAGTAGAGAAAGTTATTACACTGACTAAAGAAATCAAGCCATTGGTTTGGGGGGTAGTGAGGTGATAAAAGAGGGACAGTTGAAGAAAAGTTGGGAGAAAAAATTAACATTGTTATTTAGGCCTTTATTATGTAGAAGCTGAATTTTGAATATAGTTGAAAGCCTATTGTGGAATGTATTTGTCAACATCAATCACATATCTGGGTTAGAGATAATTTCTTTTACCCATCCATGATTAACTGATTTTTGTTTTTTTATCACATCAAAGATCAAACAAATTAAATAACGGGGTTCAAAAAAAGAACTAAATAAATTCATGGAGGACAGGTCTGTCAATGGCTATGAGCCAGTATGGGCAGGGATGCAAAACCAAAACCATGCAAAACCAAATGCACAAACCCATAAACAAAGAAAACAAAGATACATTATAAAAAGACAGTCTATACAACGTCATCAAAATATACTGTGAAATCATCAAACATCATTATTTCCTAATCTTGTAATTCTCTGTACTGCCGGCCAACCCATCTCTCTCTCTAATCAGAATAAGAAGACAGACAAACTCTAACTCATTCTGTCCAGCACTCAGTAGCTCCACCAAGATGCTGTGAAGTGCTGAGTTGAATGAGATTTGAGGGTGCTTTGCACTATATAGGAGATGCTGAGTGAGTCCTCAGTGGACACATAATGGCTGCAAGTGTACTCATTGCTTTGTAAATCATGTTAGGACACCTCAAATGTAAAATCACACTCTCTTCTATAGTACTTATTAAGCACAGTTTCACCACTGAAAGTTGTGCTATTGAGAATTATTAGATCTGTGACCACAGCATAATAATCTGCATTGAAATACTGGAAAAAATTCCTTACTGTACAGTTTCCTGTTTTAAACAAACAAGGGCATATATAGTTCAATAACGATTTGTGACATCTTTGTCTCATCATAATGAACTGATGTGTGAAAACCAATATAAATAACGGTTTAAAGGAGCACCAAAACAAAGTTTAAAAAAATAAAACAAATGGTAGCTTAGCTGGTTTTAAGAAAATATTCAGTGGTTTTTAGAATTGTTGATAGCTTCATTTCCCCCCTGTCTCCCTTAGGTAACTATGAGTGAAGATTCTAAGCCATATTAAAAGTAATTGGTCATTTGTAAACTCAACTGTACTGTAGTAAAGTTTGGTATATTTAAATGTGCCAGAGACTAACAGCTATTTGGAATCTGTCTAGAGTCAATACTGAACTTTGGTAAATGTTTCTCTTCAAGAGTTGGAACACAATCTACCCCTCCCTCACCCATAAAAGCCAGGACCTTTCTTTTCTTTTCTTTTCTTTTCTTTTCTTTTCTTTTTACTAACTTTGATTGATGGAACACTTGCTGGGAGCTGTTACTGACATTCTTTCAAAAAACAGGAAACATGAAATGTTATGATGGTGTTATGTCTATTTTTGAAAGTAAGGCTGTTAATGGTGCTGATAGGCTCAAATGAATTATAAAAGCAAGATTATTAAGTCTCTGCAAATTGCTAATTTATTTTTCTCACCTAATTTTGATTTATAGTGATTATAGGGACACACATTTTAGAAAACTAGTGAAATGTTGAGATATTATTTGCATATTGCAAAAAAGTTTGATTAGATTTTATATTTAACATTTACCATAAAAAGCCCCCTTACCTTCTTGCTCTCCACTTTCATTTGTAAGCCTCTGAGCTAACAGAAGATTTAAAAGAGTTTAATTTTCATAGATTTTTCTATACAAGCAAAAGGTGGTCTTATTTTATGCATAGTAAGGATTATTTACTTGATATAGCTGTTAATTTTGTTCCCATGAGAATCATATTTGGGTTCATATTATTGAATGATGTATACAATGGAATAGCAAGCTTTAGAACACAGAATTCTGACCATATTTTATTAGTGATTTTTAACTTGAATTCCAAAAAATGGATTCAATTTTGCCACACAGTTGTTTCAACAGTTCGGAACAAACTTTGTACCCAATCCTGTAAATCCTTACTCATATGAGCTCTGTTTATTTTAACAAGATTACTCACATAAGTAGAGACCCAATGTAAGGGTTTGCAGGATTTGAGCCTTCAAAGGACTGAGCATCTTTTCTCTTTTCAAAGGGAGAATACAAATAGGATCTTAAGGCCAAATTCTCCCTTTGGCATGCAAGCATAGCTCCCATTACAAACAGTAGGAGTTACCTGCTTGTATCCAAAGGAAGAATGTAAACAAATTTGTAAACATAGTTGTGGGCACAAATAGAAAACTTTATGTCATGTACAATTATCAGTTTAAGGTGCACATTTACCTTGATTGCACATACCTGCAGATATTTTATGGGTACAGTTAGATATATACACTTGAAAATGTGGCCGTTAAGGTATTGAACAGTGATAAGTTACCATCGGGAGAATGGTGTGTAACTTTCTGAAATATCATGGAATTTTCTTTGCTAACATAACACTGTTGGATGTACTGTATATATTCACAAAGAGATTACAGATGCAAGGAGGGGAGAAAGAGCTTCCCACTGTGAGGGCCATAGGTAGTCCTGTGTGGAGTGCAGACACTGCTTCCTGTTAATGCCTCTGCCATCAAGAAAGGGAGGATTGGGACAGGGTTAGGATGGGGTAATGGCACAGCCCCCTCCATCACACTAGGCTGTGGAGCACAAGGATGAGTTCATACCACATATTAGAGGCTGATGAAGCTGCTACTGCACTGTGTGCTCCCTAGGAGCCTGGGGGTGGGGGGTTGTGTGTGGTGGTGGTGGTGGTTTGAATCATGCAGCATTCCTCCTGGTGTCAAGTATCAGGACGTAGCCATGTTAGTCGGTATCCACAGAAACAACAAGGAGTCCAGTGGCATGTTTTTTACCCATCTTTTAGGAAAAGTTATGCCCAAATAAATCTGTTAGTCTTTAAGGTGCCACCGAACTCCTTGTTGTTTTCATTCCTTCTGGGTCATCCATCACTGCGTAGCCCCTCTGCATGCCCTCTGCCCCCCTTTCCAGTGGCTGAATGAGATGTATATCATACTTTAATACAATTACCCGTATTCTTTTTTCATTCACATGGGTGTAAACTGAAAGCATTCAAGGATTCATTGGAGTTGGTCCAGGTTTGCACAGGTGTGAATGAGAGCAGAATTTAGTACATTCATGCTAATACCTACTTAAAAGAGCTCTGCTTCTTGTGAGAAGAGGTAATTTAATCTCAGAATTCACTTAAGGCTTGATCCTGCTCCCATTCAATAAATGGAAAAGCTCCCATTAACTTTTAATAAGATAGGATCAAGCCCTAATGGGCAGAGTTTTAAAGCTATTTAGGCACCTAGAGATGCAAATAGGTGCCTCCTGGAATTTACAGAAGTACTGAGGCACTTAACTCCCATCGAGAATGAGGCACCTATGTGCTTTTGAAAATCTCAGTAGGTGCCTATCTGCATCTTTAAGCACCTGTATATTTTAGAAAATCTGGCCCCAAGAACCAAATCCTGGCCCAGCTGGAGTCAGTGGCAAAATTCCCCGTTGAGTTTAATAGGAGCAGGATTTGACACTTAGCATAAAACAATGAAGTAGAGACTATATGGGAACCAGAAAGCACTTAGATTTTTTTCTTCATATATGAAACAAGTTTAAGATTTGTTAATTTCGCTGAAGTGCCATGGCAACATACATATCTGTTTTGCAGCTTATGAAATATATTTTTGGAACTGTTGACTCACATGCTTGCATATTTTTGCTGTACCAAGAGAATGTATTTCCTTTTGCTTTCAAGTGGCTATTCAGCATGAAAATAAAAGCAGCTAGTTTCTGCATTGTATCATGTACGGTGCAGGTTTGTTTTCTAGAACAGTAACACCTGGGCTGAATATAGTTAATGAGATTGCTGTATATTGCTTAGGTAATCATTGCTTGTGACAGTGGTGATACACCGTTGTGGAGAAAGTGCAATTCTTTCCATAGGTATAAAGCTTTTATTATAAGCCTGGTACAGGCTGAAAGGTAGATAACTGATGCTGGAAATCAAAAATGCACTAGTGCTGTGTTTGTCAGTTCACATGCTTTGCAATGGAAAGAATGCAAGTTTCCAGATTTTCAGGGAATCTTTTACTCAGGCTATACCTAAATGCACTTATTCGCAGGGGTAGATTCAGAGTTTGGAGCCCCCGTGGCATAAAATCCACAAAGAAGGGGGTGGGGGTTGGCTGATTCATTTCAGCCTCTGCCAACTGGATTCTTATTGAAACCCTGGTGGTATTATTTGCCTTTCTCCAGAGGAAACCCTGTGCTGGTGGAGGGAATTGCCATTGTGCATCTCCCAGGTGTATCAGGAATAGATTTGGCCCACTGTAGTTGTAGCCAGTAAATGATGATGATGGTGATGATGCTTTTAATCTGTGTCAACCATGAAAGTACATCTAGATAAGTGAAGACTGTAAGATAACATGTAGCTGAGATTTTATTGCACGCTCTATACTTCTAATTTATTACACACTACACTAATGTCTTTCCTGATATTCAATGGCTAGCCAGGGCAAAGCTTTTGCAGCAACCCTATTATAATTTAAAGTGTGGTACTGACTCCATGAACGTGCCTCTGTCATCTGAGTTCTGTGACAATGAAGGAGTAATGTATCACTTAACAAAAGGAAGTGAATAATAGAAACTCCTATTATGAATATTCAGTGACATTACATGAATGACCTTTTCACACAAATTAGGTTGGTTAATCTTATACCTGTAATACAATGGTATGGCATACTTTTTCCCCCGGAGCAAATGTGACTTTGCCGCAGTGTGAGAGTTTGTGTTAGATACGTCCATAAATGGAAAGGTGGGTGGTGGGAGGGAAAGCTGTTGCAATTTTCAAAATTTTCTTTCATTTGGTTAAGAGATTTCCATCTGAAACTGCAGGGACTAAGTCACCAAGGGCCTATGAGGCAGTCTTAGCTCTAGCAAGCAGATGATTTCACAAGAGTGGGCTTGCTCTACTATGGATCAGTAAGATAGTTTTGGCCATTTAAAGGTTATGCAACCTTGTATTCCTATTACCATCACCCTTTGGGACCGGGACTTTTTTATTTTATCTTTGAACGCTGGCAGATACAATGAGGCCCTGATCACATGTGAGGCCTCTGGACATTACTGTAATACAATTTAATATCAGTAATAGTCCCTGATTATCTATGAGGGTGAAAAAACTCAATTTCTAGTTTGGAACTTTGGAATATCTACTTACCATGTAGGCCTGTTCTGAAGCTTTATTAATTAAGAGCTTTATTAATTAAGCTTTATTAATTAAGAGCTTTGGGATCCTTAGATGAAAGGTATTAATGAAGTGCAAAGTATTGTATGAATTAGTTGTTATTTTATTTCTAAATGGTGAGTATACATACACCTGGCCATTAGGGAACATCGGAACAATCTTATTTAAAATATCAGCCTTGCAGTTTTGGTGGTTTAATAAAAAAATCAAATAGTAGTAATACAAAAAAATAACATAAAAATGAGGCATGGCTTTCTGTATCAATTTTAATATATTATTAGAATGGGAAACTAGGAGAGACAGCAGTCTTAGAAATCAGATTGCAGTGCAGTATAATAGCAAAAAAAGTCAATGCAATTTTGAGCTGCATACCCAGAGGCTTTGCGACACAGAGCAGGAAGGTAATAGTTCCTCTCTACTTGGCTCTGTTGAGAAAGCACCTAGAATACTGCATGCGGTTCTGGGCCCCAGAATGCTAGAAATATATAAACTAGAAGTTATTCAGAGAACAGCAACAAAAGTTATGAAGGGGGAAAAGGGAGTGATTTTTTAGGAAAGGTCAAAAGAAACTAATAGTTATAGTTTGACTGAACAGGACATATGGGAGTGGGAGTAGGCTATATCTGTCCTTAAAAATATAAGGAATGTAAATCCCATGGATGATTAGCCTTTGTATTGGGTGATGGAAGGCAAATGAAGCTAACTGTACAGGAAATACTTCCAAATGGTGACTGTCAAACATGTTAATGGAAGCAGTGGAAGCCCAATATCTGGAGACATTTAAAACTAGACTAGATAAGGCACCAGCAAATGTATTGGCCAGACCCTCCCCCTTCCTTTGCTTTGTGCCACTCAACAGCATAAATCTGCTGCAAGCTCAGTGGCTCCAGCCTCTTGGGGATTCCCCCAGCATTGTGGGAATCCTTGAATGGCATCAAACTATTCTACCACTACTCCACCATCCTCTCTTGCAGTCATTGGTGAAAGGGTGTGTCATCAGAACATTGTTTTGCTTGAGTAATGTCTAGCTGTTGCAATTGGGCATAATTTAGGACAACCTGAGGCTGTTTGAAATTGACTTGAAGTCACCTTTGCCCACTCCTTCCTCAGCTGCACTGAGTGGATCATGGCCCCAGCTATCTGGAACAATCCTATACTGGCAAAGGGGAAGGAATCCCTACTTGGCCTTTTATAATCTCTGATATCTATGCTTAATTGCAGCAAGGGATACGTTTGTCAGCGGATCTTGCTGTTTTACTTTGATTTGTCACTGGTCTGTATGCAGTTGTAAAATATTACTTTAATGAAAATGCATTCAAGACCAGGTGCCTGCAATTTTACAGCATGTTTTTCCCTTCCAATTTTCAATGCTGAAACTTGTAGAATGTCTTCAAGTGATATATTTTTTTAACTCCCTACCTACTAATTGGAGTGAGACATAACTTTGTAGCTTTATCTCTTTCCCATTCCTCATTTTATTTCTGTTTCAATTAGTGAGTATGCCTTTAGCAAGAGACTGAGATTGTTTTGCTATCTGTTCTAAGCTTTGCCTGCAAGAGAAATACATTTTATTGCTTGTCTTCTGAGATGTGCAAGTAGCATTCTCCCCTTTACAATCAATGAAAAGAACAAGAAGCTAATTTGCCTCAGGTCTGGCCTCACTGTGCAATGCTGTTTCCCTATTATTAGAGCCAGGGAGGAGATTTAGCTGTGTTGACATTTTTGAGTTTAATAAAAAAAAAAGTTTTAATTTCTATCTTGTGTCATATTTTAAAATGGAAAAGAGTAAGCATGGAAACTTGACTAATCAGTGATGCCAAAAATGTTAGTTAAGGGTAGAGTAATATAGAACAGTTTGACAGAAGTGCTCATAACATAGTAATATCTCTGGAAGCTTGATCTCGGTAATCCCATTCAGTGATGGCACTCTACTTCCTTCTGGTGAGCACTGGCATCTATCACTGTTAGGCAAGTCATGAAGTGAAAATTCACTATTGGTCCAGGAAACTTGCTTCTGATTCAGACTGTAATATGAAGCCACTGAGCATTGTATCATATTGAGAGTATTGAGCCTGATTCTCCACTGTCTTGCCCTTCGTGTGGTCATTTACACCTGTAAAAAGTGGATATTATTATTTTTAGTTATACTTGTATATTATTTTTTTTGTGTTATGGTGGTGCCGAGGAGCCAAAATCATGGACAGGGCCCCATTGTGCTAGGCACTGCACAAACACAGAACAAAACGATGGCTCCTACCGCAGAGACCTTAAATATTTCCAAATCAGAATTCTCCATTCACATACAGCAATGGTGACAGCAAATTGAAGGTGATGGGAGAAAATAAACAGCTCATGGATAACATATTCTGCAGTGGTGCCTGTCATCAATGACTCTTTTTAATGATCAAAGCAAAAGTATTGGAGTGATGTAATTCTTGTAGGCAGTGTGTTCTTCTTGACAGTTTCTTTCCACAACAATTCCTAAGTTGCTAGGGAAATATGGAAGTTGATCATCTGGCTCCGTTCATTTAGCTGTCACTGATTCCCTTAATTTAATGATCTGGTAAACCAGCCATCCATTTATTTAATTTTTTTTTTAAAAATCGATTACCTAAATGAAAGTAAAACTGAGAGATGTTAGAAACAAAACGCAAAAAACCCTTGGGAAATTACGTAACCCAAAATTTTGTTTAAAAAACCACATAAAATTACTAGGTGGCGACAGTGTACTTACCTGTAAAATTTTTACAAGTCTTCAGAAACACAAGCATTTAAAATTAAGGAAATAAATAACTAAGGCACCAGAAATCTGTTATTCCCCATTTATAAATATAAACACGAATTCCTTACAAATACAAAGAAATGTGACTTTCTCAAAATATTTGTTCTGATTTGTGTGAGAGTCTCTATTTGTGATTCTCTTGATTACCACTAGTTTCACAATATTTTTCTTTGTCCAGTTCCTTCTTAGTGTCACTAGAATCCATGAATGTCATTTTTCCAGTGCTGAAGTCCTTTTGTACATCACTTTCCCAGAACTAACATCAGATGTGCAAGCAAATTGTTTGGTACATGCTCCCAAGAGGTTCTTTTTAAATACAGATAAGTTACATTTTACTCTGTTCAGTCAATTCCAATTTACCCTGCTTAGTAAATATCAATTGTCCATATAGATTTTTCTCAAACCTTTTCTGCGCCAACTAGGTTCAAATGGTGCAGGTGACAAAAGCTCACAGGTAGGTACAAAAAAAAGGTGACCTTATCAGAGGGCTACATGTTGCAGGAGGGGTGGGGGTGAAGGATGGGAAATTACAATAGGATCATAGGAGCAACAAGAGGGATAACAGTGGGTGAATCTGCTCAATATCTTAGAGGTCTGTAGACAAATGCATGGTGTCAGGAGAATAAACAGGAAAAACGAAGTATTACTGCGTAAGCTAAACTACGAGTTAATTGGCATCACAGAGACTTGGAATAAATCTTGTGACTGGAATATTGGTATAGAGGGAAAGATTAAAAAAAACCTGTCATGTTTAGCCTTGAGAAAAGAAAACTGAGGGAGATCTGATAACAACCTTCAAATAAGTTAAGGGCAGTTATAAAAATGATGATGATGAATTGTTCCCCATCCCCTCTGAAGGTAGGACAAGAAGTGATAGGCTTAATCTGCAGCAAGGGAGATTTAGGTTATGTATTAGGAGAAACTTTCTCATGATCAGAGTAGTTAAGTGCTGGAATAGGTTTCCAAGAGAGGTTGTGGACTCTCCATCATTGGAGGTTTTTAAGAACAAGCTAGACAAACACATGTCAGGGATGGCCAAGGTATACTTGGTCCTGCCTCAGCACAGGGGGCTGGACTAGATGGCCCCTTGAGGCCCTGCTCTGCTGTACATTTCTGTGATTCTGTGAATATTCAGAACTGTGGGAATGATTCCATCCGATCTATAGGTTGTGTATGAATTCAGACAGTTTAATTTCTTACTCACCTATTTTGGCTGGATCCTGGTTTCCTTTGGCATATTTTATGCCTCAAGAAGCTTCTTGTTTTTTTTCTAGAATGTATCTCCAAGCCTCTTTTGTAAACAAAAAGCCAAGTGATTAATTGAATATTGTAGCAAATTCTACCTTTTCTGTCAATAAATTATTGTTGTCTCTTAGAAGCCCAACCTCACTGACCTTTTAGTATCAGAGGGGTAGTCGTGTTAGTCTGGATCTATAAAAGCAGCAAAGAATCCTGTGGCACCTTATAGACTAACAGACGTTTTGGAGCATGAGCTTTCGTGGGTGAATACCCACTTCGTCAGAATTCACCCACGAAAGGTCATGCTCCAAAACATCTGTTAGTCTATAAGGTGCCACAGGACTCTCTGCTGCTTTTGACCTTTCAGTGTTCATTTGTTTTAACAAGTATCTTAAATTCTTTTTCTTTCTTTCTTTCTTTCTTTCTTTCTTTCTTTTCAAAATCTTTAGCTGTTCTCTTCACCTGATGTTTTATGCCCACAACTTAAAAAACTTCCCCTCAGGCAACTTCCTTTTTTGCTGATATCTTTTGATTTTATTTTCTTCTCTCTCCCTTCCCCCCAACCTCTTTCTGGCTTCATGGTACATGTTTCACTGCATCATATTATTTCCTTTCAATTCAGCCATCTGCCTGGTTAGGCACATCTTTTTCCTTTATGCTGGTTTCAGTATAGACTTCTACGTCTGTGCCTTGCTTTGGCCGTCAACCCAGACACTCACTTGCAGCTCAGAAACCTTGCACCAGTACATTGGTGGGACCCTTCTGTTCATACTTAGTTTACCCAAATACTGTGGATCTTTCAAAACCTATGTCTTCCCAAAAAACCTAAATGCCCTGGAAATTGAATCCTTCTGTGCTTAAGTTTGTGTTGCTCTCATGACCACAATATTTCATTGTTTTATATCTTCATTTCCACTAGCAACTACCTACCTTTCTTCTGTGCCAAATTTGTTACCTTGATGGTAGAACATTGTTTTTCTAAACCTTCCTTGTGGATAAGGGTTTTGCAAAGTTATGAACCTGTGACTGACATTTTCAGTAGGGATGAATAAATGAGTTCAGACATTATAAGAACCAACCCATAACTGTGCCTAAAATTCAAATGTAACCAAATGTTTTTGCAAGTTGGGAAGTGTTCTTATAACATTTTTTCCAGTATTTTTCACTTGAGCACGCCTCTGCACTTCCTGGTTCTGGCCAGGACCAGAAGTGGAAGTGCTGAAATATCATGAGACAGGCTGTTCATGTGAGATTTCCCACTCACTTTTCCAGACCCAAGAGATCTGAGATACTGGATAAACATCTGAACTTTTGAGAGATTACTTGAACTGAGCCTCAGAATGTTTTGTGGTTCTTTGCTCAGTAATTTCCAATGTCTGGTTGGCTGTTTCTCCTGCTTGGCCATATAATTTTTAAAGTCCTTTTTGCATCATTACAGAGCTTCTCTCTGAAACATTTTTCTACACTATGTATGACAGATCTTCCTATTCTTACTATCGGCGCTTCTGAACCAGTCATTCTCTCAAATATCAAGATCATCTTTCTCTTAGCCACTTAACAGTCTATTGCCATTACTTCTCTTTGATGGCTTCTTCCTGGAAGCATCATATTTTGGGAGTGGGAGAGGGGAGGGAGAGAAATGCAAAGTATTCATTTCCCTGTTAAGGCTCTTATTTTTCTGTCTCTTATTTGTAGGGGAGAGAAAAAGCCCTTAGGATTTTAATGTTGAGAGCTTTTTAAAAAAAAACAAAAAACAAAAAAAACACACACCAAATTGATCAATGTTCTGTACTGGCCCTTTTGTACTTAATGGCTATATTCCAAGTCAAAGTTGATATTTTGGGCCAATTTTTCTGCTGGCCACACCTCATATAATGCCATTGAATTAAATGGATTTGCACAGGTTGTAAATCAACAGATCATTTGGATCTTACTGTGTTCTTGAACTCTCATCTCATGAAAGTTTCTCTTAGACCGCTCCGCCTGTCCTCCAGAACATTTTAATCTCTGCTCAACTGTCAAATGTACTCCACTCTCACTTGGTCTCAGCAGCATGTGGACTCATCTGGAAGTAGAACCTGAATCACAATTCTAACATCACATATATGGTGGTCAGTCTGACCTTGAAATTGAGAAACAGCTCTTAGATGCAAAAATGCTAAAAATGTACCTAATTTTTATATGTAGCACATATTTGGTTTACAGGCCCACAGTGTTTGCAATCTATTTGTGAGCCAAAAGGTCAGAGGGACAGGCCACTGGGAGGAACTCGTGTGTATTCCTAGACTGGGACACATCTCTCTCACTGGGACTACATACATGAGCAAGTGTTAGCAGGATGAGGCCCCAAATCTTCTGAATATAGGGCTTGAGCCTGCATCCATTGAAGTCAATGGTAAAGCTCCTGTTTACTTCACTGATACAGGAATAGACCTTTGCAGAACTCTTAAAAGTAAAACGTAAAAGTTTAAAAAAAAATGTAAAATACCCCAAGAGGAAGAATTCTGTACTTTAAAAATGTAATTGGTATTTAAAAAGTTAAGTTAATCTTTCATTTTTCTCAGATATCCAGGGAAATGTAACCAGTGGATTTCCTTTTTCCAGTGCCTGAATGAATGACAACATAACCGTCCTAGAAATCGGGTGGAAGAGCTACTCACTTCAAGCCTCCTATTTTCACCCACTCATCACTTTCTCAAAGTTTTCCTTTTGGTTGAAATTTCTATTGCAATTATATTATCATTGGAGAGACACAAATTTAAATACAGAACTCTCTGGAGAGCAGCACTAAGTGTGTATTCTAAAACATTAATGAAATTGAAGTACTAGGCATGACCAGTACATCATTTTCAATCACTTATCATTTTATTTGTGAATCAAATTTATTTAAATATGTTAATGGCACTTGTATCTATTAGGATTAAACCCAGAGTGAGTTTCTAACTAATGGTGAGGAACACCAGCAGTTTTAAAATCGTATTTCTGTCTGAAAAGTTTTAACCAATTCTTGTTACCAGCAGCACATAATATTACTACAACTGACTGAGATTAGAGAAAAAATGCATTGTTTTCTATCTTTTCCAGTTATTTTACTTTGTACATTTGTCAGTACATTTTGGGTAGTCAGTTTCACTGTTTCCCCTGGGTAGTTTGTCAGCTTCCCCTTTTCTTTGTATGTGTCTTTCACAATAAAAGCAACAGGGAGAAAAAAATGTTTCAAAAACAGGAAAATGCAATTTTTAAAACAACAAAATTTGGCAGGGAGACTAATGATGAGGTTTATTACCCTGACATTGCTTCTAACCCACTTTTTTTAAATGAATAATTGCCACTTAAGAGCTTCCCTTTGTTTTAGCACAGAAAAGTATCATAATTTTTAATGAGACATTTTTTCCATAATCAGATAAATGCCCCAAAAAGCCACAATCCCATAATTGAGGAAGAAGGCTGTGCTAGTTCAAAAATAAAAATAAATAAATAAATAAAAATGGTTTAGAGCGGAAACAAAGCCAACTGTAAAAATAATGCATATAAATATATAGATAGATAGATATAAGCAAAAGAAAGGGGAAGTTGATAGTAATGAATATAAATCAGAAGTTAGGAAATGTAGAAAATTGATTAGGGAAGCCAAGGGACACAAGCAGAGATATATGGCCAGCACAGTTAACGACAATAAGAATTTTTAAATTACATTAGTAACAAAAATAATCCTGACAATATGGTTGCCAGGTGACCAGTTTTTGGCCGGAACATCTGGTCGATAAGGAACCCTGGCGGCTCCGGTCAGCACTGTGGACTGTGCCATTAAAAGTCTAGTTGTCAATGAAACGGGGCAGGCAGGCTCTGCACGGTTCCCGGGAAGCATCCAGCGTGTCTGGCTCCTAGGTGGAGGGGCAGCCAGGGAGGCTCTGTGCACTGCTCCCACCTACAGCACCACCCCAAGCGCTGGTTCTGCAGCTCCCTTTGGCTGGGAACCGCAGCCAATGGGAGCTATGGGAGCGATGCTTGTGGGCGGGTACAGCAAGCAGACCTCCCTGGCCGGTTCTTCGCCTAGGAGCTGAAGGGACGTGTTGTCACATCATGGGAGCCACCTGAGGTCAGTGCCGCTTGGAGCCTGCACCCTAACCCCCTCCTGCACCCTAATCCCCTACCCCAGCCCATACCCCCCTCCTGCACCCTGAGCCCCTCATTTCTGGCCCCACCCTGGACTCCAGTCCAGAGCCCATACCCCCTCCCACACGCCTGCTTCAGCCCAGAGCCTGCTTCCACACTCCAAATCCCTCAGCCCACACACCTACCCACCTCATGCACCTCAACCCCCTACCTCAGCCCAGACCCCCTCCCACACCCTGAACCCCTCATTTCTGGCCCCACCCCAGAGCCCACACTTCCCAGCTGGAGCCCTCACCCCCTCATGCACCCCAATCTCCTGCCCCAGCCCCGAACCCCCTCTTGCACTCCAAACCCTTTGGCTCTAGCCCAGAGCCTACCCTCTGCACCCCAAACACCTCATCCCTGGCCCCACCCCAGAGCCCACACCTCCAGCTGGAGCCCTCCGCTTTCCTGCACCCAACTGGGGCCCCCTCCTGTACCTGAACTCCTCATTTCTGGCCCCATCCTGGAGCCCTTACTCCCAGCCCAGAGCCTGTATCCCCTCCCACACCTGAACCCTGTGCCTCAGCCCAGAGCTCCCTTCCACACCCCAACCCCCTGTCCTAGCTCAGTGATAATGAGCGAGAGAGCAAGGGTGGGGGAGAGCGAGTGCTGGAGGGAGGGGAGATGGAGTGAATGGAGGCGGGGCAGGGTGTTCAGAGTGCAGGAGGGGGCTCAGGGACCCCTGCAATTTTTGCAATTAGAAAGTTGGCAACCCTACCTGACAATGGTGTCCATTACTAGATGGAAATGGTAGAATTATCAATAATAATGCAGAAAAAATTCTGTAGAGTGTTCCATAAATATTTCTGTTCTGTTCCAGAGAATGTTAAACAGAAGCTACTAAAGTTAGACATTTAAAAATCAGCAGGCCCAGATAACTTGCATCCAGAGTTTTAAATGAGTTGGCTGAAGAGCTTGCTGGACCATTAATGTTGATTTTCAGTAACTCTTGGAGCACTGGGGAAGTTCCAGAAGACTGGAAGAAAACTAAAGTTGTGCCAATTTTTGACAAGGGTAAACAGAATGACCTGGGTAATTTTAGGACTGTCAGCCTGACAGAGATCGTGGACAGGATAATGCAGCAGCTGATACGGAACTAGATTAGTAAAAAAACTAAAGGAGGGTAATGTAACTAATAAAAATCTACATGGTTTATGGAAAATAGATCCTGTCAAACTTGGATGAGATTACAGGTTTGATTGATTAAGGTAATAGTATTGATGTAATATACTTAGACTTCTGTAAGATATTTGACTTGGTATTATGCAACATTTTGATTTAAAAACTAAAACAATATAAAATTAACCTGGCACACATTAAATGGATTAAAAGCTGTCTGACTGATAGGTCTCAGAATGTAACTGAAAACGGAATCGTCACTGAGTGAGTCTCTTTCCAGTGAGGTCCCGCATGGATTGGTTCTTGGCCTTATGCTATTTAACATTTTTATCATTGACCTGGAAGAAAACATAAAAACGTTACTTACAAAGTTTGTAGATGATAAAAAAATTGGGGGAGTTGTAAATAATGAAGAGCTCAGATCATTGATTCAGAGAGATCTGAATTGCTTGGTAAACTGGCCACAGGCAAACAATATAGTGTTTTAATATAGTTAAGTGTACATATATCCATATAGGAACAAAGAATGTAGGCCATACTTACAGGATGGGAAGAGTGACCTTATTTCCCTGTACTGAATACGGGACACCTGGTAAATGTAATTGTATTCAAGTGAGCTCAATGGCAATCAATGAGAACTATGCAGTACAAACATTCAAATTAACATCAAGTTGACTGAGCCCCTGTTAAAAAGAAATATTGCGTAGTTGGATTCTTTTTATTTACCTTCTTATCTTTAAGGCTTTCAGGTTCATGTGGGAAGGAGTGACACACACACACCCCTAACCCTTCTCCCCCTGCACACACTCCCATACACCTCTCTTGCATGGGGAGTGGATGGGTGGGGTTACCAACCTACCTGACCCCCACTACCTGGTGCACTCCGCCCTCCATGTCTGGCTGGGCTCCCGAGACTGACCCACCTCTGCTGGTACCTAGCACCGCATCTTCGTGAGGCAACACATGGGGGAGCACAGAGGGTCACATGCGCCCCCAAATTTCTGCCAAATTCACACAAGAATTTGGCCAGCAGCAGCCTTTCGGCGCTGTGCAGGAGGGAAGGGATGGGAGCTGCTTCTAGCCGCAGGGGAGGAGGAAGTGGGGAAGGGATGACCTGGCCCCCCCGCCATGTGGCTGGATGCAGCTTGTCCATTCCCACTCACACAGTGTCAAAAGGCAGCTAACACCTCCAGGCTACTGCTGTCCATTAACATAACCCTGGTGCCTCTGGCCACAGTGCGGGCAGGAAGGGGTTAAGCCCTAAGGATGCATTTGCACCAGGACCCAGGGAACCTGACTGCAGGGGCACATGCAGAGGTTGGCTCATCCTAGCCAGCACCTGGGCTGGAGGGTCTTGGGCTTTCCTGGGATGCCGGCGCAGCCAGAAGCAGTGGGGGAAGGAAGGAGACTCTGGCCAAGCTGTGGTGAGCTGAGTGCTTCGACCAGGGGCTGATTCTCCACACAGCATTAGGGCAGGTAGGGAGCTGGGGGAGCAAAGCAGAGAAACAGGGAGAGGACAGTGAGATGGGAAGCATGTAATGGGCCAATGGGTGGGCAGCAGAGGTGACACATAACTGGCCACTACCTGGTGCCTGCCCGCATACACCAGCCATCACGGCGTGCAGCCAGCATCGGCAGGAAATGGGATGGGGGGAGGGGCCCTGCTGACTGAGAGCCAGCATGCAGCAGGGGCTGTTCTGACTGACCAGCTGTCATAAACAGATAGCTAAGGGTTAATGTCTCTTTCACCTATAAAGGGTTAACAAACAGTGACCTGCAAACACCTGACCAGAGGACCAATCAGGAGACAAGATACTTTCAAATCTTGTGGAGGGAAGCCTTTGTTTGTGGGTTTGGGGTTTGGCTTTGTTCTCTCTGGGTCCTGGATGGGGCTAGAGGTACAACCAGGTTTCTGCCAATCTGCCTGCTACAGTCTCTTATCTATTCAGAATTGTGAGTAAGAAAAGGTGGTCATAGTCTTTTAATTTGTTTTTTTTTTCATTTACATATGTGTACTTGCTGGAAGTAGATTAAATTGTGTTTCTGCTGGAGAAAGTTTCTTTCTGTTGTTTATAAGTTGAAAGACCCTGTAACCGTTTACCATCTAAAGTGCAGAGATAAACCTTTTACTTTTTTTCTTTCTTTTTTATTAAAAGTTTTGCTTTTTAAGACCTGTTTGATTTTTTTTCCTCCTAATTAAGCTTAGGGGAATTCATGCTAGTACCCATATTTTGGATGCTAAGGTCCAGATTTGGGAATTATACTTAACACCAGCAGGGAGAGCGGCCAGCCCCACATGCTGCATCTTCGCCCTGTCACCAGTCTTGTACACCCACTCCCGTTGTCAACCACCGGACCCTCCTCCCACTTACCACTGGTGGGCGGGTGGCTGATGAGCAGGAATCCAGCCAGCAGCGGGATCCACAGTACTAATGGGGAGGTTATTTTACCTGTTTATTTGGCATTGGTGCTGCTGGAATACCGTGTCCAGTTCTAGTGCTCGCAATGCACTGAGGATATTGATAAATTGGAGAGGGTTCAGAGAAGAGACACAAGAATGGTTAAAGAATTAGAAAAACATATTTTATAGTGATAGATTGAGATCCTTGAGTCTATCTTAACGAAGATTAAGGGGTAACTTGATTACAGTCTGTAAGTACTCACATGGGGAACAAATATTTAATAATGGGCACTTCAACCTAGCATAAAAAAGGTATAACAGCAATTCAGTGGGTGAAAGTTGAAGCTGGACAAATTCAGACTAGAAATAAGGTGTACACTTTTAACAGTAAGAGTAATTAACCATTGTAACAAATTACCAACGATTGTGGTGGATTCCCTCTCCCTAACAATTTTAAAATCAAGTTCTGGATGTTTGCTAATAGATCTTTATTGCTTTTCTCTGGATCCTCTCCAATTTCTCTGCATCATTTCTCTACAGCAGTGACCAAAACTGGACACTATACGCCAACTGAGGCTTAGCCAGCACTGAATAGAGTGGTACTATCACCTCCTGTGACTTGCATGCTATGCCTTTGTTAATGCAGCCCAAAAGTGCATTTGCTTTTTTTGCAACAGCATCGCATTGTTGTCTCAGGTTGTGGTTCCCCCTTCAAACTTTCAGACTTTGAGGTTGTGAACCTTTCCCTGACTCTCAACTTTGTGTCATCTGTAAATTAGATCAGTTTGGTTTGATTTGTTTTTGGCCAGTTGTGTTAAAGCTTGTTCAAATAGTCATGTTTGTGCTGAACCTCTGTGTAAGAAGTTTCAGCTCAAAAGAGCACGTTTTGAGGAAATGAGAAGGCTGTGAGAAGTGTCATTTTGAATGAAACAGAATGGCTCTTTCAACACATAGTAATGGCGATGTTGCTCATGCTGGCAAAAGACACTAGAAAGTCTGTAGCTTGGATTTCTTAGCCTCTGTGGGAGTTAACAATTGCCCTAATGTTGATAAAAGTTACTGCTATTACATCTTTATTTTCCTCTTTTGATATCTTACAAACAGATTTGTAAAAATCCACCCAAACCTTTACAGCTCACCTTGAAAGTAAGAGAAATGAACTATATGTTTAGCACTTACTGTGCCAGGGTGGGATCACTGGTGTAGTTTTTTCATAAAAAACACATTTTAATTGCATGGTGTAATATAGATTGCTTTGGATAACGAGTTTCTTATAAGTATGTAGTCAAAGGCGATGGGCCAGATCCTTAGCGGCTGCAGATCAATATAGCGCCACTGATTTCAGTGTAGCTTTACAGCAGCTGATTTACACAGCTCAAATTTTGGAACAATAGCCCCGATTCACCATTGTTTTACACCATTCTTTTTCTAGTGTAACTTCCCCGTCTGACCCACTTGAAGTCCAGGATGGCAGGAGCACAGTGTAAAAGGCTTACAGTGGAGAATTTGGGTGACAGAAATGTTAGCCACAGAAATGGAAAGATTGCTGGTTGGCCATACAAGGAAGATTAGAGTGAGGGTGCTTCTATTTTCCTGTCTCCCCAAATAGAGAAGAGAATATGGTGAAAAGATTGCATCAGAAGGAACTAAAAAACTCCAGTCAACCTAAATTCTAAATCAGAAAGAGCAGAATGTATTAGAACTGTGAAGAAGAGATTATTAAAGGGTTGATCTAGCTGATCATGTTGCAGCCCATAAACCATATCTAAATCTCTAGAGCAAGCTTAAAAGAGTACATTGGGGTCAATCCTTATAATACCTGGATTTAAAAAAAATTGAAAACAAATTTCTGTGCAGAAGAGTGTGGGTTCAGAAATCTGTGGTTCAGTCTGTAGGGCAGACTCTTGTTACTAGCATTATGAGGAATGAGTGCTTCAACCAAAGTGTAATGCTGACATAAGCAGAAGGGGATGACTCATTAATTCAGCATTGTGGGGTTAGGAAACCGAAGGAGAGAGAAAAGAAGTGTTATGATCCTCTCTGTGCATAGCATTGTGCTTGTGCATCTCTTCTATTTAGATCATACCCCACCAGTCTGAGTTTCATCTAGCAAAATACAGACCACGATATTAACAGTTAGGTATTTATCAGCGTTTTTAAAGTGCCCGTCACTGTAGTATCTAAATGCTGTCATGGATTATAGAAAACAAGTGAGAACTGTGCAGTTGGGACAGTCAGTTCTGTAGTCTGAGGGCAGAGCCATAATCAGCCAGTTCACTGCTGGACTCTAGCCTTCGACAGCCAATGCTTCTGTTTCTTTGATCACAGGATCTGAAAACACTTTACAGACATTAACTAATTAATACTCACATCCTTCCCATGAAGCAGATAGGGATAGTTTCTGCTCCAGAGGGCTTTGGAGTAGAGCTGGAGGGGAATTTTTCAACAAAATGTTTTTTGATCAAAACATGCCAATTTGTCAAAACATGAAACTTTTCTCAGGAGAAAAGTTGGGTTGGGTGAATTTCTTGACTGGAAAACGTTTTGGGAAAAAAGTTTGGATCTGACATTTTTTAAATGAAAAATGTATTTTGAAATTTAAGTTAATTATAGTATCTAAAAAAACATTTGAAAAGGGCTAAAATCAAAATGTAACATTGCAAGATCATCAAAATGAAACGTTTTGATTGATCAAACCAATTTTTTAAAAAAATATTTTCAGTGTATGAACATTTTAAAAATTTCCACTTTTTGTCCTGATTTGGGGTGGGAGGAATTTCTGAAATCTTGATTTTTTTGCTGGACAGGAAAACCATTTCCCACCCAGCTCTTCTTAGGAACTTTGGATCTCAGGGCTCCTCTCTAGATACTAGACGACACTTCCTCCTACTGAAGCAAATTTGGACAAAGTCAAACATATTAATTGTCTTTACTTTTATTGTAGATTTTTATGTATTTTTTAATAACATTCCCTTGTCAGAGCTCAGCTTCTCTTTCCATCTTTTCCTGCAGTGAAGTCAGAATCCAGCAAGTGGTATCATCTCCTTGACAGGGAAACTGTTGTGATGTTACTAAATCAGGATTCTGATTTCAGTGCAGGATCAGAAGATGGATGGAACTGCGTCCCCTTTTAGAACAGGTAGATTCGTTAATTAGTGAACATTAAGGGAGTATGTGGAGCAATAGGAAAGATAAGTGAAATTATGTTTGCACTGTGATCAGTTTGCAAAAATGCCTTATTAAACTATCTGGAGAGATCTGTAATGATCTGCCAATATGAGTAGTGTGCCCAGATTTGTTACCCAATTATTGTACATGAGCAATTAACAGCTGAGCTGAGCTCCCTTTAAGCAGTTTGTGCATATTAGATGTAACTATGTGTGTATGTATTTTTATATATATATTATATTATATATATTTCAGATTGTAGTACTATTGCACAGCTTTCAAGAAAAATACATTCTAGTAACACTATTTTATTTATTGCATTTATTGCATTTGTATATATGTGTGTGTAAATAATGTAATTTATAGGAGATATTTACAAGGAAGACTATACACTTGAACCAGTTAATTGTACATGGTAACAGTTTGTGGAATTTAACAATGAATTACATATAAATATTACTATAGTAAAACTAAGAACAGTGAAGAGAACCTGCCAAATTCAATCTTCAGTATATATAAAAATAAAACACAAAAACTGTGTTACAAGAACATTATTAATGTTGCAAAGTTAAGCACTGAGAAATGAGGAAATTCTAGAATTAAGGTTGCAACCTTAATTTTGCCCTCTTGCGTGTATGCATTAGGATACAGACTTTAATGACATGATCACATACTTGCCCAGTTAGTCCTAGTTTCTCCTTCACTCCCTTTGGAGGCCCAGTATCATCAAATACCTTTTATGAATTTACTCCTTTCCCTTCACCCTGGTCTGGCTTTTGTTCCCTCTGCGCTCAAATCAGACTGCTTCCTCCTCCATGCTCCCTGGAGAGACAGGCATCTGGCTCCCAGTTCCATTACCTGACCCTACCCTGTCCTGAAGCAGCTGGGAGCAGTCAGTACTCCAAGGAAAGCAGAGAAAGACCGGCTTTGCCCCAGTTGCCCAAATTGGCCAAATCTGGGTGGATTTTCACAGGACTAGCAAAAGACACATACATCTCTGACAAATGTTACGTCATTGCTCCAGAGCTTGGAGATGCTACAGTAGTGAAAAAAAGGTTGCCAGAACTTTTTAATGGGGGCAAAACAATGTATCTTTGCCAAGCCTTGATCTTGGAAATGGCTGAACCCTATTTCCAAACACTTTTGTCCTGAAATAGACACCAAGAATGGAAAATTTCAGACTAAATGGTTAAAGTTTGGCAAAGTTTTAAGCAACTGAAAATGGGATCTTATGGGATGTATTGGGCAACTTTAGTAATAGACAACGCTAACAGGCCCACATATAATAATAATTATAATAATGTTACACAATTACTGAATGCAATTGTTCTTCCAGGTACTTTGCAAACGCTTATTAATTAAATCTCACATGCAAGTTATTTTCACATTTTAAAGATTAGAGAAATCAAGGCAGCTTCAGAGGCAGCCATTGCTCTGCACATGCATATCAATACAATGAAGCATTCTCTTCCTTAAATGGGTGGTTTTTTTCAGTAAATGCACCGCAGAAGCATATTATTAGTAAAATAGGGAGATCTCATTGGCATTCAAGTGTAATCTCTAAATCACAGTTGTTTAGACGTTAAATTGATCTGCAGGTTAATCCCAGTAATATCAGTATCTCCAAATAGTGAGACCATATGGCATTTATGCCCCTGAATGGGTAAAATGAAGTTAGCGCATTATGACAGATATGAGAAGTTTTTAATCTGTCAAGAAATATTGTTTTTACAAGGGAAAGGAGTGCTCCTAGTCAAGAGAAAT
Organism: Gopherus flavomarginatus; assembly: GCF_025201925.1. Lineage (NCBI taxonomy): Eukaryota > Metazoa > Chordata > Testudines > Testudinidae > Gopherus > Gopherus flavomarginatus. Next base: position 20,239,779 of record NC_066619.1, on the reverse strand, counting down.
TTTCTGTTGAAATTTCACTTTATAAGATCTAAATCAGACATTGAGGTATTAATTTTCCTGCATCTTTAGAAGCATTTTTGTTATGTTTTCCCTTCAAATTTCTCATCCCCATTTAGCATCACCCGCTCCCCTTTACAACAGGTAAAATTAACTTATCCTGGCTACTTACAGAGTTCTTATTTGTAGCCGCTGGAGAAGCTAATTGCTAATTACATAAAGTGAGATGGATAATGCACCTCAATTGTGTTTTATACGATGGCCTTCTCTACACTGATGCCAGCATATAGAGTGTCTTGGTAGTGAAAAGCAGGCTGCATCTACACTGTGGAGTGTAGCTTCATGTGAAAGAGGAAAGCTCTGGCAGCCTTCTCCCTGCCAGAGCCTTTCCCCATTGCTGGAGCCTCTCACTGCTGCACTCAGAGGTTAGTGCGGGACCAGAATGCAGCAGCCCAGTTGCTGTGGGAAGTGTGTTACACAAGTGACACTGGATACAACTTTGAAGTCCAACAGTATCTGGTTTAAGGCCTAGCTTCCAAAGAAACCACCTCTGTTCCCTTGTATCATTGTGAAACTAGAGATTAAATTATGTCTCTCCTGGTCTTGGGTATGCTACTGGGGGGCTGTGGTCAGAATAGTTTTGATGATGGCCCATCCATCTTGAATTTTGCTTCCTCTGTAAGTCAGAGAGAGCCCAAGATTGTTGAATTTTGGGGCACAATGTAAAGCCCATCTGTTCACTCAGGGTTTTTCCTGAAAAGGTAATGGGAAAAGGGTATATTTATTTTAAGATTACAGCTAGCTTTTGAAGTGTCTGTCTTTTCATCTAGTTATGCAGTGGTGAAACAGACAAACTATTGGTGAAGGCAGGAGGGCGTCAGGGATCAGCACTGAATTCTTTCCTGTTTATCCTCATGCTGGATACAATCACAAGGAACATGCAGAAGGAGGCATCTTGTTGCCTGTTGTTTGCAGGAGGTATAATTCTGTGCCATGAGGATAAAGGGAGAGAGGTGTTAAAGAGACCTGGGCTCAAAGTAAACAGAGGTATGTGGTTTCTATAATGTGAAGACTGAAGAATTATCCTTGAAACTAGATGGGAAGACAATACCGAAAACACAAAAGTTTCAGGTATCTGGGTTCCAGAATCTGGGGAACTAGCAGACGAAATTAGAACTAAAATAAATAAGGCTATGTTTTAGTCACGTAAAAGTCATGGACAGGTCACTGGCAGTAAACAAATATTTATGGCCCGTAACCTGTCCATGACTTCTACTATATACCCATAACTAAAACTTGAGCGGGGGGGGCTGCGAGTGCTCGCGGGGGCATTCCAGAGGCGCCGCAGGTGCTGGGGAGAGGCAAGCAGTGGCGCACAGCCTGGGACACCCGCTGGTGCTGGGGGGGCAGGCAATGGCACATGGCCTGGAACCCCTCCTGGTGCTGGGGTGGGGAGGGTTGGCGGGGCTGTCAGGGGCTCCCAACCCAGCTCCACATGTCCCTGAATCTCCTAGGCGGTGGAGAGGCCAGGGGGCTCTGCATGCTGCTCCCGCCAGAAGTGCCAGCTGTGCAGTTCCCATTGGCCAGGAACTGTAGCCAATGAGGGGCAGGGCCTGCAGATGCGAGCAGCCCCTGAGCCAGCACTATCCACTACAGAAGTCACGGGAAGTAACGGAACCCATGACTTCTGTGACCTCCGTGACAGACGCGCAGCTTTAAAAATAATCAATGCCTGGCTCAAATAGAGAGAGATAAGTGGTATAGCATGTGACAGGAAGATACCAGTTAGACACTAAAAGGGAAAGTCTATAAAATTGTGGTCCCTTCAGTTTTCTCTATGGTGCTTAGAGTTGGGCAACAAAGAAGAAGCAAGTAAATGATCTGTTCCACAGAAAAGCATATGTTGAGATGGATGAGTGGGGTAAGCAAGAAAGGCCACATGAAGAATGTGTATGTTAGAGACATGCTGAAAGTAACACCCTGTCAAGGTTTTTTCCCCACTTTGAACTTTAGGGTTCAAGAAGTGGGGACCTGCATGATCACTTTTAAGCTTAATTACTAGCTTAAATTTGGTACGCTGCCACTAGCCAAAAATATAGTGTTTGGCACACTTCCTGTTCCCCCAGAACCTTCCCTGGGGAACACAAATCCAAACCCCTTGGATCTTACAACAAGGAGAAATTAACCATCCCCTCCTTTTCCCCCCAGACTTTCCCCTCCCTAGGTTGCCTTGAGAAGCTTCACACAGATCCAAACTCCTTGGATCTTAAAACAAAGAGGGATTAACCTTCCCCCCCACCTCCTTTCCCTCCACCAATCCCTGGTGAGTTTAGACTCAATCCCTTGGATTTTAAAACAAGGAAAAAATCAATCAGGTTCTTAAAAAAGAAAGCTTTTAATTAAAGAAAGGAGAAGTAAAAATTATCTCTGTAAAATCAGGATGGAAAATGCTTACAGGGTATTCAGATTCATATAGACTAGAGGGACCTCCTCCCCCACCCCCCAGCCTTAGATTCAAAGTTACAGCAACCAGAGGTAAAAATCCTTCCAGCAAAAGGAAAAACATTCACAAGTTGAAAGAAAACAAACATAAAACTAATCCGCCTTGCCTGACTATACTTACAATTTTGAAACATGAAAGACTGATACAGAAAGATTGGAGAAAACCTGGGTGTACCTCTGGTCTCTCTTAGCCCCAAGAGCGAACAACGAACCAAACAAACAGAACAAATAAAGACTTCCCTCCACCAAGATTTGAAAGTATCTTGTCCCCCCATTGGTCCTCTGGTGAGGTATCAGCCAGGTTCACTGAGCTTCTTAACCCTTTACAGGTAAAAGAGACATTAACCCTTAGCCATCTGTTTATGACACACCCATAAACAAAAAAATAAGGGAGTGCAGGCTTAGATGGTATGGTCCTGACCACTATGTGGGTAAGAGACTCCAATAGATCAAGATTGAAGGAAAAAGAGGCTGACCAAGAAAGTCGTGAGATGTGCTAAAGAAAGACATGTTAGCACGTGTGTGATAGAGGATATGGCAATGAACAGAGCACTTGGGAAGGAGAGGTCCTGTACAGTGGATCCCACGTGATGGTAAGAAAGAAGACGACCTGTTTTTATCTAGTTGACAGTTGTCAGCAAATGTTATATTGTTTATTTTAGAACTTCCTGTAAATGAGACAATCTGTGGGGTGATTTAAAAAAAAATCAATAAATCAGTAAACAGGTATTTCCATATTCAAAAAGACACTTGAGAAAAAGGGATTTACTGTCATTTTACCTCCTGCTCAGTCACACTTTTGGTTTCTGGTGTATGTGAATGGCAGCAAATGGTATTTATTTGAAAGCAGGCAATATGCATATATGTGTTTGTGTGTAGTAATATGTTATGTATATTTATCACAGTAGAATTCATTTTTGTAATGCATCTTCGACATATGGAGTCATACATTTAGGATTCAAAAAGTGGTAAAAGATAGTTCTTGAAATATGGTTTGAAGATATTCATAGAATCCAGTAGAGAGCTATGAAGGATGCTGCAGATGGAAGGACAAGGTGTGATATCTTGATGTTGTGCCATCTTGTTACAACACAATGATTGATCAATGTTAAAGATTTCTGTAGGAACCATCTCTGTAATATATGTGTTCATGATGGCATGGCAAAAACATTGCAATGCCCCCCCTCCATAGGGTCAGTTTGTATATTCTGGGAGCTAGATTGCCAAAGTCAAAATCTGTGATAACAATGTGAGAGTAAGATGTATTGCATACTAGAGGGAGGGGGGAGCGGGGCAGGAGTACAAGGTTTTGTATTGGAAGAACATCCTGTGATTTTAAGTGTGACAAATGTGGACATCAAGAAAGGGCCATATTCTTGTCTAGACAAGGGGATTTGCACACAATGTACCATAACTGCAAAAGTATTCAGTATCTCTAGCATATCTATGCAGAGATATCTGTTGTTTTTAGGAGTGACTCATGAGCACTGAAAAGGGGATACATTTTATCCACAAATCTATGGATTTACTTTCATAAATAATGGAAGATACAATACCTATCTAAATCTCCTTGTATGAGATGAAACTGCAGTATATTTTCTATATGGTGAAATAAAACAACATGGTGTCATAAGGGAAAATACCAAATATAACTCTTGTGACGTAGGCAGTGTTTATACTAAAAGGCATAGGCTAGTAATTTGTGAATAGAAGGACTTTTTACTTAATCCTAGGATGAATGTGGAGATACATATTAGCAGTAAGGTAATTACAAAATGTCACAGAAGAGACAGTGATTATTGAACTATATGACAGGGAAGTCATTGAGAATTTCCTTAAAGTAGTAAAAGAAGGGTGTATTTGCATTGTCTTCGGTGATTTGGGAGTACTTAGATATTTATAGGAAAATTCCAAGGGCTCGTGTGTGTTTTCCATTATACAGATTTCCTATAAAAAATAAATAAATGTTGCCACAGCAATCTAATGGTTATAGCTTCTGATTATTGCTGCAAAACCTCTTAGGCCCATGTGAGATTTTATTGTGCACCAAAAATGTTTTGAATGCTCAGATTTTCTATGTGAATATTGTATAATTTATAGCAAAAGAGGTATTTAATGGGATGTTGTCAATGTAAAATTTGTATTTAAGAAAAAATTCTTGATCTTTGTAACTAATACCACTTTAAATCATCAAAATGAAGTACTTTAAAGTATCTAATTTATTTTTCATCATGTATTTATATTTCACCTTCCACTCAGCTTGTATGATGACTGGTCCGTTTCACTTATGTTTTGTAGTTGTTTTCTTTAAAAAAACAAAAACAAATACTGTTATTTGGACGTAAATTGAGTTGTCAATATCCTTTTAAAATTAAATCAAAAGAAAAGGCATTTTTTCTATGAATTATCATCCTAGGGGTGAATTCATATCTGCCCAATAGGGACAGGTTGTATGATTAGTGGCCACTCCAGGCCAGTGGGGGCTGTGGAAGCAGTGCAGGCCAAGGGATGTGCTGGCCATCGCTTCCTGCAGCCCCCATTGGCCTGGAGCAGCAAACCGCGGCTAGTGGGAGCCGTGATTGGCCGAACCTGTGGATGTGGCAGGTAAACAAACCTTCCCGGCCTGCCAAGGGGCATACCCTGCCCGGCTGCGTGCCAAAGGTTGCCGATACCTGGATTAGTGTATCCTATCCAGACTCCTGGCTTCTTTTTCTATCTCAGCCTCTGGTTCATTATGTGATCCTGGGTATCTCCCTGGCTCAGTGTCAATCTCTGGTTACAAATTAGTTGTGCCTGGAATATGAATAATCTACACGGGGAGCTAGGAGGAATATGTGCATAAACATGTGGATAATTGTAACCCAGACTCTTTTGTTGCTCCCTGGAATTTATCTATATGCCTGTCAGTCTGTCTATCCCACCATCATTATAGACAGTACCTGTATGCATCCCAAGTATTTAAAAATAGAAAAAATAATATTCTTTCTTCCTTCCTTGCTTTCAACTTGTAGGAGAAACAGTTTGATTAAGTTATAGGCTTTCTTGTTTGTGCATATGAGTGATTGGTGATATTGTGTGTCTGGGTGTGAAAGATTACTGAAGGAAAGGAAAGTCAAAGTGAGTTTTGCATTTACTCCATTCTTATCTCTTGCCAGAGGGAGTTCTATGATTTAGGCCTGGTTCTTGGGAAAGTTCTGTCTCCTGCACTCATGAGCCTCCCGCTTTTGGTCTGGTGGAAAATAACTCTGGTGCCAGCTCTGGGTTTCTAAGGGAGAGGGGATCTCTCAAAAAGCTAAAGGTTAGTACCCTGGGTGAATTTCAGTGTCAGGATGGAACCTATTTCCCCCTGTAGCCATCATGGATGTGAGTGATCTTCTCTGTGAAATATACTGTGTGTGATGCTGTGTTCCGGGATGCAGTTCTGGCAAGTCTGTGTTTATAGAGCCCTTCCATGATTTCTGTCCTAGATGTTTGCAGAGCTGCCTCTCTCTGGATTTTGAGGGGAGTTAGTGAGAGCCAGCTTCTGAACCTGTGGCCAGTTTTCATTCCTTGTTCTCTGCAGGTTTGATGTTGTTCGCTGATTGGCACCATCAGCTGTAGAGGCAGCATGGTGTAGTGGTCAAGTATGGGCCTCGGAGCCTAGGAACTCTTGAGTTCTCATTTCAGCTCTCTCAGTCATTGTATGACTTTAGACAAGACATTTCGTGTACAAATGTCAAACCTAGATACTTAGATAAATTTAGGCACCTAGATCCACGTTTAGGCACTTAGATAAGTGACTTGATTTTCAGAGGTGCTGATCACTCACAGCTCACATTGCCTTCAGTGGAGTTGCTCCTGGTTTAACTAGGGTAACTGAGATCAGGATCCCACCCATCACTTCATGAGAAGAAAAGAAAGAGAATGTTCTGGGGGGGGGGCAACATTCAGATTTATGGGAAATCTAAATTTCTTCTTTCTCTGCCCCTAATCCTGTTAAATATGTTGTTTTTTTTCTCAGAGCCAAATCCTGCAGTCCTTGCTCAGTTAATACTTCCATCAATTCCCAGGAATGCAGGCTTTGTCTCTACTGTTTTAACAGTTAATCTATAATATATTCATTCTAGCAAATGTTTCTCTTTCTACAGTGTCTTTTGTTTGGCTTTGGATTATGGTTTGTGTGAACTTCCTTCCAAGCAATAAGAGAACTGAGCTGTAATCTTAAAAACTAGTGAAGACGGAAACATTAACATTGCTTTAAGGGATATTAAGTCCATTTTTCCATCCCAGATGCATTTCTCTGGTCACGATTATCTTGAAATGCTGAGGGTTCCTGACACAGGAAACCAGAAGTTGCTTCTAGGCTTATCTTTGAGATACTTTTGGACAATATTGTTTCTCTTTAAAGAGAAAAAATGGCTTTAGTGCTGAATGAATTGCTTTGAGAACTTGATATATTTCCCATCATGAAATTGTTACATCAGCATCATTTTGGGCTCCCTTATAGATATTCACTGTGAGCTTGATCCTGTCAGGTGGTTAGTCGGTTTGCACCATCTGTGTAGATACGTCTGCATGATGCTCAGTCATTGTTTTGAACTGGTAAATGTGTACAAAAAGGATTTATATATATATATGTGTATGTTTGTAAAAAAAAGTTGGCCAGGCTAGACATCAACAGGATATTATTAGTCCCCAGAACTGACGACAGTTTGACAGCCTGATGCGGAGAGGAAGGAAGTTTACAAACATAGCAGAGAGAGCCATGTTGAGCAGTTGAAGGAAATGAGGCATGTCCTGCTGTTATTGTGCTTATAGCTGTGGGATTCCCAGGGGACCGAACAAGCCCATCTTGAGACCTCAGTCTGGCAAAGAGTTAGTTGACTCATATTTTATTTTTGTTATTTTTGTTGCTAGTCCATTATTGTTCCAATTGTGCTGTTGCTTATAAATAAGCTGCTGCTGTACTCTTTTCCCCAGCTACCGATTGATGCATTGGGCACAGACGAATTAAAACAAGCACCTAGAGCTAGCCATTTTTTTTTATCTGTAATATTCCAAAGTGGGAGTTTCAGCCTCTCCCTAATCAGAATAGGTAAAATACTTTTGTAACTGTGAACGTGTCTGATGGTGTCTGACATGGAGCGAGCACTGAAATAAACTAGAGAGGAGAAGTAAGTGCAAAAGGTTCAATACTGTGGGTTGCTTAATGCCTTCTGACTGACATTCAGCGCCTTCAGCTTTCAGTGAAGTCAATGGGAGTGAGGGAAGCCCACTTCCATAAGGTCAGGTCTAACTCTGCTACCAAGTTTCGTTTTCCATTAACTTTAGGGGTTGACTGAAGCTGAAGAGCAAGAATGTGGCACCAAGATTGCTATAAAATAAAGCAATTTTAGTGAAATTAGTGCTTGAGAAAGGCTCAGGATTGGCAGAGCCGGAAGCTGAAATCCCTTAGCCACACTGAATAGGGATAGCACAAGCACCAGGGATACAGCCTCCCCGGGGACTAAGGATAAGAGAGTAAGTTAATCTCTGGCTGATACTGCCAAGAAGGGTGACAATTATGGTGATGGCTATTTTTTCCTAAGTGGTTCCTGGTTCTCAAGGTACTGGACTGAGACCTCCTGCTTTTTGCACAAAGGCCACTGTAGTGGTAAAACTTTGAATCACTACAAACCAGATCCAGATTTGAACTGATGTCTAGTTTTATTTGAGCTGTTTATTGGATTACTACAATGATTTGTCAATTGTCATAAATCCAAATGAATCTCAAAGATGGTGTGCTCCCTTCCTCCCCACCCATCCCAAAATAAAAAAAAAAAACATGGGAAATTGAGAGTAACAGGATCAGAAACTGGGTGCAACCCCATTTTTCTCTAGGTTGCTGGATGCATAGTGTTTCTAAAATTAAAGCAAAAACATTCTTAGACATTGCAGCGCACATTGCAGAAGACCTGCTGTTCTGCTGCCCCTTGAACATGACTATATCACCTGCAGCAACTCACCGTAATGGAATTAATTTTATTTTTTACTCTGAATTTTTCATGGTTGTCTCAGAGTTTAGCCACACCTTTTGCCTATATTACTGTGTTCAAGAATATTCTGGCTACATTCCTGCCATAATGACTCTTCGCTTTATGGGTTACATTTGCCTGACTAAGGCCTGCTGTACACTGAGGGGGAGGGATCAATCTAAACTGTGCAACTTCAGCTACGTGAATAACGTAGCTGAAGTCAAAGTACTTAGACCTACTCATCGCGTGTCTTGACTGCAGTGAGTCGACTGCTGCCATTCCCCCATCGACTCTGCCTGCACCTCTCGTGGTGGTGGAGTACAGAAGTCGACGGGAGAGCACTTGGGGATTGATTTATTGCATCTAGAGTAGATGCGATAAATTGATCCCCACTGGATTGATCGCTGCCCACTGATCCGGCGGGTAATGTAGACATACCCTTACTGTACTGACACATACAAGACTTCTCAACTGTCTTCTTAGCAAATTTTCGAGTGCTACAGAAACAAGATAGGTGCTTCAGAGGCAGGTAAGAGGACAGGTACAAATCATTTACAGTCTTAAAGATCTCATTCAAAGCCTTTCAAAATCAACAAAAGGAGTTCAATAGGCTTTGGATCAGGGCCTAGGTAAACAATATGAAGACAAAGGACAGAGAAAGGAGCGGGAGGAGAAATACAACAAAATGTATAGACTAAAAATGTTCCTTTTGGATGTGTGTGTGTGTTGTTTTAGCAGTTGCCTACTTTCATTTTTGTCCTTAGTTTTATCTTATTTTCTTATATCCCCTCCTTTCCCCATTTTATAGCCTGTGTCTGTTTGACTCCTTCCCTTCTTTAGTATGATGTAAATGAAGAACAGGTACTAATCTCTTGTATCATGTGAATCTCTAGGGCAGTGTAAAGTATGTTTGGATTGTGTGGTTACTTTAAAATTCATTTATTTGCTAAGAGAATGAGAGACAAACTGCAAAGAATTCTTCTCGTGTCATGGCTGCTAGGGAGGGGGGAACATGCGTATCAGAACAGGGAGAGGGAATGGGACCCTAATTCTGCCTAAAAGTAACTGGATTGAACTCTTCACAGGAAACTAGGAGAGGCTGGTCCAGTGGCTAGGGTGCTAGTCTGGGACTCAGGAGACCTGAATTCAACTTCCTGCTTCAGGTTTCTTGAGTGTCACAGAGGGTGTGTCTACACTGAGGGGAAAAAAAGGCACGGCGGCTCTTAACTTGAGGTATCTAACTCAGGTTAAAATAGCAGTGAGGATTCGGCAGCTTGAGTTCAACCCCAGACTCTCCTATAGACTTTAACTCGAAGGGCTAGCCCAAGCTAAAAGCCAAGTTGCCGTGTCTGCACTGCTATTTTAATCTGAGTGAGCTAATGCAGATTAGCCAGCCTGAGGGCTTGTCTACATCAGAAAGTTGCAGCGCTGGTGAGGGAGTTACAGCGCTGCAACTTTGAAGGTGTACACATCTGCAGGGCACCACCAGCGCTGCAACTCCCTGTTTGCAGCGCTGGCCGTACTCCCGTTTTGTCTCGGGTGTAGAGGATCCAGCGCTGGTGATCCAGCGCTGGTAATCCAATGTAGACACTTACCAGCGCTTTTCTTGACCTCCGTGGAAGGAGGAAGCCTCTGGTAATCAAGCTGGTCTCCTTTCCCGGTTTGCTCTCTCGTTCCCAGAGCCCCGAGCAAGCAGGTCTCCTTCCCTGCGGTTTGCTGGGTGGCTCCGGGAACGAGAGAGCAAACCGCGGCGAAGCGGGTCTCCTTTCCCGGTTTGCTCTCTGGTTCCCAGAGCCCAGAGCAAGCAGGTCTCCTTCCCTGCGGTTTGCTGGGTGGCTCCGGGAACGAGAGAGCAAACCGCGGCGAAGCGGGTCTCCTTTCCCGGTTTGCTCTCTCGTTCCCAGAGCCCAGAGCAAGCAGGTCTCCTTCCCTGCGGTTTGCTGGGTGGCTCCGGGAACGCGAGAGCAAACCGCGGCGAAGCGGGTCTCCTTTCCCGGTTTGCTCTCGCGTTCCCAGAGCCCAGAGCAAGCAGGTCTCCTTCCCTGCGGTTTGCTGGGTGGCTCCGGGAACGCGAGAGCAAACCGCGGCGAAGCGGGTCTCCTTTCCCGGTTTGCTCTCTCGTTCCCGGAGCCCAGAGCAAGCAGATCTCCTTCCCTGCGGTTTGCTGGGTGGCTCCGGGAACGAGAGAGCAAACCGCGGCGAAGCGGGTCTCCTTTCCCGGTTTGCTCTCGCGTTCCCAGAGCCCAGAGCAAGCAGGTCTCCTTCCCTGCGGTTTGCTGGGTGGCTCCGGGAACGAGAGAGCAAACCGCGGCGAAGCGGGTCTCCTTTCCCGGTTTGCTCTCGCGTTCCCGGAACCCCCCTTGAAGCCGCCCAACAGCGCTGCAGTGTGGCCACATCTAACACCACTTGCAGCGCTGGTTGCTGTAAGTGTGGCCACTCTGCAGCGCTGGCCCTATACAGCTGTACTAATACAGCTGTAACAACCAGCGCTGCAAAACTTTAGATGTAGACATGGCCTTTGTTAAGAATGCATCTGTTTTTGCAGTACAACCATACCCCTTAAGCTCTCTCTCTGGGCCTCAGTTCTACATGTATACAATTGGGATAATAGCATTTACCTACCTCGCAGTGGTGTTCTGAAGATAATTGCACTAGGGATTGTGAGGTGCTTAGATACTAAGGTATTGGGGTTTGTAGAAGTACCTAAGATGTATAGACACTTCTTAAACTCTCATCTGAGATGGGTCAGGATTAGTAAACTGAAAAAACTCAAATTCAGGAAGGTACAACTAACATCATAACTTTGGTTCTAGCTTTCTTAAATTTCAACAGCTAAAATAATTCCAAGTATTTAACAAAGGACATTTGCAGGAATGAAAGGAACTAGACAGTTAAGAATGAATACTAAATAACAGACTTTATGCTGGCATTTTGATGAATATCTGCAATTTTTTTAAACCAGTAGATTATCGTGTTTAGTTACAACGAGCAATAAAAAAAAAAAAATCCAACAACAAAAACCCAAACCAGACCAAACTGAAAAATCCTCTGCAAGGTTAAAATGTACGATAACTCCCTGTTGTTCATGGTTATAGGACAGCTTTATTACTGAAGGTAAGACAGATAACTGGGCATTATTCCAAATTCCTGACAGTTTTCCTTTTGCAAGGCACTAATATTGGGATTAGCGTGTTGTTTTAAAGCCATTACTTTTCTGCACCTTCATCATTGCTAGTTCTTAGAGGAGAATACTGGAAACTCAAAGCATATAAAGTAGGCTTGTTACACAATATATATAGAATCATATTTTATTACCTCTTGGATTTATTTTGATCTTTTGTATGTGCTTTTGTATAATTTTATAAACAAATGTGTATATTCTTTCACTATTTGTGTAAATACTGGTACGCGTCGGATGTATTGGAACTTGGACTAAAGATCCTAATTGCTTTCAATTTTGGAAGAGACCTTAAACCAACCCTCACCTTACTCTAAACAAAATTCACATCTAAATATTGCCATCCTCTCCCATCTCTGCTATACTACATGGCATGACAGTGCTAAAGATTTTGTAGGTATGTGATTGGGATAATTTTTTCTTTGAGTGCTTGCTCATGTCAATTCCATTCTAGGTGTGGACCCTCCCATGTGTGGTTGTCGCAGATTTTTCCCTTAGTGATATCTGTAGGATCGGCAGTGGCGCCCCCTTGAGTTCTGTGCTCCTGCGTCGCTATATCAGGGTATGTCGCCCCAGGTGGGACATGCCCCTGTCTTCTGGGTTTAAGCCCTGTGCGGACTGTAAGGGGCCTTTGCCTGTAAGTGACTCCATAGCAGCTGCCTCAAGTGCCGTATCTGTAAACACGTATCTGTAAAGATGTTCGGCCCAGGACCCAGAAGGAGTGGAATATTCATTTGCGGGCTCTCCTGATGTATTCCTTCCCGCCAGTGCTGTTGATCCACAGAGCCCTCCCTCATGAAGATCAAACAGAACAGGGCAAAGGTTATCCTGATAGCCCCCGAGTGACCTCACCAACACTGATTCGGCATGCTGCTGTACTTTTCGGTAGCTGCCCCGCTGCTGCTACCTCTCTGGCCGGACCTGCTGTCCCAGACCTATGACAGTCTTTTGCACCTGACAACATGAGTACTGCATGGCTGAATGTGGAAGAGCTCGAATGCTCAGCCCGGGCTCAGCAGGTCTTGTTGGGTAGCAGAAAGCCCTCCATCAGAGCAACTTATGTGGCCAAATGGAAAAGGTTCACGTGCTGGACTTTGGAATGACATATCTGGGCCTAGCAGTCCTCACTGCAGGTGACCCTGGATTATTTTCTGCACCTCAAGCTCCAGGGCTTGTCCCTGTCATCAGTCAGGGTCCACCTGGCTACTATTTCGGAATTCCATCCTCCATTCCAAGGCAGGTCAGTCTTCGCTCATGACATGGTGGCCCGGTTTTTGAAAGGTCTGGAGCATCTCTACCCTCATGTCCAGGACCCTGTCCCTCCCTGGGATTTGAATCTGTCATAGGGCCTCCCTTTGAACCTCTGGCTTCCTGCTCTCTTCTGCAAGAAGGATGTGGAAAAATTGGAAAGAGTCCAGCGGAGGGCAACAAAAATGATTAGGGGGCTGGAGCACATGCTTATGAGGAGAGCTTAGGGAACTGGGATTGTTTAGTCTGCCAAAGAGAAGAATGAGGGGCGTTTGATAGCTGCTTTCAACTACCTGAAAGGGGGTTCCAAAGAGGATGGATCTAGACTGTTCTCTGTGGTAGCAGATGACAGAACAATGGTCTCAAGTTGCAGTGGGGGAGGTTTCGGTTGTATATTAGGAAAAACTTTTTCACTAGGAAGGTGGTGAAGCACTGGAACGAGTCACCTAGGGAGGTGGTGGAATCTCCTTCCTTAGAGGGTTTTAAGGCTCGGCTTGACAAAACCCTGGCTGGGATGATTTAGTTGGGGATTGGTCCTGCTTTGAGCAGTGGGTTGAATTAGATGACCTTCTGAGGTCCCTTCCAACCCTGATATTCTATGATTCTATGATTCTCCTTCTCTCCTGGAAAGTTTCATTCCTGGCTGCAGTAACACCTACCCGAAGGGCGTTTGAGATTAGAGCTCTTACTTCAGAACCTCCCTATATGGTATTCTCTGAAGATATGGTCCAGCTATGGCTGCACCCAACGTTCTTGCCAAAAGTAGTTTCCCAGTTTCATACTGGCCAGGACATATACTTACCTGTCTTCTTCCTGAAGCCTCATAAATCAGAAGAGGAATGCAGGTTGCATGCCCTTAACATTAGGAGGGTGCTGGCCTTCTACATTGACAGGACAAAGCTGTTTCACAAGTCAACGCAGCTGTTTGTTGCTGTGGAAGACAGGATGAAAGGTCGCCCAGTGTCTGCTCAAAGGATTTCGTCCTGGATCATGGCCCACATCCATTACTGCTATGAGCTGACAAAAGTGCCTCCACCAGAAATAGTCAGGTGCACTCAGCTAGAATGCAAGCATCATTGGCGGCCTTCCTGGCTCAGATGCCAATCCAAGAGATGTGTAAAGCTTCTACCTGGTCATCTGTCCACACATTTACATCTCATTATGCCCTTACCCAGCAGGCCCAGGACGATGCTGGCTTTGGCAGAGCAGTGCTGCATGCTGAAAGACTCTGAACTCTGAGCCCTCCGCCGTTGACACTGCTTATGAATCACTTAGAATGGAATTGACATGAGCAAGCACTCAAAGAAGAAAAAATGATTACCCACCTTTTCGTAACTGTTGTTCTTCGAGATGTATTGCTCATGTCCATTCCAATACCTGCCCTCCTGCCACTCTGTCAGAGTTGCTGGCAAGAAAAAACAGAGAGGGCATAGGGCCGGCGATGCTTGCTATCCCGATGCATGAGCGCAGCACTTAAAGGGGCACCATTGCCAACCCTACGGATACCGCTAAGGCAAAAATCTCCGACAACCGTGCACGTGGGTGTGTGCACACCTAGAATGGAATGGACATGAGCGACACATCTCGAAGAACAAGTTTTTTCCTTATGTACAAATGGTGAAGATAACCTTCCACGAGTGACCTCAGGCAATGCTGCCTTCCTGCAGAAAGACAACTCCATTGGCTTGTCTGTTGTTCATAGTTTCTCCAGAAGCCTCAGGGTGAAATTGACAAGATTCTGGTCAGTTTCAAAGCCCCTATTCTAACCCATGTGAAAAGACAAAAAATATGTCAAATTCACTCTTCTGCTGCTACTTGGTAAAAACTATGAGCAGCAGTAATGGTAGGCAGTGAGTCTATGAATGGTGAAGAAGACATCACAGTTGGAGGATAGGTGGTTAGTAGAGTTACAGAAACCCTTGCTCATGACAGCTGGAAAGATCTGGAATATGCTTACAGAGAAGACAGAATATCCTATTAACTAGACCCCACAGACCTGGAGAGGTTTTTGTTCTTCTCTTGGTAATGGGAAATGGCTTGAGTGAAAGATGTGAGGGTATGAAATAAATTTAACATCAGTAATTTATTAATTACATTGATGACAACTTTCAAATTAGATGTCATGAGTGCTTGTATATTTTACGTCGTTTTGTCTTATAAAACGCTAGTGCAAAGTATTGAAACAATATTATAAAAGAAAGTACAAAAAATGGAAAATGAAGAGTATGCTGTGTAAGATTTAGTTGACTTGGTTGAGAGAATTCTGCCTACTCACATAAGATTACAGTAGACTTCAGTTGGAAAGCTTAAAGTTATTTTTCTCTGCCATGCTGTACTTGTTGTCCTGGATGTCTAAGACCTGGCTTCCAAGGATCTAATGGGGATGAAACTTGCATAAGGGCACTGTAAGAATAAGTGGTTTTCAGTGCCTAGAGGACTTCTTATTAGTTGAAGCATCATTATAACCAGAGAATGCTAAGAATTAAGAAGCAAATGGCATAACTCCGCAGCAACCCAGTTTTTAATTTTGTGGTGGTATGTAAAAACCCAAGGACATTTAGTCTGAATTCTTTGGCACTAAGGTGCACTTGCACACCAGCAAGCTAATCTGAGAGAATTAATACTAGCCCACCTGTTGCCCTCTGAAAAAATAACACAAACAATTAAGTAGGTACAATATCTTGATGGTGGAGTAAAATCTTACAAGATACTTTTCTTAGTATGTTGGAAGAGATAACAGATGGGCTGCTATTTTCCCTTTCTATTTAATCAATAAAGTTTGCAAGATATATATATATATATATATATATGCACACACACAGTGAGAGAGAGAGTGAGAAACTGTGGATGGTCTTGCTTACAATCCACAAAGCCTTTCTCCCCTCCTCTGTTGAAATGAGATGCAGCTGACATCAGTCTCTTTGCCTTTTTATGATATGGGGATGCGGTGGTATCAAAGCAGGCAGGATGAAAGCACAAAAGCTTCCTGTTTCCAGCTGTTTTCCTCAGCTAAGATTTTTTTTCCCAAAGATGATGCTTCCTTTCAAGGGGTTTTTAATCTGCAAACTGTTTCCTCCGTTTATTTCACTACAGTAAAATGTGTTCCCTTTAGGTCATATCTGTCTCTTTTAAAAACCAACCTGCCCTTTTCAGTAGTTTTTATTTGCTACTCAAAAGAACAAACATGACTTTATAAAGAACCTTTCATGAAGTACAAAGACCAATAAACCTTTTGCCACTAGAGCTGAAAATTTATAGTGATGATTTTTTTTAATTTGAGAAAACTTTTATAAATGAGGTGGCAATAATATAATTTCTGTGTAACACTTAAGAGTAATAAAGTGCTTATGCTGTATATAAAATTTGACATTTTATCTCCAAGAGTTGACATGTTTTTCCCTCTTACATATTGCACAAAGATTTGGTTTAAGTTTATTTGCCTTCTGAAAATTGCTTTATATAGGGACACAAAAAAACTGCAGACATTTTAGAAATAGTGATTTGGGTACAGATTCTGACTTGTTAGATATTTGAACATTTTTGGGGTGAAATCTTGGCTCCACTGAAGTCAATGGCAAAAAATCCCATTGATTTCAATGGGTGCAGGATTTCACAACTGGTCTCCTATGGATTGCAAGTGATCCATCTCTTTTTGATTGTATTGATCATTTTTGATCTCCGTTTGCAGTTTCCGATGAACTTGGTGAGTTATGATATATTTTGGGATCCATACATCTGCCATTTATTATCATCAAAAGCAAATATGTAATGTCAAGATACAGTGCATCTCTGTCCCATACTCCTACCGCCTTCCTTGCTCATATGCACAAATGGAGATTCTCTAAAATGTGGCAGGCACATTTAAGGAGTTGCACTGGAAATGTTGTGCTTTCTTAATATAAAGTACTTAAATAAACACCGGGGGCTAGACTGCGACTTTAATCAACCGCCCACATTAGGGAAAAGGTTGTAAAGGAGGTCTTGACAACTCACAGCAAAAGTTCCTGAAGTGATTGTGCCTAAGTGTATTGTTTTCTGGAGTAGTGGGACAGGCCTGGTACACCGGTGTACAGTATAGAGTGCATTGTGTACTACTCCTAGTGCTGACTTAGCTGTGGGGACAGCTCTGGAGTTTTTAATATCATTATGGCTGCTGAAGTCCCCTGGCATTTGTCTTCTAGGTGCACAATACTGGGATTATGTGTGCTCTCCTCCTCTCCTGCATGGTTCATCTCTACTGGGATAAAAAAATGGGCGGTGGTAGGTTGTAGTTTTGCTCATGCTGAAACACTGCTACAGGTTTTACCTCAGTCTTTTAATACATGTACCTTTCATTGGTCTTTAGGGAATTTAACAGGAGTTATCTAGTATGGGCACAAACAGTTTTACTGTGATACTGTAGTGTAAGAAGTCTCTGAAATGTAGTGAATCCAAAAGCATATGGGTGAGTACCACTTCATTTCATTTGCGCTTTAAAGCTATCTCTAACATATGTTTTAAATGGAAATGGTGTCCCAAATGCCACCACACACCAGGATGTGTTGAAGGATCACTGGATGTTTTTGGATGATTGTCCCATATTTACTTCTTACCAGTTTTATTGTTGGTAAAAGTCTGCTGATGTCTGTTAACATGTTTCTGTAGCTCTAAAAAAAAAATCACAATTAACATATTCGGAAGGGCAACAATTGTCACACTTGGATGACTTAGTAAGTAGCACAAGGGCTGTAAACAGGATGTGCTGAAATGAACGAGTGCACAGTTCCGTTGCACTGGTTTTGTCAATGAATGTCTGCTTGTTATCAGCGCATCTGAAAATATTCTTTGGATCCTCTAAAGGACATAATGCTCTTGTTTTTAAATAGGTTTCTGCAAGACAAGCACTAGCTGGCAGTGCTACTGTTAAAGACATCCAGGTTTGGTTTGGAAGTGACATCTTGATTCCTGTTCTCACCAGCTTAGCAGAGTGCCATGAAGGGGAGGTATTGGGAGCTTGAGAGGGGGAGGAGGGCTGGTTTGACCCATATTCTGCTGAAACAACTCCTGCAAAAGACAAAATCAATATTTAACAGAGATGGAGGGATAACTAGGAGAAAATGACATCCAAAAGCAGTGGGTGAACTGGCTCTGCTTGTTTTTCATCCCATTAGCTAGTTCTTTGTCAAGGAAACCTGCACAAATCACAGGAAAACGAAACATTTTATGGGAGTGGACTCATATACCTAAGAGTAGGGGATTGGTTAAATAGGCATTATGCTTTTATGTGATGCAGAGGAGTAAGATATTTGAGGTCCAGTCCTCTACAATAGTGGCTACTGTAGCATCATTTACAAATGATACAGGAGGATTTCTTCCTGAAAGACCATACAGAGAGGGCTCACTAAGGCCACGTCCAGACTAGGGTATTAAAATCGATTTTAGATACGCAACTTCAGCTACGTGAATAACGTAGCTGAAGTCGAATTTCTAAAATCGAGGTACTCACCCGTCCAGACAGCACGGCATCTATGTCCGCGGCTCTCCGTGTCGATTCCGGAACTCCATTCGGGTTGATGGAGTTCCGGAATCAATGTAAGCGTGCTCGGGGATCGATACATTGCGTCCAGACTAGACGCAATATATTGATCCCCGAGCAATCGATTTTAACCCGCCGATGCCGCGGGTTAGTCTGGACGTGGGCTATGAAACAAACATCTGCAGTCTCTTTACAGGCTTCATTCTCAACCACCTCCTTCATGGCCATTGAAAGATGACTTAGAAATATAATCCAAAGATGCAAAGGATTTCAGATAATGCTTTGAAAAATTTCCCCTCCATCTTCATTTATTGTCAAAGCATCCGCTTTCCATAAAGTTCTCAGGAATCTGAGGCACTGCATGCTGTTTCACGTAACTTGGGCAAACAATGCCTCAAAACCTAAAAGATGGACTGGAGTCCTCAAAAGCTCCTATCTTCCCAGTTTATTGGTGACAAGTTTTTGAGGAAGTCAGTTTCATGACAAAAGTACTGCCTGCTCAGACATAGAGAAGGAGGCACAAGAAAGGGTTCTACCATCCTAGAACTTCCTTATAAGCATATGGTCAGAGACAAAGAATACCTGATGGAGTAGATACCGGACCACAGGTAGAAAATGAGAAAGGCATCTAGATACCATCATTCAATGATCCTTTGATTCAAAATCTAACACGGTCATTATCTACACAATCACTAGTAAATTTTACCAGGACTGCAGGGAGGCTTTAGCTGTTCCTGGAGGAGTGGAAATCTCATACCACTGACAACTGGGTTCTGAAGCCTGGCAAGGGGATATTATCTAGAGCTGACTCACATCATCCCAAAGGGGTTAATCAAATCACAAAATGTTTAGAACCCAATGAGGAAGTTAGGCGGTGTTACCAGCTGTGGCACATACAGAAAGGGAACATAGAACAGCTTTCAAGGAAGAGGAATTCTTGGAAGTGTCTTTGATATTCTTTGTCATCCTAAAAGAAAAGAATAGAAAGATTTGGAAAAAGATTTGAACTAGTTCATGAAATGATACAAGTTCAACATGAATGGGAAAAGAAAGGAAGCCATGCAATCAGTTACATTTATATTAGGCAAACTAGTGCATATTGGGGTGTGAAGATAGGCCATTTCTTAGCTGACTTGCGTCGACCAGGATTAATAAATAATCACTAGTAATCCCCTCTCCCCCCACACACTCAAAAAATCCCTACAGAAGTAACAGACGCAGATGGATGAAGGTTCTGTATAAGGGGTAAACTTCTCTCTGTGAGTGATTAAGCTGGCAGTGCCTATGACCATGTACATCATATTGGTGGAGAATAATCATCCTATTATTTTTCGTCAGTAGGTATAACAAGTGAGTAGTGCTTTGTGTGTTCCGCAGTGATGAATTAATTTGGTGTTCATTGTAGTAGCACTGATCATAATGAATTAATTTGGTATTCATGTGGATGACATGCGCCTTCTTTTTTTTTTTTTTTGCTATTCCATTACAGTGTAGAATTAGTTAATGGACACTTAAAGTGTTACACATCTGATTTAGTTGTCATCATAACGTGTTTATACTGTTCCTTGGTCTGGGTGCTGCAAGCATGTTGTATTCATTTTTTGAACGCCTCAAGGAAGACCTGGTGCATGGCAGCAAGTTACTTTCAGTGATGATGATGCAGTAACAATGTTCTGTTTAAAAGTTCCCATTCGCCTTTTGTTTTCCTATTTTGTAATGGCTGGAACAAACCCCACTGGTGCAATAGGCACATTGTACATAGCTTGCGATAAGAATAATGCATTTATTTCTGCTCTGTTATGCCCAAGTCAAAATGTGTTGCAAGTAATTTGTAGTCTCATTGAAGACAAATATTGCTTTCCCTTGCGCAAATATTAAACAATGAAAACTGCATGAAACATATAATGCTTTATTCTTGATTATTTCTTTTTTATTCCCTGGTACATGCACAGTTGATAAATGTATGTGCATATATTATTTATCTATTCTCCTAAAGGAGACACGTAATTGCCTATTAAATATGGTAATTATATAAATATATCTTGCTCAAACCCATTTTCTTTTTTATTTATAAAATAAATGTTAAATTGGGAGACATGCTGGTAACTGAAAGTAGTACTGGTGGTTAAAGCTGAATAAACCTAGAGATGATGTATTGTTGTGGGAATGTACTTAAACAGGGACTTTCATATTATGGAAAACCTTTTAAGAGTCTTAATCTTAAACATATATTTGTTAATTTTGTAAATATTTATTATCTTTAGTGTATTTAGTTTACAGAATGTTTGTTTATAAAGAAAATATGTGATTCCTGCTCCAAACACCTGACAATGAGTAGTTTTACAGACACAAGCAGTTCTACTGAATTCTTGTATGTAAAGTTACTTGTGTGCATAAGTGTTTTCAGGATCTGGGCTTAAAGAGAGACATGAGAATGATAGATTTTAAGGCCAGAAAAGAAATTCTGCAGTGTTTCCAACTCTTGCAATTTTATCGTGTCTCGCTATATCTTATGTGTCACTTGAAGCCCTAACTCTTGGAGACAAGTGATATGATTAAGTGAGAATCTCATCTTTCAATTTTGAAGGAAAAGAAAGTTTTTAACTCTTATATTTGCAGAGAAAAGCATGAAAACATGATCTGAATACACTCCCCAAAGGCTCCCGAGAAGAGAAGGCAAACAAAAAGAATAGTTTTTTACACTCGTGATTTTTAAGCCAATATCATGATATTTAGGGCCTGGCTCATGAATTGTGACCATTTGAATTCAGCAAGACTGAATATAACCTGCATAATATGGAATTTTATGCAGTAATTCCTTCATCAAACCCATAACTTCAGGTTGAACCAATGCATAACTTTTAGAAAGAAAGCTTTGCTTAGTGCAGCAGAGGATCTATTCTAGTCCATTGTATTTGAATATGCTAATAAAGCAGGATAGCATGGAGAAGGCAGAGTGCTTTTGTTAGTCGTTTTGGTGTAAAGCGTTTGAACCCTGCATAGAAATATGGAGTTGTTATAGCCGTGTGGATATGAGATCTGGACTATAGAAGAGTTATCTGGAGCTTGAAAGCTTGTCTCTCTCATCAACAGTTGATTCCAATAAAAGATATTACCTCCCCTACCTTGTCTCTCTCTAGAAATACAGAGGTATTTTTGCTGTATCTTTCTGATGTTAGATAAGGTGCATTCAACAAGCACCAATCTAGATATATAAAAGGTGTAGAGTATCTCCCCTCAGAGGCAAAAGGAAACAGAAGTCTTGCAGGGAATCTCGAGATTATTCAAGTTTGAGGAGAAAGCTTAGATGAAGATTTATGTTTTTGCTAGTCTTATAAAGTTACACATTCTGCCAAACCACAGGGAAAGGGTGAGTTTGGGCACATTGTATTTTGGCACATTTATACAACACTTGAATTTCAATTCTTTATTTGGCAGCTTTAAACACAGCTGGCTGTATCGAATGTCAGAAATTTATTTTCATTTACTTCTGTGTATTTAAAGGCTTATAGCAGTGTGGAGGGGTTCCATTTCCATTCACCACTTCTCCTGTATTTTACTTGTGGTAAAGTACACAGTACAGTGCTTTAGGTTTGTAGATGTAAACACAGAAACAAAGTAGAAAAAGACAGGAAGCAGCTTGGACTGTCCATGCCTGTTTCCCCTATAAACACAGGATATTGAAAGCTTCAGATACACCTTTCTAAACCTAATGGATGATTCCTGTTCAGTACTCCAGAGGCAGGCACAGCACTCCTGAGGTAACTGCAGTTATGCCAGAGGGGAAAATTCCTGTAAGACCCAGATTTGGGGCCCAATTTAGCAAAGCACTTAGGGTCAACCCACAAATGTTTTTCCTGGCTAACTCTTAGTGGAATCAGCAAACACTGGGCTTCCTGTACAGTACACAGGGAAAGATTGGCACCTGAAAATGGCATCCACAGAAGCCAGCACTCAAGGTGGAAAGCCACGTAAGGCAGCTAGTAGCAGATACTGATGTATCCTAAGCCCCATCCTTCTAACTAGTCACCTATCTGTGCTTGGGATCTACAGCCAGGAAGCCTCTGCTGGAGTCAGGTGCCTAAACTCTTTCTCAATAGAAAGGCAACTGTTCACACCTAACTCCACACAGTGACCACAGAGAAAGAGGCAGGTTCCCTTATAATCTTTAGCCTAGTGGTTAGGGTACCACCTGCAATATGGGAGACCCGCCTTCAATTCCTACCTCTGCCCAGGGGAGAGAAAGGATTTGAACTTGGGTTTCCCATTTTTTAGGTGAGTGTTCGCACCAGTGGACATGGGGGTATTCTGACAGTGGGTGCTGTCAACCTTTCCTGTTGAAGCTATTCAATTATGTCTAAACAATTAAATATGCAAATAACTGAGGGGGAAAGCCCCTATTTAAATCCTTTCTACTCACTAGGCAGAGGGGGCAATTTAATTGAGGTCTCCCATATCCAACATGTGTTCCCTAACTGCTGAGCCAAAGGTTCCTTTCCCTTTCTCCCCCCATCTTCATCCGTTTAGAGTGGGGTTTGAGAACTGGTATTGGATCAAGCTGCACAGGTGAGATGAGGAGGGGAAATACCTATTTTCCCTGGTTTAAGGAGAGTGCTGTTGCATAGGTGTGAGATAAGTGCCTTGGTGTCTACACTGAGGTGTTGTACTCATCCCACAGGAAGAAACTAAGGTGCCCAGGGGGCTTTTACAGTGAAAATCTACATGCCAAATGATTTTAGATGCCTTCAGGGCTAGGTGCCAACTTTAGCAGTGGTGTTGAGGATCTAACTTATGGATTTAGGTGCCAAAGTCCCACTGTAGGAGCCTAAGTCCTTTTATGGATTTTATGGGCCTTAATCTTATGCAGAACTTTAAATATAGTAATAGTCTCATTGATTTTTGATGAGCAGTTTGCCTTTGTGCACAAGAACAAGAATCTCCATGGTGAGGTATCTAACGCCATAAATCACGCAAGATCCAATTATGCCCAAGTAATTGTTCTTTTTCTCCATTTGAATTTAGTCAAATTGATTCCAAAAATTCAAAATGCTGGATTTGTTGATTACCCGCCAAAGGAGCCGAAGGGAGTCAAACACTTGTCCCATTGCACCAAGGGGAGTTGGGTGTCTACATCCTTTGATCTCTCTTAAAATTCCAGCTTTTATTTAAGCTTTAGGGTAGAGGAGGGGAAACAGTTTTCTATTACTGCTATTTGAATAGATACCCAATTTTGTATGCTCCCTTCTTAGATATTAACTTGTTTAATGTCTCAGCAAAGATATGCCAAATGTTTAAGCACTTTCGTAGCTTCCTGGGTCCTCTGATATTTGCATCTCTACCCAAATAGATTCCCCCAGATTGGATGGAGTTACTTTTAGGCGAAACCTCAATGTGGCCTTGTTTAACAATATAATAAATTCCCGTGCCTTGCTTATAATACCCTTTCATAGCAGCCTAGATTCCTATTGATCTTCTTTGGGGTATCTGAACAATGTATTGCTACCTTAATATTTCTGGAACTTTCCACTCCTTTGGCCAGTAATGTAAAGGTTGTCTTCGGATTCTAGTGTCCTGGTACATTGACTGAGAGTGAGTTCGGTGTTTGCTAAGTTGTATTAGGATACCCTTTAAATGCAAATATTTCAGGATTAGTTATAATGTAATTTTAGTAAGGCTGAAACCATTCTGAAGTGGACTTAAGTCATAGTGCCAATCTCAGAAAAGGTCCTTTATTTTCATTAGTTATTTTTCTCCTGTGTGTGTTTGACTTCCCTTTCATGAGACTTCCACAGTATGCATTCAAGATATCTTTTATTAGCTGCAGTGGTGGTCACAATTTGTGACTCTTGCAAAAGTCAGTTGGAGAATGAGCCGGTCTGGTGGTTTTTGTTTTTTTGTTTTTAATTTTTTTTACCTCAACTTTTTCCAGTTGCACATTCCTCACTAATCTTTCTGTTTCCAAGAAACATAAATATTGGGAATTAACTAGTCATGTACTGACCAAAGAGGTACACAACCCAGCTGCTAATGTGGTCTCGTAAAAAAAAAAATCTGTTTAGATAAGAGTGTAGTACTGAAGTTTATACAGAAATTTAATTCAAACTTACATTCATACACAATATTGAGGAAAAAATTCAGTTTGAACTATGTTCTTGCCAAAGTCATTCTCTGTCTATGGAAGAGAAGATTTTAAAACTGGGTTTTCAATCATTTATAATATTTCACTAGGTTTGATTTATAAAAAAAACCCCACAACAACTTGGGGTGAATAGCAAAGGTAATGACTCATACTGGAATGGGGAGCCACAGGACTGGGTTAGCAGGAGATCAAAGACACAGAGGGCAAGATCATGGGATCTGCTAATTCGCCTAGAATGCGGTTTCAGTAGGTTTGTGTGTAAAGATGCCGTAAAGTTCATCATAGAATTCACTGCATCCTGCTGCAGTTCTGCATTATGTCAGTTGCTAACAGCCCCAAGGGGCTGAAAACACAGCCAGGAATCAGGGTAGCACTGGAATTTCTTGGTGACAATGCCTTTCATCTGACTACATCCCCTAAAGTGTCAGCAGTGAGACATGGCCCAGAAGCTTCCAACTTTTTTGGCACTGGAGTATTGTCTTCTAATGGGGTGATGTTCCTAAGGTTTTACAGTGCTGGAGAGTGCTCCTAGCTTTACAACTGACTACTCCACTTATCATACAAATTGGCTTCACTGCACTGGCTTCCACTCGCCAACACTTTCTCACTCTTCACTTTTTCCACCCTGCTTCAAGTTGCCTGAGGCTCCCAAACCCATAATTTAACCCCTGTGCTATTAGATCAGAATGTAGTAGGGTATATGCTAAAGAAGCATGTCAGAGGAACATATTTTTGTCCAGCTTTTGGCAAAACATATAGAGCCAAATTGTGTTCTGAGGTTTCAGAGATGTAACTGAGAGAAGAATTCAGCCCATGAGTTGTTTTTTGTAATTTTGAATTACTGAGTATTTACTTTTCTAACATCAAAGTGTCAAAAGACACTAGTCAATCTGAAAGGGCAGTAGCCTGGAAATGGTGGTTTAGGACAAGGCACCACTGGGTTCTGTGAGTGAAAACAAATCTTAAAACCCTTGACTTATTTTTATCCTTTTGCATCTTTGTAACTCAAAAATAGCTAATATAAGTCTCAATCCTTCATTTGGATCTCCCCACAGGAGTATCGGGCTGCCTATGCAGTCTGAGTGCAGGATCAGGGGTCTAAGTTCATTTAAGAGTTCCATAAAGTATTCTCATGCTGAAATCTTACATGTCTCATTTTTCAACCCATCCTTTTAAGACACAAAGAGCTTCATTTCTCAGAAGTGTGCAGCACCTTTTTAAAATCAATAAGAAATGAGGGTTCTTTGCGCCTATGAAAATCATGCTCTAGTTTATAAGTTCTTGGAGATCATGAATCATTAACAAACAAGGCTTTTAATGCCATATTTCAGCACCAAAACTTGTGGCCTGATTTTCAAAAAGTGCTGAGAACTCACCACTTTTGAAAATCATTGATTTCAGGGAGAGCTGCTAGGTGCTCAGCACTTTTAAATATCAGGCCACATATTTAAGTGCCTAAATTAGCATTTAGGAACCTAACTCGAGGCACCCGTTATTTTGAACTCCTGGCATATAGTTTTTACGAGAATATTTATACTGTGCTTAGCATGGCATTGTCAGCATAGTGCTATAAATTATTGTACTGACTTATTCTATGAAATAATCTACATAATGTATGTGAACAAGAGCATTAACCTGGTTGTTCCTTTTCCTTGCCTTATGGGAACCCTAGTGCTCTCCCTGGATCATAGTGATATATTGCAGCACTGCTGCCAATGTTTAATGAGATTACTAATGTGGCGTAACTGTGTAGCAAATTATTAAATGCTATTCCATATGATTATTCAGCGTATTTTAGCAATTTGAGATTTTTTCCCGTTGTAAATCAAACTACGTCCTAGATTATTTTTGTTAATTAAGAGGCAAATTAAATCTAATATTTAAACTTTGACTCAGTCAAAACTAGTCTGGAGAAAGCACTTCAGAATACACCGCATTGATCTACAGGGATAAGACGAAATGATTTCAGAGATCTCTCCCATCTCTGATTTCTTACACATCTTCAATTTGTGTAGCTCATAAAGAACTTTTTTTTAAATAAAGATGGAATTTGACTCCTATTAAGATCCATCAAATTTTTGCTATGAGAGGGGCACTCTGTTGGAGGGGTTGTGGGGAAAATGGGACATACTTGCACATATGGTGGTTGTGTCCAGGATTAGATGGGGAGGAAAATATTAAATTGTTTAATCTTATGACAAAATGCTGACTTCCTAGTGATCCCCTGACCTGCTTACTTACTGCTCCAGTAAAGGATCTACGTTTTAAACAGAATGGCAAATTCATTTCTTTTTTATTGTTAGCAGCTAGACTTTATATTGCACATTATTGGAAATGTGTATTTCCTCTTCCTGTGGAATTGTGATATAGTGAAATATGTAATGAAATTCTTCCTTGTAATGGAAGGAATTTTCACACCATGTAGCTGCACAAGAGAAGCGCCAAAAAGAGGATAGGCATTTAGAAATTTGGTTACCCTTTGTAGCGTACTTCCCAGCCAGCAAACCAGAATCTTGATCCTGGTTCTCTGAATGTTAACCTGATCCTGAATAAGTAATATACCAGGTAGTATGTTAACATTTTATTCTAACGCTGAAAGAATAAAATAGTTTCAAAGGAACACTGCACAGATTTTTCTAAAAGTACATGTGTAGGTCCAACGATGTGCTTATGTACATCTTTCTTTGTCAAAAGGGTATTGGGACTATTGTGCCGGTAACTAATTGTAAGAAAATGAAAAATACAGTCCGTAGGAATTAATTATCTATCTTTAATTACTTGAGTACAGTGTTTCCTAATATTTCATGGCCTGATAAACCAAATATCATGATATAACTGCTGTGTTGGCAAAAATTTGGCACATTTAACTGAAATAATGATCAGACCACCTGCTGTGACTGATCTCTGATTGAATCACATGGAGGCTGCTTTGCTTCACTTTGCTGGAACTGGGTTGTTGCAAAAATGTTTCATTTTGTTTACTGTAGGTGACAGTTATTTTGGAATAGGCTTTCATGACTGATTCTAGATAATACTAGAAAATGGTTTCTAGATAATGATTCTAGATAAAACTAGATAATGGTCTAGATAATACTTAGTCTTGCCATGTGTGCAGGGGACTGGACTCTCAAGGTCTCTTGATTTTGATCTTAGGCCATGTCTACATCTAAAATTTTGCAGCGCTGGTTGTTACAGCTGTATTAGTACAGCTGTATAGGGCCAGCGCTGCAGAGTGGCCACACTTACAGCAACCAGCGCTGCAAGTGGTGTTAGATGTGGCCACACTGCAGCGCTGTTGGGCGGCTTCAAGGGGTTTTGGGGAAGGCGAGAGCAAACCGGGGAAGGAAACCAGCTTCGCCGCGGTTTGCTCTCGCGTTCCGCGAACCACCCTGCAAACTGCAGGGAAGGAGACCTGCTTGCTCGGGGGTTCGGCGAACGCGAGAGCAAACCGGGGAAGGAGACCAGCTTCGCCGCGGTTTGCTCTCGCGTTCCCCGAACAAGCAGGTCTCCTTCCCTGCGGTTTGCAGGGTGGTTCGCGGAACGCGAGAGCAAACCGCGGCGAAGCTGGTCTCCTTCCCCGGTTTGCTCTCGCGTTCGCCGAACCCCCGAGCAAGCAGGTCTCCTTCCCTGCGGTTTGCAGGGTGGTTCGCGGAACGCGAGAGCAAACCGCGGCGAAGCTGGTTTCCTTCCCCGGTTTGCTCTCGCCTTCCCGGAACCACCCAGCAAACCTCAGGGAAGGAGACCTGCTTGCTCGGGGTTCGGGGAACGCGAGAGCAAGCCGGGGAAGGAGACCAGCTTGATTACCAGAGGCTTCCTCAGGTATGCTGGGATACCTGCTTATTCCACGGAGGTCAAGAAAAGCGCTGGTAAGTGACTATACTTGATTACCAGCGCTGGATCACCAGCGCTGGATCCTCTACACCCGAGACAAAACGGGAGTACGGCCAGCGCTGCAAACAGGGAGTTGCAGCGCTGGTGGTGCCCTGCAGATGTGTACACCTCCTAAGTTGCAGCGCTGTAACTCCCTCACCAGCGCTGCAACTTTCTGATGTAGACAAGCCCTTAGAGTGGAATAGGGGCCACTGGATGTGTGTACTGGAGGTGTGGCTTTACAATTGGGAATCTTTTCTATTCATCTGTCCATGCACCCATGTGTCTCACAACGCCTACAGAAATCAAGTGCCTTTTGTTGTAGTTCTGTTTTTCTTTAGAACATTACCATACCTTGAGTATAGCTTATTGTTCATATAGACCTAAACTTTTGTACTCTGAAACCTGAAATTAGGCACCTAAATAAGTGATCCGATCTTTAGTAGTATATTTGGCCAATGGAACTTGTGGGTGTTCAGCATCTTTAAAAATTTGGCCATTTTTGTGTAGGTCACTAAATATGAATTTACTTGCCCAAGTTTGAAAAGGTTGATCATGTTTTTTTTTTCTTCAGAAGATGAATGTGTTGTTATTGTTTGTAACCTGGTGCATGCCTGCATATTACGATAACTTGGCATGTTCTAATAATGCTCATATTTCCATTCTAAAGCTCTAGTATTTAGATCACATAAGAGAAGGCAGGAAACATTATAGCTTTATTCAGGAGCTTAAAGCAGAATTCCCTCAGAGAAGGAACAGAGCAAACATTAAAATGAGGAAGTAAAATCTGGCCCCTAGTGCCACCAGCACTTCTCGGATATCGCAAAGCAACAGTAGAACCTTCCTACTCTACTCGTAGGAAAAATAATTGGTTCTAATAAGTATATTAGGCAGTTTCAGCAGAGTAGAAGGGGGAGGAATGATCCCAGTGATAAATATATGCAGACCCCTTCTCAGGTGCTAAAACCGTTCTGTCCCTCCTAGCATACTCCCCCTTGGACTTGGTTGTGGTCCCCTGTGCTATTTCAGAACAGTCATTCAGTCCTTGGGACTGTCTCCTCAGTGCATCAAAGTGAACTTAAAAAACTTTTATAATACCATGAAACAAAATAAAATTAACCTGCTGGCCCATGATTGAAGAGTGGTTCGGGGGGGAAGGGAAGAGAGGGGGCGGGAGAGGAGTGAAGTCACCAGCAGGGTGCTTGATACAGTGGCGTCCTGTAGATTGGAAGCTGTCCTGTAGATTGGAAGCTGGTGGTCCACAGGAGTTTTGTACATCAGGAGAGAAAGAAAAAAGAATCACAGAGTCAGAGAGGGAAAAGAGAGAGATTATACAGTCTACCCTCTTGGAAAGTCCATGTTTGTTTTCTACAGTATATTCTTATGTGCTTGGTCCCCTCAGATTTGAAACTTCCTCCACTTCCTTTGGATTTAGACATGAAGTGTACTTTGGATCTGAAGTGTCCCCCTTACTTCCTATTGGGACATTCATCACCAAAGACTAAAATGAATTATCTTAAAAAAATAAATCTGCTCACCTTAAAACATTTTTAGCATGTGATTCTGGAATGTATGTACATCATCTGAATTCATCTGCTAAACAGTAATGGCTTTGAAGTGCCGTTAGTTTATTGGGTGAATCGAAGAATTAAGTATTTTAAAATAATATGTTATAGATCAAAAACCTTTTTTTTTAGTATTTTAAATATATATTTATGTGAAACACCCTATAACAAGGAAATAACAGACAAAAATGGCATCTGAATAACAGCATTTAACAGAAAAGTGGATAATTGTAAAGTCTGACTCTAGCCAGTAACCTCGCCCCCTGCGCCTCCCCACATCAAATTAAAATGAAGATCAAGAAGAAGAAAAGACATTTTACTCCAAAAACCCAGACAAACCAACAACAATGCACACCCCCACTAACCTGATGAGGCAAAAATTGTATCAGTGAATTTTAAAGAATATAAGTACATTAATCTCTCTTTTACCATTTTTTCTAGTGTCAGTATATTTGCTAAAAATCAGATTTATAGCTGGATTTCTGTAAACATGAATGTAAGGATATGTGAAAGTCAGCTGTCCATAATGTGGGAAGCCTATGTCATATGTGTATTAGAAAATAGCTTATGTAACTCAATTTGAATAATCATGTGAAGTTTTATAACCTCATTTGAAGGCAGGACAATCTAGTTCTTTTTTTATGAATATTAATATTGAGAACAGTTTTGTTTGTTTACACTGTTGAAGTTTTACAGCAAATGCTGTTAAGTGAGGACCCAAACTGTCCATGGATATTTGTATAGACTTTGCAAATTCAGGCATAAAATAAATTGCCCATCTGATTCAAATGAAATTTCCAATTATTTGTGGCTTTAACAGACGCTATTGAAGTGTATTGTATATATCTGGCAGCTGGTTCTACTTCTTTGAAAAAAAGGAAAGCTTTGTACCTAATCCCCTGAGCAAACCAGTAGTAAATTGTTTATCAAGTAAGTAGTAGAATTTTGCCACTTCAAATCTGTTCTTAATCTATTTGCTGCAATGTAAGGGATAATTATATGTGAATTCCTGCATGTTGCATTTGTATATATATTTATGTTCCTTTCCTTCCCCACCACAAAAACTCTTGTCCAAGTCTGAATTATCTTATTCTCTGACATTCCTGATATTCCAAACTGCCAGTGAATCAAAATGCTTTACTTCACCTGATGCTGCACCCATATTCAGTTGTTCTTAAATCCTTTTCAAAGACTCCCTGTTGTCTCTCGAATCATATTCAAGTTCCTTGTTCTTGTTTTCATGGTCCTCCACAATGTTAACTTTTTTCCACCTCTCTGCTCTTGACTCCTTGGACACATGCATTGACTTCCCAAGTGACCACATGACCATGTTATCTTTATCCTCAACTAGTCTAAGTGATAAATAATTATATTTAAATTCTGGTATTTTTTCCCACCCTTTTCATCTTTTGACATATCCATAACTCCTACAATAAGAAAGAATTAGCAGGGACTAGGATGTATTCGAACATTAGTATGTCCTGTATGCAAAAAGAATCTTTTGCTTTTTTTCTGTCATTTTTATGTATCTAAGGTAGTCTCTGTTGCCATTCTTTCATTTAAAGACATTTCCAGTTTTAACCCCCTTTTCTTTAATTACGTTCCATGGCTGATGTGCTAATATTTTCCCTCTGAAGGCAAAGATCAAATGTGAATTTGGCCATGAGCAAGATGTTTTTTAGTTTCCATCTGGTCTTTTGTGGACGTTAGATCATGTCAGACACTTGAACACATTTGACAGTCTCTTTTCAGAAGACACTGAGGGCTGGATTACTAGAGAGTTTAACTGATCAGAATAAAAATATATTGGCAGATTTACATGAGGAAATACCATATATACTCATTCATAAGCTGAATTTTTTTAGTAAAAAAGGGAAGCACCAGAGAAGGGGGTCGGCTTATGAACGGGTATAGAGAGGGAGAGGTGGGACACAGCTCCTCCCCCCAACAGAGGGGGCAAGTTGAGGCAGCAGAGCCAGAAGGGAAGAGGCAGGGCCAGAGTCTCTCTGCTTCTGGCCATGCTGCTTTCCCCCCAGCCTCCGAAGCAGCTGCAGCTCTGAGGCTGGCAGACTGCATCTGTGCCGCTCGGTCCCGCCCCCCAGAGCAGGCTATGGCTGCGCCTCCTGGCCCGCCAGAGCATGCTGTGGCCATGCCACCTGGCCCAGCCCGCTGGAACATGCTGCGGCCGTGCCGCCTGGCCCAGCCCGCTGGAACATGCTGCGGCCGCACCGCTTGGCCCAACCCACTGGAACATGCTGCAGCCGCGCTGCTTGGCCCAGCCCACTGGAACATGCTGCGGCCTTGCCACCCGGCCCAACCCGCTGGAGGACGCTGCGGCCGTGCCATCTGGCCCAGCCCACTGGAACAGGCTGTGGCCGCGCTGCCCAACCTGCCGGAGCAGCTCCAGCCAGGCCAGGGACATCCTCCACTGGATCTCCCCAGATAGGGTGGGAAGGGATGGGATGGGGAGAGTGTGGGGGTCCTGGGCTAGGGGTGGGGTCATGGGGGGGTGGTCACAGAAGTTACTCTCCTGACTCTCAGCTCGCCGGGACACTTTGTTTACTTAGGTTTACCTCCGTGCCTGCGGATGCTCAAGGTAAACAAACCATCTTGGCCCCCTAGCTGCTTGTCCTGATTACCTGAAAGCCAAAGTTTGCCATCCCCTGAATTATAGGGTCAGTTTATGAACGGCTTATAAAAAATTTCCATTTTTACTTATCCATCTTGAGGGGGTCGGCTTATAAATGAACCGGCTTATGATCGAGTATATACGGTAAGTACTGTACATTACCTACAGATTCTAAGCACTAGCAGTACTTATTAATCTCTATTAAATGTAAATTCATACATTTGCCCCAACCTAAAAAAAATCAGTCATAACAGACTGTACTTTCCTATAGTATTCAAAATTATACTGTGCAGTATTGTATGTTAATGTAATAAGGAAAATATATACCCTAGCTGATCTTTACAGTCCACACGGTTTTCATTAGAACCTTTTTTGTGATTAACTTTTGAGAAAGAGCTCCATTTTCAAAGCCACTCAACAGCTGACTAATATCACTAACTCACCTTCCCAAGAGTGCTTTAAACTCACTGAAGGAACACCTGGTGGTATGTTTCCAAGAGCAGAAAAGCAATAAGCTTTCTGAGCTAATGTACTAGAAAACGGAATCTAGTTTATTTTTTAAACAAATCATTCTTTTTCTCTGCTGCTGCCAGGGTGAGCTGCATGGTTTTGTTCTTCTTCTCTGTTGCCCAGGCAGGTACTGTAACACCCAATCCATTGACCACCCTAGGGAATGTGGGCTGCCCTTCTGTCCTACTCAGTTGTTCCTTTTGCCTTAGCTCAATTAATTATATTTCTGGCAGTTCCTGTGCACTCTTTTTGTTCTGTCACCTTTTCTTTTCCAGCCCTTCAGATGTGTGCCCCTTCCATCTCCATTAAATCTTTGATCTGAAGCCTTATTTTTATCTTGTGATGGCTCAGGAACATCTGTTCTAGGGACAACAATGACAACAGCTTCACTGTTTAGAGTGGCATCGTCAGGCCTCCATTACAGGCTCCTCCTCCATCATGAGTGCCTTTCCCACAATGGATTTTACGATCCGTTCCAAGTGAGTCAGCTGCTGGACCAAGGCAGATCAACAATCAGGTCATTGGCCAACTTCTCAATTAAGGAGACAGAGAAACTGATCTTGAAGAAGAGGAGGAAAAAGAGGAAAATCTTAGATCCTCACCATCTAGATCTAGAAGATTATAGGCGTGAAACCCTGAGGTGGTACTATGGTTTATAAAGGTTCCTTAGCCTTAGCCTACAGGCTAGACATTAATTCCATTCCCTCATATAACCACCTCCTAAGAAGATTTAAAGAGAAGTCAGGAAAGGATACTGTCTCTTCACCTTCACAGAAAATATGTAGGTCAACATACTCTTCACAATTACAGAGGTGTAAAATCTTCAGTAAAGTGTAATAAAGTTATTCTGGTTTTATACTGATGTAACTGAAATTGGAGTCTGAACCAGAAACTTGTTCCCAATGCCACCTGGTCAGGGCCCCCTTCCGACTTTCCTCTTTAAAAAAGTGTTGTGTCAAATCAAATTTCTTCCAGGTTCTATTAAAAAGGGTACGTTTGTGAGTACAGTGAACTTGTTGCTCTTAGGATACTTTCTATTTTCTCTCCCCAGTCACCTGAAAAGAGATGATTTTCCCAAAACAAACACATTTTCATGGGAAACTAACTCTGCTGTACCAGTCCTTGATCAAATGGTATTTCTTTGAAATCCTGTCTGCATGCCGTAATGGTGGCAAAAGTGGTTTGAGTTGGAATTGAAGCAAAAGAGTAGTTCTGTATCTATAATGATTGAGATTGGCAAAAGAATCAGAATAGAAACTCTCCTGAAAGCCAGGAGATTTTCTTCTGTTAAATCTCCTTCAGGATGCATACATAAATAACTTTTACATCCAGACATCATTTCTACTAAAGTGAATTCTAGTGTAGGCCTACTGCATTTCCAGTTCACCACTCTCGCCTTTGGGGCTGACATCTGTCTCTAAGGCCTTCACATGATGATGATAACAGTGGCAGCCTTCTGAAGGGAAAGTGTCTTGGTGGCATTGCACATGGAGGAATGGCTCTTCTGCGACCAAGGACCAGTACATAGGACTTGCACTCTTTTAATGTCTTTCGGGTGGAACAAAGCTCACTCTCACGCCTGAGATTACCCAGCTGGTAATCTTGATGAACATCCAGTCAGAAAGTGAATATCCATTGGAAAGAATTATTCAAATAATAAAAATCCCATGGTCCAGTTGATTCAGCTGAAAGAACTCAAACAGTTTGGAAATGCATGGTTTGTCAGGCAGGCATCTAGTTTCCTGACAGGACCCACTTTCATGGGCAGAATTGTGACTGTAGACCTTACCCCAGCTTTTCCTCCTGATCATAGATGGCCCAAATCAAAAAGACCTGGATCCCTCCTAGCAGTCCTTTCATTGCAGAAACCAAGGCTTGAACATCATTAGGTCTTCCTTAACTCTCTTTGTTTTAAGACTGAGTGTCTGGTAGCAATTACTTTTGTGAGGAGGATCATCTTGTTGCCCTTCTCTGCAATCCACCCTTATGATTATACCACAGCAACTATGCAGATATGGGATAGGTGTATGCCAGTGTGCATTAAGATCCATCAATTCATAGAGTTTAAGGGACCATTAAATCATCCAGTCTGACCTCATGGATAACACAGGCCATTAAACGTCACACAGTTACCCATGTACTGAGCCCAATAACTTGTTTCTGACTGAAGCATAACGTGTTTTACTAAAGCATTTCTTCCAGAAAGGAATTCAGTCTTGATTTGAAGTCATCAAGAAATGGAGAATCCACCACTTCTCTTGATAGTTTGTTCCAGAGGTTTGGCATGCATGTATTTCCAAAACAAATACTGTGTATCCTCTTCTCAGGGAATAAACATATATGTTAATTTTGACTGTCATTTTGTGTTTTGTTTGGAAAACTAGCTTGTTTAATATTTTGATATTAACTGTTGTGCTCAGCAGCTGATCATCCAAAACTTCACCTAAATTTGATCTTCTGGAATGTCACCTATCCATTTCCTTTCCAGGTGAATTTCAAAGCAGAAAACTCAGCAACAAAAATATATATATTATTAATTATTAAGAGTGGATATATAACCATACATTAGAAGATTGTTGTATTCCAGTATGTATGCCACTCTGTCATAGCATTTTGTTATTTTATTTAGATAATTTCTGGAACCAAAATATTATGAATAACAGTAATAATAAATAATACATTACATTATATATATATACACACAACTTTACTTCCTCTAGAGTTATTATGTCTGGATTTTCAGTTTATTCAGCACTGTATTTAGTATTTTTTTTAAAGTATTGGTTGGCAACTGTTCAGGGGAAAATTAAGAAAACACACAGTTAAGAATTTCTGTCTTTCTGAAATTGAGAGAGTGGAGATTTTTCAGAAACAGATTTTTAAATACTGGATGCTTAATTAGTCTCTTGATTACTACATCCTTTCAGTGGCAACTAGTCTTATAGTGATGATTTCCCAGCATGCTGGTTGTCTCTGTATTTCACGTTATTCTTCCCTTTCTTTACACTGAATCTAAAGCAAACATAAAGAACTTTGGGTGAAATCCTGGCCCAACTGAAGTCAATGATGAAACTTTCACTGACTTAAAAGGAGCTGGGATTTCAGCCTCTATCTTGGAGTAGCTGCAAGGTTTATCTTGTGGCAGGAAACTTAAATCTATCTGTTTTTATCCAGTACCATCATTTTGATATCTGAGCCCCACTCAGCATTTTAAAGTGTACACAATTAGGTGTATTTCTCTGTCTCTCTCTCTCTCTCTTTTTCTTCACTCCAGTCAGCACGGAGTGTAAATAATTTATTTGATTTCTGTGAAGGTGGTGGTGGTGGAGTGGGAGAGCTATTGTGGGAAGGCTGGATGAAAGCTGAGGTTTGTAATCATCCTGGCACAGAGTCATGGCACACCTTTCCTAATGCAGAAGGTATGACATAAGGTTAGGTGACTGATGTGTGAGATTTTGAATTTGATCTGTTTCTACAAAGAAAGGTTGGGGCGGTGATCCATGCACTCTAATAAATAACAGCAGTACCAATCAAATAAGATCAGTCTAATACAGTTTGTTAGCTTAATGGCTGTTTTCCCACAGCATCATTCAAAACGTGACACTCTAGCCCGTGCTTTTGAAAACAATGGTTGCTTTCAGAAAGCCTTTCTTGGTGCAAATCTTAATCTCATAATCTTGTCACTTTAACTGAATGCTTGCTCTGCATGTGGCACATGGTTAGGCAGCATGTATATGTATGGAGGAGCAATATGTCAGTCATTGTTCATCATTCCCAAACCTGACAAGATCATCTGCTGTGCCCTTTTTTCTCTATTTACTCATGTCATTTTTTGGTCACTATTATGTTCTCAACTATATCGCCAGGTCCATATCACCATGTCATTTCATCTCACTGTTCACATGCTATCTCTTCCTTGAAGCAGTTAATCCACAGTTTTGTTTTCCAGCTCTCACATATTCTTGTTACTCTTGGAATTTCCTCCAATTTGTTGACCTTTTTCTGGGAGCAAAGTGCCCAGAATTGTATGCAACAGCCTTGGAGCAGTATCACCAAGGTGTTATATGTAAAGGAAGTATCACCTCCTGCTTCATGATGTGATGACTCTGGATCCCAAACTTGCCAGTGATATTTTTTTTCAAACCCTATCATGTCGCAAATTCGTCTAAGTTACTGTCCCATATCGGCCCAGTTTTTTTTGGATGTTGATGCTTTCCAAGCATTTTCCTTTCATTTAAAATCTGTATTTTGGACTATTTCTCCAGCTAGTAGTTTGCATTTTTTCCAGAAAAAATGTCTTTTTGTTATTTTCTAACCATATTTCTAACTCCAAGCCCTCTCTATGGGGAACTCCCAGAGAGTTCAGACAATGGAAGTTCCACTAAAGAGGGCTTGCAGAATTGGACACTGTGTTCCTTAGCATGACTTCATTGTCCTCACTACAGTATACAACACCTTCCAGCTTAGTATCATCTATGAATGGAATCATGCCATTTGCATTTGTTCCCCCCACCCAAATCATTAATGAAGACATTAAATGAAACTGTGCCTAATACTGATCTCTGTATTACAGCACTGAGGCAGCTCCCCCAAACTTGGTACATTGCCTTTTCCTATTATTCTTTGTTTATAGTACTATGGTGTTGAATCCATGTGTGTGCTCATAACTAGGGCCTACCAAATTCACGGCCATGAAAAACGCGTCACAGAGTGTAAAATCTGGTCTCTCCCTCATGAAATCTGTTTTTTTTTTTTTGGTGTGCTTTTACCCTATACTATACAGATTTCATGGGGAGGCCAGCATTTTTTGAATTGGAGGTCCTTACCCACAAGAGTTGCAGAGGGGTCGCAAGGTTATTTTAAGGGTGTCACGGTATTGCCACCCTTACTTCTACACTTCCTTCAGAGCTGGGCTGCCGGAGAGTGGCAGATGTTGGCTGGGTACCCAGCTCTGAAGGCAGTACCCTGCCAGCAGCAGCAGAGAAGTAATGATGGCAATACCATATCATACCATACCACCCTTACTTCTGCGCTGCTGTCTTACTAGTTGGGTGGCTGGAGAGTGGTGGCTGCTGACTGAGGACCCAGCTTGGCAGGCAGCAGCACAGAAGTAAGGGTAGCAATACCACACCATGCTGTCCTTACTTCTGCGCTACAGCTGGTGGCGGCTCTGCCTTCAGAGCTGGGCTTCCAACCAGCAGCTGCCGCTTTCCAGCTGCCCAGCTCTGAAGGCAGTGCTGCTGTCAGCGGCAGTGCAGAAGTAAGGATAGCAGTATTGGAACCCCCTACAATAACCTTGCGATCCCCCACAACTCCTTTTTTGGGTCAAGACCCTTTAAATTACTACACCATGAAATTTCAGATTTAAATAGCTGAAATCATGAAATTTGCAATTTTTAAAATCCTACGACTGTGAAATTGACCAAAATGGACCATGAACTTGGTAGGTCCCTGTTTATAACCAAGCCAATTTTAACTACATTTTCAAGTTGGATTTATTGAGACATTGTGCAGAGTCTGTGTTGTATCCACTGCACTCCCTTTGTTTACTAAAATTTACCAAGTTTGTCCAAGATTATTTGTTTTTTATTAAATGCATGTTGTTTATTGTTCATGGTTAAGTTGCCCTTTCAGGCCATGTCTATACTAGACTGCTAAAGGGGCACATCTATGGCGCTGCAGCTGTGTCGCTGAAGTACTATAGTGTAGACACTTCCTACGTCAACAGGAGGGGTTTTTCCATAGTGTAGTTAATAATCCACCTCGCCAAGAGGCATTAGAAATCTTCCCTTCACCTAACGAGCCTACTCTGGGGATTAGGCCGAGCTAACTATGGCATTCAGGATGTGAATTTTTTCACAGCCCTAAGAGACATAACTGGGTCAATTTAATTTTCTGAGTAGACCAGGCCTCAGACCCTGATCCTGAAAAGACATATTCAACTTTACATGCCCTGTGAATAGTTCCATTGACTTTAATGAGATTACTCATAACGTGTAAACATATGCTTAAATCTTTGCAGGATCAGAGTCTAGGAGTTCATAGAATTATTTTTTTGAATACCTGTAGTACTAATTTGTGGTGAATTAAGGTAGACTTACTGAATAGTAATTGCTGATAATTTTTTTTCATTTCTAGAAATTGAAAAATGCATATTTGTTTTGAGTACCATTTTATGAAGGAATGGTTAGCCCAGGGGTCAGCAACCTTTCAGAAGTGCTGTGCTGAGTCTTCATGTATTCACTCTAATTTAAGGTTTTGCGTGCCAGTAATACATTTTAACATTTTTAAAAGGTCTCTTTCTATAAGTCTATAATATATGACTAAACTATAGTTGTATGTAAAGTAAATAAGATTTTTAAAATGTTTAAGAAGGTTCATTTAAAATTAAATTAAAATGCAGAGTCCCCGGCCGGTGGCCAGGACCCAGGCACTGTGAGTGCCCCTGAAAATCAGCTCACGTGCCCCCTTCGGCACCCGTGCCATAGGTTGCCTCCTCCGGTGTTAGCCTTTGACTGTTGATAGTGTACCACATCTCACTGAAAAAACCCTGCAAACAAAATAAAAAGAACAATAAGGGACAGACTTCCATCTGCTCGTGGAGCACTTTGATGTTGTATGCCACATATAACCCCGTCATGGCCACAGGCAAATAGAACTGTTCAGGGATTCATGCTGAGAATAACCCATCAAACAAGCTCTGGACCCGTGCCTGTGACATTCAAGATTCTACCTTGCATGCGGAGAACTGTTGCACAGAGGCAAGGGGTTTGTAGCCCTTCCACATTGTCAAAGGTGAGGGTTAGGAATAGGGCACCAGGGTGGCAGCATATTAAGACTGAGAAGCCTTCACCCAGAAACTGAAAGAGTTTTATTCCACTCTGTAGGGGTAAAAAAAATATTCTGCAAGGTTACTATTTATTTTTAAACAAATGTATAGATATAATCAAAGTTGTTATTATGAATAATGTTGATACATTCATATGTATATAAAAACCTTTTCACCTTCGTCAGAGTGCCTTTTTCAAGATGAAGAACTGAAGTTGTTTAAAGAATATGTCCTTCTCCCCCACCTAGAGTTTGTTTTTGTAGAGATCTCCATCATGTGTACTTCATATTGATTTACTTTTTTAAAACTGTAACTGAGATAAAGAATTAGTAGTTTTAAACAATGGGAACTACATGTTCCGCTGTGATCAAGGAATTAGATAATCAGGCATGTTTGCTTAAGGGTCTGTATCTTGAGGCTTTTATAGGGCAATATTAAAGCCCTGAGCCTTCTTATTATGCCAATACCCAGAAGATTGCTTTAATGAGAAGTAAAGGGCCTTTTTCCAATTACCAGGGTATAACTGTATTAAGTTCCTGTGTTATGTCAACCTGCTTTGATTTGATTACTGCGAAAGAAATGGATTTATCTGTCAGTGTTACTTAATTAAGCCTTCTCATTGATGTTTTGCAGAGTAATATAGTGTGGCTTGCACATTTAAGTCTAAATACAAAGAAGATTGGTTGAAAGCTAAGGCACAACCCCTGAAGATAATGTCCAAGAGCGATTGCTTGTCACTCTCAGATCACAGGCCAAAACTTTAACATAGGTGGAAAAAATTGAGTATTTTAAAGGCTTAAGTTGAAACAAGGTTGAGGGCAAGGAGTTTTCAGTGAAGTCTAGGACAAGTAGAAATGTCAGCTTTTATAATATGCTTTGTGTGGGGCTATAGAGAGAAGGGGGATGGAGGAGGGTCATGCCCTGTAACTTTTCTATCAGTACAGTTTTCCTAATCTGGTACTGAATAGCATATGTGGGTGAATAGAACAATGTTTTAGGAACTTCCTTCTGACTTGGTATAAGATACCAAACCTCACCCACTTACTGACCCTCTTTCTACCCCCCTCACCCCCCGAGGCAGCCATCCTTCTCCTTATTAGTCCCAGCTATCCTGAATTGTTGTGGGATGTTCAGAATCTGGGAGCACCCTAGTTTTGATGTATCTGCTGTTCCGTGGGATTTTGAGCAGTCCATAGTGCTTTCTGGCATCTGGCACATGCAGTGCCAAAAGGAGGTGGTGACACACACAGTTGCAGGGTGCTTCCTAGCAGAGGATATTGAAACCTCAATTCAGGAAGCCACAAAACATGGGCTTACCTTTAAGCATGTAAGAAGTTCCATTGATTTCAGTGGGACTGCTTCCAAGAATCACAGAAGCGGTCATTTAGTCCAGTCCCCTGCACTCATGGCAGGACTAAGTATTATCTAAACCATTCCTGAAGGTGTTTGTCTAACCTGCTCTTAAAAAACTCCACAACCTCCGTAGGCAATTTATTCCAGCGCTTAACCACCATGACAGTTAGGAAGCTTTTGCTACTGTCCAACCTAAACCTCCCTTGCTTTAATTCAAGCCTGTTGCTTCTTGTCCTATCCTCAGAGGTTGAGAAGAACAATTTTTATCCCTCCTTCCTGTAACAACCTTTTATGTACTTGAAAACTGTTATCCTGTCCCCTCTCAGTCTTTTCTTTTCCAGACTAAACAAACACAATTTTTTCAATCTTCCTTCATAAATCATGTTTTCTAGACCTTTAATCATTTGTGTTGCTTTTCTGTGGTCTTTCTCCAATTTGTCCACATCCTTCCAGAAATATGGCATTCAGAACTCCAGTTGAGGCCTAATCAGCATGGAGTAAATCAGAAGAATTACTTCTCATGTCTTGCTTAAAACATTCCTGCTAATACATCCCTGAATGATGTTCACTTTTTTTGCAACAGTGTTACACTGTTGATTCATATTTAGTTTATGGTCCACTGTGACCCCTAGATCCCTTTCTGTAGTACTCCTTCCTAGGCAGTCATTTCCCATTTTGTATGTGTGCAATTGATTGTTCCTTCCTAAATAGAGTTCTTTACATACTGTCCTTACTGAATTTCATCCTATTTACTTCAGACCATTTCTCCAGTTTGTCCAGATCATTTTGAATATTAAGCCATCCTCCAAAGCACTTGCAAACCCTACCAACTTGGTATCATCCACAAACTTTATAGTTGTGCTCTCTATGCCATTATCTAAATCATTGACGAAGATATTGATCAGAATTGGACCCAGAACTGATCCCTCTAGGCCCCCACTTGTTATTCCCTTCCATCATGACTGTGAATCACTGATAACTACTCTCTGGGAGCTATTTTCCAAACAGTTTTGCACTCATCTTACAGTAGCTTCACCTAGGTTGCATTTCCCTACATCAGATAAAAGGGCCTGACAATATGGATTTTTAAAAAATTTACTAAATTCAAAGAAAGAAAGTTTCTGATAGAGCATACATTAAATAATGTCCTTATTAAAAAAAATTCATATATGTAAACGTTATAAGGATTTTTTTGCTTCTTGGCTGATGGTCATAAGAATTATTTTATCAAGGAGCAAACTGACCAGATAGGGGAACCGGTAAAACTGACAACACAAAGTGCTGTCGAAAACACGATGTAATCGAATTGAAAAATAGGGAAATATTGCTATTTGCTGTCAGCTTTATGAATCTTTGTGTTACTTGCAACTGTGTTCCTGATCCTGCATTTGGATCTACAGAAGTGGGCCCTTACATCCGTGCAAAGTACAGTGGATTTCAGTGACCTCCATGCATGTGCAAGAGTTTGCCTCCACGGATCATATTGCTGGATCAGGTGGATATAAAGCTTCCAGACACACATGTAATTTTCAGGTTGATGGCACCCTTTTAAAAGCTTGACCAAGATGATGCAGTTTGCACTGCCCCTTGAAGCATATCAGACTCTTGTTCTGGCAGATCACCAACCACATCAGAGAATGGAGCACTGGTGTTATTTGCTCCTGAGAGGTCAGTCCACTCATTAGACGAGCCTCTATTCTTCAGTGGCTCAGGCTTCCAGGTGCTTTTCAAATGCAGCGTCAAGTCGAACACATTGCAGTAATCTATCCTTGAGGTTACACAGGCATGGATTACTATGGTGAGTACTACAGGAGGAAGTAATGTTCACAGTCTCTGAGCTAAGCTGTAGATGGAAAGAAAAGAAAAGCATTACATGCCACTTTTGTCACTTGGGAATTCAAGAGTACCTTAGTTATGGGTACAATACAACTGAGGACTGTAAACTGAATTGACCAAAGGTGGATATATATATTCAGTAGGAGGCACGCTCACAGCCCTGTCTCAGTCCTTTGGATGTTTTCTCCCTATCAGCAATTTCCATCAAAACAGAGC
Organism: Gopherus flavomarginatus; assembly: GCF_025201925.1. Classification (NCBI taxonomy): domain Eukaryota; kingdom Metazoa; phylum Chordata; order Testudines; family Testudinidae; genus Gopherus; species Gopherus flavomarginatus. The sequence continues at coordinate 20,196,399 of NC_066619.1, read as the reverse complement.
GGAGACTAAATTAATTTGCTCCCAGACTTTTGTCAGATTCTGAGGGAGAAAGGAGACTACGCTGTCTGGGATCAGCAAATGGCTGTGTAGGTTTGAGTGTCAGCCTTGTACGGATGATACTACAGGTTATAATGTTAATGAGATTACTCATGTGAGTAAAGTTAGTCAAGTTACGTTTGTAAAATCAGCCTTCATTGTTCCTGAGGTGTTGGGGTTGAAATGTGCTACTTAAATGTGAAAGCACTGTTATTGTTGCCATTATGTAATGGATGGAAACAACACTACCCAAAGTGACAACTTTTGTTTCACTTTCAGTTTCACACAGAATTATTTTAGCCTTTTCAAATATGCAAATCTTCATTATTTTTCAAAGTAAGTTTTAGGAGCTAAAAGATCAGTTTTGTAGTATTTTTCTTGGTTTGTTGGTGACGTTTGCAACAGTGACAGCATTTACATTATAAACTCCATTTTTGGAGGTTTATAACTCAGCCATAAACATTTACTGCAGGCTGATATTTGGCACACCTGGTAAGTGATTAGTTTATATTCTCATGTAATCATATTTGGTATTTTGGAAAGAGAAGAAAGGAACATTATAAATATAAGGGAGACGGTATAAGAAAGTTAGAGATATTTTCATGGACAAAGTTATGCATAACATACACTATTGCCAGTTTTCCTAAGGGGTTTAATATGGATTTTGGAAGGTATAGTAGAGTCATTGCATAGTGGTCCAATGCCTGATCCAAAGCTCGTTGTGAGAGCATTTCCGCTGACATCAGTGGGCTTTAAATCAGGACCTGAAAGCATTAATAATCAGTTACATAACACAAATTATATGTAAAAAAAAATCCTGCTTAATTAACCGAAGGGCATGGATGATCTGATCTGTCAGGTAAATGATACACATTTTCTTTATTTGTCTAGAGCTTAATTAAATATTTACCTGAGAATGTCTTTTGTTATTAACACCCTACACTTTTATTGAGATAATAGGAATTATTATTTGGGAAAAAATAAAATTAAACACAAAAAAACTTTAAGATAAAAATATTTTGTTTACAAAACATTAATAGTCATACTACCCATATTTTAGATTTCCTAATGTACGGTTTTGCTCCTCAGACACTTAACCGACCTAAGTTAGAAGTGCAAATGTACCCAGTTATCTATATCAGAATATATTATATATACTCACACACATATATTTAAATGCAATGCTGTGATTAAAATTCCTCTAGCAATCTAGACCAAATATGTCTTTTTGTGTAATTAGATGAAAAGCTTCTGTTTGTGCTTAACAAATAACAAGCAATGATATTATTAAATTAATAAGAAATTGGATGAGGAATACTAATGAAATACAATAGTGCCTTATGTGCCAAATTTATGTCCTAATCTGGAATACTGTGTTCATTGATGGTCACACTTACTCAAAAAGATATAATGGGAGTATTGGGGAATTCAGAGATGAGTGATAGGAATGATTACAGGCATAGAAAGATTTTTATGTGAAAAGTGATTTAAAATTACAGGTTTGTTTTGGGTAGGAGGGGAAAAAGAGAGATGGGATAGAGTTAAACAAAATGTGAATGGTAAAAAGAGGGTAAATTGGGCACTCCTATTCACTTTTGTTATCATATAAGTAGTACTGGCATTTAAAGAAATGAAAAGGTAACAAATATAAAATTGGTAAAAAGAAATACTTTTCTCTCAACACAGCCTGTGGAATTCGTTGCCATTAGATATAATTGAGACCAACCTCTTAGAAGGAGTACAAAAAGGAGGAGACGTGTATATGGATAATGAAAATATCCACAATTACATTAGATATTTTCTGCCTTGAAACATAAAGGTGCTTTAAAACAAAAATCTTAAAATCAAGCACTACACGGTCAGGTAATTTTTGAAGTCAAGCTTGTTTCTTCAGCGCTAACTCAACCATGTTGTAACATTTTCTATTCCCGAATCAGGTTCTAGAAGTGCTGGGTCATACATCAACTCTTTCTCTTTCGAAAAAAGTACCACAGCTCAAATTCGTGAGTGCCAGTTCCCTTTGAGCCCTGGTCCTTTTGACTCACAGAAGATTGAATATGTGACCTTGGAGTGTCAGAACAGGGGCCCTTAAATATAATATTAATAGCAAAATCAGATTTAGTGAAATATAACACATCATGAAAAGATACTGAATGAAATTTACTGTTCTGGCCCCAGTCAATCTGAGGCATGTGCTTAATTTTAAGTATATAAGTATTCCCACTAACTTGAACGAATGCCCTAAATTAAAATGACTTAAATGCAACTGCTCACATGCTTACATTTAAATCCGTCCTTAAGTGCTTTGCTGGATTGGCACCTTATTTAGTCATTAAATGTTTTTTGGTAAATGGGATAGCCTGATGATATTCCCAGCTCTGGGGATTCCATGAGGACAGTGGTCATACAAGCTTACTCCGGCATCCTTGACTACACCACAAAGAATATAATGCTTTCAGCCTTAAATAGTAGAGTTTAGGGACTGTAGCCTCTTCTCTTGGGCCTTGACACAGCTTCAGAACTAACATGACCTGCCCTGAGGCACACAATTCATTGTCTGACTATCCATGAGGGACATCTGTTCTCAATTGGGGTGTCTTTGAAGCAGCTAGTCTGCTTTTCTTTCTGAAACATTCAATCTAAAACAATATAAAAACTCATTATGACAGAGGTGACAATTTTAACAGTAATAAAAGCTGCTCATTATAAAAACAACAACTCTTCTTACCTTAGGAAAGACTAAAACAGAAAGAATACAAGAAATACTGTTTACAGTAGCATCAAGAGAAACAGTAACAGAAAAATGTTATGAAACAGCATTCCACCCTTGAAATAACATTTTTCTAATACTCCTCCAGTTTTGTCAAGGGAAATTTAGAGTTGCATTCTGTAGCACTTAGCAATTATATATCACCCTTTTGTCCAAGGATCTTGAAGCACTTTATAAAGAGTAATTTATTAAGCCTTACAGCACCTTTTTGAGGTAGATATTGTGCTATCCAGTTTACAAATGGATAAAATGGGCCAGAGAAAGTGATTCACTCTGTGGCCATGTCTACATTACCGGGGCTATTGTGGTAAGCTGTGGCGTTGTAGATAACCCCATAGTGCAGATGCAGCCTATAGGAATGGAAGGGGTGTAGAAACATCACCTCCCTGAGTGAAGGTAGCTGGGTTGAGAGAAACATTCATCTGTCAGGCTGGCTGTGTCCACACCAGTGGCTAGATTGGCACAGCTGTGGCACTCAGGCGTGAGGATTTTTCACATACCTGAGCTCCATTGCTATGTCAGTCTTTGTTTGAAGTGTAGACCAGGTCCCAGTCATACATCTGTTCAGCAGCAGAGTTCAGGAGAGAATGCAGGAGTCCTGATTTCCTGGCCCATGCTCTAAACACTAGACTGTACTACCTCTTTGCAATTTTGCCATATCTTTCCTATTGTATGTTGCTACTGCCTCAAAGAGAGGGGGCAGAAACATTTAAGTGGTTGAGCACAATATTGAAAGTATCCAAAGCTAATGGAAAGATTCCCATTGATTTCAATAGGCATTGCATCAGGCATTAAGGAAATTCAGGAAAATGCTTAAGTATGTAATTACATCCATCGCTATTCAGGAAAGCGATTAAGCATGTGCGTAACTCCTCTTGACTTCACTGGTACTTGAGTGCATTCTTTCCTGAATTGGATCTGAGTGAGGATCTGTGTAGGAATATTTACTTTGAAAATATTGTACATTAGCTTCTGGGTTTTGTCTGTTTCATTACATCTTATTTTTGATGTTTGATTATATGTATTTTGTGGCAAGGATTTTGGTACAACTTTAACTAGTACATCAGAGTCAGGTTTTTAAGTCTCATGAAACACTGAACCACTGAAGTAATTTTTATGTTCAATCCTCTGGTTCCTGAGGGTCCAGTTCATTTCTGCTGTGAATTTAAATTAGTTAATTTAAGTGGATGGGTCAGAAGCCACTGTCATCGTAGTAGCCCTATGCCTGATTCTTAATTAAAGGCAACAGGAGATTAATTTGAAGCATTAATTTAAAAGTGCTTACACAAAAGGAAAGAATTATTGCAATAAAGCCTAAAGAACTTTTTTGTCCCTAGATGTAGAAGACAGAACTAGCTCAGGGTCCTGGGGGAATGGAGGACATCCTAGTCCATCCAGGGTAAGTATATCTAATCTTTTTCCTAAACCAGACTTTCTGCATATGTAAATTTACAATCTTAAATTTGAGATTTACACCTGATTGCATAGAAAAATGTACATGCAAAGTTGGCAGTAGACCAGCTTCTCTTCAAAATTGCTTCTTTTACATTCTTATCTGATCCTGCAATTGAATTTGACACCTGCCCCACTCCTGCTAACAGCTAGCAAGAATTTTCATTAGCCACTTTGCCTTGCTAGTCAGTATCAGCCATTGATCCAACACTGTATGTTATCTCAGTACTGGAAGAGGCATTTTTTTGTTATTGTTGACATTTCACTTGCTGTAGTTAGCTTGCTGGGAGATTTTATGTCTCACTGGCACAGATATCTACATGCAAAAAATCCATTGCATAGTATTGGGAAGCACTCATACACTCAAAATGTACTACTTCATCACCGGGGGTCACTGCCACTCTTCCTAACATTAGAATCATAGAACATTAGAATCATAGAACTACAGGGTTAGAAGGGACCGCAAAGGGTCATCTAATCTAACACCTTGCCAAGATGCAGGATTATTCCTCACTCCTTGGGTAGTCCCACTGAAGTGGAACTACTGGAAGGGAAAGCTACTATTCCTCATGAGTAGACAAGTGTTCTCAAGGGTGGCAATATCTGAGCCCGCATTTCTTTGTTCCCACTCAATCTGGCCATTTACAGCGTCTTTCTACTTCAGACCTCTCTTCAGGTGACCATCTCTGCATTGCCCTACCTCAGCATTCTGCACAGCCTCTGTCGGTTTCTTCAGTGAAAAGGCACAGTTCAAGACTTAACAAGAGTACACGTTTTAAAAACTGATATTCCCTGCTTTGGTGGGGGTGTAGGCTGAATGTCTTTAGAACAAATCATTAACTCATGACGGGCTATGTATGTGAGGCTTAAGGGATCCGTAACCTTTTGGGAACAATTTTCAACAACTAGAGGTCTACAGTCTGCCTATAAAATTGTTCATTTGTAGGCAAACATGCATCTGTATCCTTAAACTCGGTGTCTGTGCACACAAGGACTAGCTTTCATTCACATTTAACTATTTTGCATGTACAAATGCATGTTTGCAAAAATGTTTAGCTTTTTGCTCGTAACTGTGCATATTTTGGTGGCACAGCAGAGGTAGCCAGCTTGAAAATGTAGCTCTCAAACGTATTTAGGGCCCACCAATCTTTTCCCCCAAGCTTGAAGGGATAATATGTCCACTTCCAAAGTCAGAACATTTCAGAGAGCCGTGGATAGTGACTTCTCTTGTCTTCAGGCAATGTGCTACTAACTTTAATCTTCAAAGTACAGTAAGATCTTCCTACTTACCAGTAACTTTACCAACCCATTGCTCCAGCTGTCAAGTTTGACATTCTAATGCATTATGTGGATGAGATGAGGAAATCTTTCCTGCTCCTGACATTATAATGCACACACACTGACATAATTAATTCCTATTACAGTAAAGTGTCGTTACTGAACTACTACCTACCATGGGAATTACTGAGATACACTATATTTCTTGTTATTTTTGTGATAGCTGGAATACAACATAATTCATTAGTTTTGACTTTGAGAAAGTTGTATTTAGAATTGCGTGAAGTCTCAGGATTCAATTTCCATTTATTTGAGTAATAAGAAATATCCCTTCCAATAAAACTATATATACACACACACACACACACACACACACACACACACACACACATACATGCACCAACATCTCCGTCCACTTATGGGCCAGACTGCATAACCCTTACATACATTGGGGGCCATTACTCACCTCAGTAGTCCCATTGAATTTACTCATGTAAGTAAAAGTTCACCAGTGTAAGTAAGGTTTGCACCATCAACCCTCTCTGAAAAAGGCCGAGTCCTGAGCTCTTTAATTGGGCAGACCTCTCACTGGGGTCAGAAACTTTGAGCCTGTGCCCCAATCCAGTTGCAGGATCAGAGCCTTAATATTTTTCTGAGGATTGGGCTAAAAATCACAGTATACTTCAGGATCAATATTACTTCATGTATTCTGTAAATCCGTGATATAAAATTATGCAAGGCAAAATATGGCTTCACCCTTATTTAAAAAGTTTGTTTATGTTGCTGTTTAATTGTCTCTTAATGAATGTAAAGGAATAGGGCTTGCAAGCATTGCTAGCTGTTTTCCATCACCCTAAAGTAGGAGTCCAGTGAGGTGAAGGACAGTGTTATTGTTCATACTCAGACCATTCTTTTTTTTTTTTTCTTCTGTGGGCAGATTCTGCCTTTGGCTAACATTATGCCAACTGACACTTGTAAGTAAATTTACTTAGCCTTGCATTACACTGCAGCCAGCTGAGCAAAATGATTTTTTCCCCATTTACTGCATACCAGGATTGAATCTCAACCATTTCCATAGAAGAGGAAAAGCCAATCACCATTTCTTATTATACCTGGTTTAGCATCCATTACATCATTACTTCACACATCTGTCAGTTTTATTTTTATCCTTTTCTTCTCCCTTGACACTTGTGGTTGCTTTTAGGGAAAAAAAAATGTTTTGAAAATTAACCTGTAAATTTCCGCACGCAATTATTTAGGCATACATGTCTGAACATGAGTGTACCAGTATATCATGAGATCATATAAAGAAATGAGCACAGTCCGGGGCGGGGGGGGAATCCTGAATTTTCATCAAGGTTCCATATCAGCTTTCTGGTTGTCTTATGCAAATCACTTGAGCTCTGTGCATCTCAGTTTCCCCACCTGAAAATGAGGATGATATTTCTATGCCTGAGAGAGGTGCTGTGAGAAATTAGTAACAGTGTTTGAAGATACAAATGTAATAGCAGCACTACAGATGGACAAACTCTTGTTCATTTTTGTGATTACATTTGAGGTTTTGCACACATACAGTAATTGTGAGTTTAGACTGGGAGGCTAGGCTGGGGATGCTTTGAAATGTGCGCCCTGGTCCTGACAAGATTTACGCATGCGTTTAACTTATACACTTGACTAATGTCATTGACTTCAGTGGAAGTACTCACAGTGCATAAAGTTAAGCTCATGGGTTAATCCTCCCAGCTTTGGAGTCTTGTTCCTTAATGAGAAAAGTAGTATTAAACACCCACACACTTCAGGCCAAATTTTGCCTTTGTATGCGTGCAACAGCCACTGGGTTAAAATGGCAAATTTCTACTTACAGATAGTAGAATTTAAAAAAAAACCAAATATATTCTTTCTTTTCCCCAACTGATATGAAAGCAGAAAGACTGACATAGTAAGTGAAAGACATTCGATGGCTTGCGCAGCACCACGCTTCCTGGTATAGTATCTCAATTACCAGGCAGGTGTGTCCACAAAATAAATGCATATTAATTACTAACAAAATAAAAATTTTAAACCAGCTTCAAATAAATTTTGGAATGCATTGCCCCCAGCAAACCCAGTGGAAGAGGACAATGGAGGGAATAAACTTTCTTGGTTATTCAGAATCGAGGGGGAAAGTATAACTTCTTTCTCTGTTATTCTTACAGAAAATGTTTATGTTAAAATTGTAAAACTCTTTTCCCCTTCCCAATTTATTAACAGAACTATGGAGATGGGACTCACTATGATCACATGGCAAGCAGGGACCTTGGGTCACATGACAATCTCTCTCCTCCTTTTGTCAATTCCAGAATACAAAGTAAGAAGAAATCGAATTTCTTAATGTGGTTTTGTTTTTCAAAGGCTTAATTTTTAAATGTGGAAGTTAGTGAGTGTACCGTAGTTTAATTTGAGGACTTCTGTTCCTCTCCCAAGTGTTTTGGGTTTTGTTGTACATAGTCTTTGGGAGGAAATTTTGAATTTTGCCTTTTGAGCAACCTCATATTTTGAAAAATGTACACTAGTGCTGTTTACTGAATAGCCTCTATTTTCTTCATGTAAGAAGTATATGGCATTTAAAGCAGTGTCTGCGTTTTTACATAGAGCGGTGAATGTACTTTCCTGAGGCTTAAGTGTTTTCTTTAAAGGTGTGACCACTTGGCAGAGAATTAAATAGAACTTTTAAAGTTCAAAAAATGTTGCTGAAAATATTACAAATAAATATTCTTTAGAGGTAACAGATAAATAACGAGAGATTGAGATCATAAACCATTGTTTTCTCTGGACCGTGATGGTTCATTGCCTGTTGGGACTTGCAGTCTCTCTGGACTGCAAACTTCTGGATTAAAGATGAGGCTGCCTGCAACATGCTCCACTTGGGACCAGCCAAATTCAGCTCATGGCATTTGGCAAATCAGTTATGGAAAGCTTGGACGTCCCTGCATTCATTTTAATGAAGCTTGCAAGGATTTAGTGTAGCAGCTATAACCGTAGCAGTATAAAGAAAGGCTATAATTATTTGCAAGTGAATGATAACTACTGTCTTTAAATCATGGTTGATAAATGAGTTTGGTTAAAGTAAATATATGATGTAAAAATATTAGTAATCCTTGTGCTTGGCCAAGATCACACCCTTTACTGCAGTTATCAATGAACTAGCTGAAATGCTGTGATTGAATGTAAGCCAAAGAAAACAGAGAGCTGTAACTGTGATATATCATTTTGTGAATGTAATGTAGTCCCCTAAAATATGCCTTGTCTTTTAATATTAGGAAATACTTGTGAGTTGTTTAACATTCGGGATAATGTTGAAGCTTGTAATTATTTGTATGTATTCCCCCACAAAACTCAGTTACAACAGTTTCAAGGGTCTGCCTTAAGCCAACAAAAGCAAGGAAATTCTGACACTCCCTTCTTAACTCATGCCATTGGGTTTAGGCAGTGCAAATACGTTACAAATAGTCACACACTTCTGTGACCCCACTGGGCTGAATGATGCTTCTACGTTTAATCCTTTCATGTGGATCTTTGCAATTTAAGTCTGTCTCTCTTACAACTCTGGTCCTGCCTTACCCAATAAATAAATAAATAGCATTAATCTGCGATTGTTTCCCCTCCATTTGGGAAAAAAAGCTGCTTTCCCTTATTTCAAAAAGTATTCATTACAATAAAATGCTTTTGCAAGCACATTTTTAGGAATAAAATAACAGATTGATTAGGTTTAAACAAACAAACACACAAACAAACACAACATTTTTCTTAAATGTGATTTTTCTGCTGAAGCCTGATTGCCAAAGTCAATGAGAGTTTCACAGCCGCAGCCAAGAGAACAATCAAGCCTCAATTTTTCTGAAAATACCAGCGCTGTCAAATTCAAGATGTCTCTCAGCAGCACTTGATTTGTAACGGTCATCATGCTGAAAGGTCTGGATGTGGAATGTTCCTGCAGTGTCTTTAAGTTTCAGTGTATGTGTATTTATTGAAAAAATAAAATCATTTGGAGATAAGAATACTGATGTTCCTCTATGTGCAGATTAGTGTGCGTGTGTGTGAGAGAGAGAGGCTAACAGCTTCTGACAAGTGTGTTATTGTGTAATAATGCACGCCTACTGTCGAAGCCAATCAGCTTGCTCCCTCAATCTAAAGCATTTTGTAACATTAATTTAAAATCATTCTCTGGTAATTAGAGCAGATTCCTTTTAATTTGTGCCAGTTTAAGCAGCAAATGGCATGTAAACCACACTTTTATTCCTCCACTTCCACTAATCTCCTAAAGCCTAGATTGTACCCAACCTGCTCAGGTGTGCGCGGGGAAGAGGTAGGGATGATGTCGCAAGGAGCCTCCCTGTGTCCCTGTTTTGCCTATGCAGAGGCCAGACAATCTCATTAGGGAGTGGAAGCTGTTTTCCTAGCACCCTCAGAAGCTGGCTACTCAAAATGGGAGAGAGGAGTAGTGGGTGGTGGCACTGGTACCCCACCTTCTGGGGCATTGGCCAGCAGAGCTTTGATGAGGGCGGATGAGAGCTGTTGCAATGTATACTCCCCAGCAAGATGCCAGGAGTCAGCTCCTCCTGGAACTTCTGCTGCAGTCCCTGTGCACTTCCGCCTTGGTTGCAATAGTTAGAATCAAGTCCTACATGTGGAAGCCAAGGCCATCTGCTGTACTATGCCAGAGAATGCTACTAAGACTGTGAATCTCCCACTGTTTCTAATGAAAGCACTGTTCTGTCAGATAAGCTGTCTGGTCTGAAACACGGGTCGTTATTGTTTTCAGAGTGTTACATTTTCCACCTCAAGTGGATTTGGAACAGAAGAGGATTCTGTTTTTGGCTAGACGGTTTACCTGACATTAACAAAACTGCCTCAGAGTTGAGGCCACGGCAGTGTTCTGCTGAACAGAAAGTCAGAGAGCAGTTTACTAACTGTTTCAAAAGTTGGTGATTAGAAAGATCATTTTAAATACAAGAGAGAGAATTCTTCAAGGCATGATAAATTCTTTAGTACCCCTGGGCAGCAAGGACCTTATTTTCTTCTGCGTCTTGTACGGTTTTGCACACTTAACTAATCATTAATGATGATGATGATGATAATAATACTTCAATAAAATAATCAGTAATGCTGTTTATTTCCCAAACGTTTCCATAACAGAAACTGCTATTAATTTGTGCTGATTACATTGTATTTGTGATTTTATGATGAATTCTAATGGTTGCAATTACAAACAGTGCACCATATTTACTTTAATTGAGTCCATCCTGAACTAATATGGGTTGTGGCTCCCAGTACATGTTTTATCAGTTTCACTCTTCCTGTCAGGTCATCAAATTATCCAAAGAAAAGGTCCCCACAGATCTACTGCGGAGCAGTTTGCACCTGCAGAGAGAGACTTGTAATTTTATTCACATGCTCTTCTTTCTGCTGGCAATTGATACAGATATAGAGCCTGATTATCATCCAACTTGAGCCTGTTTTATACTAGTGTAGTTGTATTGACTTCATTGGAGTTACGCCTGATTTACGGTGGCATGAAAACAAAATTAAGCCCTTAGTAGTTTCATAATCCATAGTTTTTATCTGATTAAAAGAACAGCATTTTTTAACTTCTAAGATGTTTCTTTCTATGTCATTACATTGTTATTTCTCTTAACAATAAATGTTCATATAAATGTTTTATGGCAGTGCAATAATTCAGTAACGGAATTGTATGTCAGCAAAGTACAAGATGAGCAATATTCATTTTACAGAAAAGAGTTACCAACTTTAATTCCTTTGAATTTTTAAAATATTTTAAAATATTTGTTTTTTTTTAATGCTGTGAGCTATAAACCTAAATATTTTACCTCACTGTCTTTTAAATTCTGAACTTTTGGCATTGTTTCTTTTTTGGTGTTCTTGGAGATAAATAGCGTTGTGTAGATAGACAGAAGCATACCGAGCATGGGAGAAAAACCAAGATTCAGTGTGTATACTGCCAGTGCACCTCGATTCAGACCTGCAACACCTGTTGTATTTCAGATCATCTCTTGAGCACATTTGTTTGAATGATCTGCTGTTTTTATGGTGTTAGCAAATCAAATGGCCACCAAGGATAGGGTACAACCCTAAGTCCAATTCTTTCAACCAGTTTTGGACTTAGACTTACAAAAGTGAAAGGTTAGGGTCTTAACCCACATCACCTTTTTATTCCCCCAGTGTGAAAATATATGAGAAATTCATCGAAGACCTCAAAAAACCCTTGATCTATGCTCTTCACTTAACCTGTAAACTGAAGTGTTTTTGTATGTCCCTCTTGTACCAGTTAACCGGAAATTGTTGATTTTTATAGCTGCACAGTCAGGGTCAAGTTTATGTATAGCGCTTTGCTGTTGGCAAAAGCACAGGGAGAAAATGAAAGAAACCTTGCTGGCTGCTTCCCCCTCGCAACAGGGGCCAGATGCAATTCTCAGCCATTGTGCACAGAAAACACAAGGACTGCTTGAAGCTAGTGCTGACATCAGTGTTAGTCGAAGCTGAGGTGTTCCCTCCCACCCTTACTCCAGCCAGCAAAGTTGCATTCTATAAAACTTTGGTCTAATAGGCCTTCAAAAGCATGGTGCCTGTCTCAGGCATAGTGCCTCTGGGAAATATCCCTGGATCAAACCTCTACATTCCTTCCTTGTCATGGGGTTGTACCTTATTGGCTTAATCTAGCTCTTATTGTGCGTGATCTAGCATGTAATCTTAACTTCGAAGAACGATAGTTTTCCAGGAAGAAAAGATTTTTGGTATAATTGTTATTGACAGCATGCAGATGAGTCACGAATATTTGTAGAAATGTTGTGATGGCCGTAGGCCTATATTGTAAGCTTTTGTTTTCAGGTATGTATTTTAACTGAAATGCGTTTTATTTTTTTAAGTGTCCAAATTCTTGCAGGTAGTATTTAAATTAGTCTTTGCTTCAAGCCATTTAATAATTGGCTGTAGGGAATGCAGAAAATGACTTTTTTCTCCTAAACTGTTGCTTCCATGTATTGAAACGTAGTTATCTTTCTGTGTCTCCAGAGTCCTAATAGTCAACTAGGCTGTTTTAGTTTAACAATAAATGAGCGTTGCCCAGTATGAATACACACAAGACCCGGTAATACCACAGGGCATGGAATACATTGTTATAGTTGTATATCATTCCATACTGGATGCTTGATTTTCAGGTGCATTGTTTGTGAACTGATCCTACCTATGATACCTTGCTACTATATTAAATCATTTACCAGTATACAGTAACTTGTTTCTAAAACCCCTGTAGCTTAATGGAACATTTCTCTGCAAGGATTAGATTGAGATTTCAGGCGATGATGAAGAAAGCTCCTGGCTTATTTGGTGACCTTTGAATAGCATCTGGGTTACTGGTTGATATTTTGATTTGGTTACTGTGGTCATATTGTGACAGCTCCTGGTTCATTATAATTCAGTTCCTCTGCTCAATTTGCCTTGCAGGAATACTTAGCTTTGCATTGCTTCAAAGTATTTCTAACCATCCTGAGTGTAACCCAGTACCCTGTAAAAGGTGAAATGTTGTGAATGCTTTGAGATCCCAGCAGCACTCCACTAAAAGACGAATAGCACAGTCCACTTGACAAACAATCACATTTGAGTGTGCAAAGAAGGAAAAAAACCTAAATGGAGATGTTACCCATTCCAATGATACCCAGACCTGCAGATTACTAAAAGACTGGTTTAATGGCCATTGGTAAGATCAGAGGCAAGCTTGCTTTATTTTAAAAAATACAAAAAACAGTTTGCTTAGTTCTCCTGGTATTTTTTTCCCTTTCAAATAATTCTAGCATTGGTAATATTGATTTTATGTATATTGTTGAACAATCTAATCTATTTATTAGCATAAAATAAATATTTTTATGCAATTTTTTTGTCCATCTGTGATGTATGCTTTGAGAACATTTAGACGAACTCAAATTCAGTGTACATACATACCTTGATTTTGATGGCTGTGGGATAAAGAGGTGAGGTGTCTGAGTGGTTAATCTACTTAACTACAGTCCTGAAGGTTGTGGGTTTGGTGCTTGCTTGATTCATATGGACAGATGGCTTTTACTTCACTTAACTGTAAAATGGGTACATGATGTGGAGAGCTGTCAGGTGTAATGCTGGTTCCTTTATGCCCTGCTGATGTGCATCAGGTGATTGGCTCAGGGGAGTTTTGACTTTGCTAATAATCTTGGTATGTGAAGACAAAGTCATTGCAAGATTATGGATCTTTGTGCTCCCTTTTTGTTCCTAACTAGAAAATGAAAACAGATGTGATGTAGTGTTAATATGCACTGTACTGGAGCAGTTCCTTCCCCAGAATTATCTTCCATCGTAACTGCCTAGTCACTGTTGATCCTTCCCAGTGCATGGTTGTCTTCTTATAGGAACTTTTTCTCACCATGCTTTTCAGAGGGCTGGCCCTTGAAATTTAGCAGAGACAGGTAGTTGCATCTCCAAACTGGACATTTTGCATTGTTTGGTGTCCCCTCTCTTCTCTCTTGTAAATATTCTTTATTATCCTGTCAAGTTTTTGCCTGGTTTTCTCTTTATTTCTGAGGAGATGGCACATTCCCCAGGTAAAATGGATGGAAAATTGCAAATGATGCTAAACTATAAACTGGGTGACTCTTGCTATGTGAGATTCTATAGTACTGTATGTTGTTAATTAAATCTGGCATATAAAAACAGTGTTTTGTATTGTATAGCACTTAGTGTTAGGTAAGACTCCTGAGTTCTGCTTCCATCTCTGCTACTAATTTGCTGTGTAACCTTTGGCAGGTTGCTTATTCTCTTTTTTTCCCTCAAGTTAGCCTAGGTTTATCCATCTGTAAACTGGATTGGAGTTGCGAGGCTTAACAAATTATTATCTGAAAAATGTTTGAGTTCCTTGGGTATTCCAAGTAACTGTTAAGTTTTATTAATGTATACTGTGCTATGACAGCACTCATCTCTGTAACAACTGTGCTTATTTGGACATGATTTTCTTATTCAGTTACTGTGATTATTGGCAGAGTTGGTAGCGTATATTAAGGTTGCTCAACATTTTCAATTATAAGGCCTTGTTTTCAATTTTTTATAACTTTCTCAATTTATAATTATTTGGTCTAAACTTTTGCATACCGAGTATCTGACATTAGATTTTTTTTTTTTTAATTTCAGAAAAATGGTCCCCTGATTTCTTAGAGTGAGTTTAGGAAAAATATGATGTTTTGCCCATATTTAAAGAAAATCCTTAGAGATGTTTAATTGAGAAACTCAGACATCTCCATGGTTTGTTGCAGGGACAGTAAATTTTGCAGGGAGGTTGGTTGGGTGTCAGGGAGGAGCATTTTCCAATCCTGCGAATATTCACCTATATTGATTCATTTATAAGCCTTTGAAAAATTTCAGTTTGCACATGCTCAGGAGAAACTTGTTAGCTTGACCGCTAAATTCTCCAAAGCTTCCTTTTGCACTGAGCATGCTCCAGCACAGGGCTGTTGGGGCTGAGTAGGATTTTCATGACATTGCTTCTCCCTGCTGCTATGGAGCCACTGTTGTGCAAGATACTGTAACTTAGGAAAGGCAGAGTATCTCTCCTGTGCTGTCAATCCTCCCACTGCTGGTAATGAGAATGATCTGAATGCAGAGAGGTGAGGCATGGGGTCCACTACAGGGGGAAAATATGAGCACAGAGGAAGAAGGGGTTGCAGGAACCAGAATGTGGAAGGGAGCGTGGGGGTGGCACAGGAGTGCTGGATAGGCAGCGACAGGTTGGGGGGAAGAGGCCTATAACCACTAAATCACATTTTCTCTCTAAAACCTGGAAATGAGCCCAGGAATACTGAGTCTTTATATTCCTCTGCTGTCAAGGAATAGCTGTGACTCTTTCCCTCCAGCAGAATGTGTCTTTTCCCTTTCTAGTGTTTCATCCACAGGGAGGATAACAGTCTACTCCTGCTGTCAGTTATTCCATTACCTACAGTGATTGAGGTCTGTGCTGTTTCTATAAAGGTATGAAAACTGCTGATGATCCAACTATGATATAATTCCTGTTCCAAATGATAGAAATCACACACACACACACACACACACACACACACACACACACACACACACACACACACACACACACACACACACACACACATTAAAGAACATTAAGGTTGTTAAATCAAAGATTCAGAGTTAGGAAATGCCAGCTTTGGTTGCCTGTGCAACCTTAATTCAGGCCCTTTGTGCATATGCATTATAATACAGTCTTTAATGACATCATCACATTCTATTTTTTCCATGGGCCTCCTGCTACGACACTCAGTGCATAGGATGGATGGTGCTCAGGGAATGAGTCAGGATTGTGTAGTGAAGGTGTAGAGTGTATAGGCAGGGGACCACAGAAAGGGAATAGATGGCCTTATGGTTAAGGAAGTTGAAGCCATCCTGAGGAAGCGGAGTCTATCCTTGCCTGTGCTCCGTGGAGTTCCTATGTGATGCTGGGCAAGTCACTTAAGCCAAATTTTTCACAGGTGGCTACTAATTGTGTGTTCCTCATATTCTGGGTGCTCAACGTGAAAGATCTGAGGCCAGATCTGCAGAAACACTAAGTACTCAGAATTGTAGCTGAAGTTAGTTGAAACCGTGCTTTCAACATAGTAAGTGCTTTAAAAAAAAAAAAAAAAAAAAAAAAGCTAAGTACTCTGAAAAACAAGCTCTAGTTGTCTCAAGTTGGGTACCCAAAATCAGTGGACACGTCTGACAATTTTTCTCATTAATCTCTGTGTACCTCAGTTTCCCAACTGTAAATTGGGAATAATAATATCACCTAATCTTGCAGAGGTGTTTGTGAAGATAAACTCATTAATGTTTGTGGAACACTCGTATACTGTGGTGACTATATGACAGAAGCATTCAAGAGGAAAAGCTAATAACATTTCTATTCAGTGAATTGTTTGGATGGTCCTCTGCTGTCAACAGCTGACAACAAGCCCTCCATCACACACTGAATGAGGAGGGTAAAAAAAAAAAAAAATATTGAATAACTACTCATTCACTGAATAAGATATGTTTGACTCTCATTGCAGAAACCCTTTACTTCAGCCTTGGATTGAGCTTGAACTGTGCCCATGAAACAGCAGTGAGTGGTTCCCAAGAAAAAATGTTGGTGCCTGAAGCAATTTTTGATTATTTTCCCTTGTGTTTCCCTGTACTCACAAGCTTTTTTCCAGGGCACTCTTTATGGTCCATATCAGAATTGAGAATGCCTTTTTGGGAAAGGCCAAATGTGGTAGTAACATGGTATTTCTCTGTTCACCTTGATTGCTTGAGACTATTCTATGTGATCAGGTGGTGATTCTACTTTCACCTGTATTTTTTTCAGCGAGAGAAAGAAAAAGAAAGAATGCATTTCTGTCTGTTCTCTGATCCAAGCAAAGAAATCAAACAAAAAATATGTCTCCTTATCCCTAATAACACTTGTGACAGGTTTCCCCTGGGGTGCCACCTGGAACTGGGGTATCATTGAACCCTCTGACCCACAAGCCTGGGCTCCCTCTCACACTGTGCTTCTGTGACAAGCGTCAGACTGGCTCCCGCTCCTACACTTCCTTCAGCATTCACACAGATAGGGACACACCCAGCTGCATTATATGCAGGCTCTCTGACCAGCCATTGCATGAACCAACAGTAGAGAGCCTATAGCCAAATTACCAGCCTGGGACCCTCCCACTGGAGTATAAACCCAAAATTATACCATCTCGCACTTCCCCCAGTTCAGTCTTTGTTCCTCAGGTGTTTTCAGGAATCCTCAGGAATCTTCTGGGGGGGGCATGAAGGAGAACCGATGATGTTACTCTCTGCCTTATATAGCTTTAGTATATAGTGAGAGCCCTTTGTTCCAAAACCAGTTCCCAGACAAGTGTGTAGAAAAATATAGACACCCCAAAATGGAGTCTCGAGTTATGTGACCTGGTTACATGCCCTTGCATACCTTGCTGAGTCATAGCAGCCATTACTTACAGGCTGTTTGGAATGGTCACAGGAAGGTTAAGTTCTTCCAGGGTCAATTGTCTTTGTTGATAGGCCATCAGCACAGTCTGGTTTCTTCATTGTTGTATCAGAGCGGCTAGTCATCCAGAGTCTGCACGATTGAAATACAGATATGTAGTCAATATTCCTTACTTTAGAGTAAAAAAATGATACTAATAGGATAATCATATTCAGCAAATCATATTTTTTCCAATGACACCTCACATGATCCATTTTGTACATTTTGTAATTATGCCATAATCATATAATAATATCACTGTGAAAAATATGGGGTGCACTGTCACAACACTGACCTCCTTTGTAAAGTGCTTTGAGATCTACTGATATAAAGCACTATCAAAGTACTATATAAGAGCTAGGTATTTGTGTTGTTGTTATTCTTTAGTCTGTCTATCTGATTCTTGCTGGTACTGGCCTAATTACTAGATCTTAGCTCATATCTTTCTTTCTGCAATTTCTTTGTATATTGTCTTGTTTTTATCCTATATTTGGTGTGATGTATGTATCATTCACTTTTAAAAAGAGACAAGTATTTGTCTTACTGATATCCGAAATATTTTGTGTTTCATTCTGACACCTATTGTTATTGTATTATTCCTTTAAAGAAGCGTACAAGTATACATTTCTTCTGTAATTCCCCCATTTAATGGACCTTTCTTAGTATCGTTATTGGTACTTAGTACTATTAGTTGGCCTGACATATGTATCTCCCAGTTTTACAAGGAGAAACTTGTTTAACTGATTTCTGATATCTCCTGTTGCATTATGCTGCGGGGGGTAGAGTGGTGTTGTTGGGCAAAGCCTCATGAGTTTACAACAAATCATAGCTGACACACATGATTTTTTGTATTCTAATGACCACAGAATATTTACAAATGTGTAGCCGATGAAGATGAATGAGAAGGTTCATAGAATGCCGTGCAAGTCAGAACTGGAAAAATTCATAGAAAACCTCAGCAAGGTTGAAACTGAACCTCATCTCTTTTGTTTTATAAGGATGGAGGAGGCCACTTTAGAGGTTTCTATGTAAAATTTGGGACATATAAAGTCTCTTGGCAAGGAAAAAGGTAATGATTTGCCCCCTATTAGGGCATGGCTAGAGCTAAATTCCCTCTAAACTGCGTGTCGGCATATTAAGCATGGTGGAGGCGCTGAGGGCTGCAGCAGGGAGAGATGCCTCTTCCCCAGCCCTGGACCTGCTGCGGGGGGGAGGGGGAACAGAAAAGGTGTTGCTCCCCCCCCAGCCCAGGTACTGCTGCGGGGAGAGAGAGAGCTGGGGGCATCCTCTCTCCCTGCTGTAGCCCTGGGGCAGCCTGTACCCCAAACCCCTCATTCCTGGCCCCACCCCAGAGCCCTCTCCTGCACCCCAAATCCCCAGCATGACCCCAGAGTCTGCACTCCCAGCCGGAGCCCATATCTCTCTAACCCTCTATCCCAGCCCTGAGCCCCTCCCACACTCCGAACCTCTCGGCCCCACCCCCGCCACATGAATTTTGTGAGGGGCACCAATATGGAGGTGATGTGTAGCAAAATTCATTCCGCACATGCGTTGGAAAAATTAGAGGGAACACCCTTTCTAGACAGCAATCACTGGATTGAATGTAGCTTGCTCCAGTCTCCAGTCCTAGTACAGCGAATCTGCAGCAGCGCTAGCTGTACAAAACTGCCACAAACCCTGCATAATTACACATGGGGCAAATCTGTGCTGCAGCTCACATGGTCATGGCTTCACTGTCCCAATACCTGAAGTAGCTGTCTTTTATCTACCTTGGGTATGTCAGCTGAACCTGCAGCCATGCACAACCATACCCTTAGATTAATCATGGCAGAAGGCAGAGGGTTATTGTATGTTTTTTCATCGATACTAAAGTATAGCCCCCATTGACTCAGATAAGAGTTGTTCCTGTTAGTCATCCTTGTTTTTCTCCACCACCGTTTTGTTCTATACCCACCAGTTTCATTTTGTCCTCACTTGGATGTAATTTCCTTAGGTCAGGGACTGACTTTTGTTTTACATTTGTACAGCATCCAGCACAATGGAGCCCATTTTGTAATTGAGGCCTCAGGATACAACTGCAATACAATTAAATGTCAATAATGTATCCCTGTTAAATGTTAATTATAATTGTGGCAATTTTAAAAACCTTTTTTCATTTTGGCATGAAACAACTCGTAACCGGGAAGTGAGGGGGAATGAGAATCTCTGGTTTTGGAACTGAATGAGTATCTACTAAGCAATCTTTATTTATTGTGTGTGTGAAAAATTTAGCAGGTAATCAAATAAAAAAATGACTGAAGTCAAGTGAGGAGACCAAGAGACTCTGGATCTGTTGCCGTATCCTAAACCTCACCATAGTTTGTTCCTGTCCCCCACCTCGTCACATTCCAGTGTATTATTACCATCTTCCACGTTATGTTGTCTGTGACACACTAAGAGGCATGGAATACCCTTTGTTATCAGGCTTTGAATAGGACAGCAATATGGATACAATGTAAGAGATTATTATTATTTGTGTTGCATAAGCATACTCAGGCCCTAGTTGGGATCAGGGACCCTTTGTGCATACAGGAGAAGACAATCCCTTCCCCTGTCCAATATACGAGTTTATCTAATTTAAGGATCCATACATAGTAAAAAACAGGATTCATTGTTATGTATGGGTAACTGGTTAAAAGAAAGATGAAATATAATGTTTAGATATGGGTGCCTATGCTAGGGTGCTAAAATCAGTACATAAGCACCTAAAGCTAGTGTTTGGTTACTTAAGTGCCAATTTCATAGCCTCCTTCCTTTAGAGGACAAATATTAAAAGCTAATAATTGGAGGACAGTTTCACTGTTGGAGGACTTTACAAGATGAGTATATACCGTGTGGGTCTCAGTTCAAGTATGGAGTCATAATTTTATTTAGTTTGGATCTCTGCAAATTTTCAATTGCATAGAAATTCAGAAGAGTTTATGGGAAAGCGTTAGAGAGACAGGAAATTATTTCTGTGCCCAGCAGAGCTGTTTGTCAGGAACTGGAGTCAGGAGGGGTAGGGAAAACAGATGGAGGGACCATTCTCAGGACCACAATGGTTGGTATCTTACAGCAGTCAAGACCTTCTAAAATAACAAGTTGTATGTCTAGAGCTTGAAGACACATTGCCAAAGTTGAGAGGCACAAAATGTTACTTACCTTAAAAAATAACCTATTTATTTTTAACTGTGTCTCTGAGTCTCAAAAATCAATCACCATTTCCACCACTCTGAAAGATGGGCCTGGGATGCCAGATTCAGATCCAAATATGGATAATGACTGTCTTTCACAATGACTCAAAGTACATTGGTGTTTGGATGCTGGAGTTTGGCATGGCCCAGAAAAGAGATATTAGATCTGATAAAGAGATAGAGGTCCAGATATAAATTTGGAAACCACGCTTGTCCCTGTCCAATACATAAGAAGTATCCGTAGCTGGGATTTTGGTAGGAACTCATTACTAGCTACAACACTGGGACAATATATCAAGAACAAACCCAGGATCCTATATTAGTTTACAGTTGCACATATGCTATGCCAAAGCCATGCCCCCGCCTGTCATTGGCATTGTTAAAACTAGACTTGATACTGAAACAAATCAAGAACGATGTCCGTGGAGCTTCTTTCTTAGAAAAATGGAGGAGCAGACTAAGTGAGAAGATGATCTGATTGCTGTGATTTTGTGGTGCATACCACTATCATCCTGACTACTGTATTAGAAGGCCATAAGCATATACCTGCTAAGTGGATGAAACATTTCTTCAGCTCCCTTTGTGTGTAACGGGAGACTTTTTCATTGAGGTAAACTGGAGGAGTTGAGACATGGTTTACAAATATCATCAAACCCCTACAAGCTATGTCAGATATGTTTTACACAAGCATTTCAACCAAATTCTTTCATTGGACAGTGCCCCTAAAATTGGAAAATGTGACTAGTCTTCAGAATAAACATGCTAACTTGAAAAAATACCTCAGAGAGCTGTATGCTTTGAATACTCCAAGGGATGATTCAGATTATGAAAACAGACGTATAGCTGGTCCATTTTGTTCTTGAATGGAAAGATTACTTTAGGGAGCAGTGTTAACCAGATTTGCATCCCAGATTTAGCTATGTAGTAATTTATTTTTTTTTTGTAAGCAAAGTTATGAACTAATGATAGAATTGTTTCCAACCTAGAGAAGTATAGATCAGTTTTAGAATTGCCTCAGATAATTTAATAACTGCCTCAAAATTGCCTAAAACCCTTGGTCAGTGCTAAATAGCAACAAGAATTTCATACTGCTTGTGTCCAGCATGGTTACATGCTGTTCTTTAAGCTGATTCTTTAATTAAATATACATATTGTAACAGTTCTTTGGACTTTTTGTTGTTGATGTTATGGGGGTAGTATTTTCTAGGGTGGATTCCTCTTCCTGGTGTTACACCTATCTCAAAGTTACATGTTATGACTTTCCTTCATCTAAGAAGGGCTGGATGGGTTTGCCTTCATCAGCTTCTCTGCTAGATTAGCCATAGAGGTGTCTACAGAACACAGTGATGTACTTCTGGATGATTATCAGCATCAGGTTTGGTTTAATCATACAGACTGTTTGGGTGCAGATCCCAGAATAATTGATTCAGCCCCTTATGCTTTTGAGGTAGATACATTGAGTATCAACTGGTTTATGGTGTAGTAGAGGTATTTTGGAAGATACCACAAAAATTGACCATGTCTGTTTTTTGGAGATATTAGATCCCAGCATGGCTGCATTCCATTTGTACTATATATAAATGTTTCACAGAATACATGTGTATGTGTATATACATATATGTATATATACACATACACATGTATTCTGTGAAACATTTTGGGATGAAAGGCATTGTATAGATTTACAGTATTACTGTTCCCATCCAGGAGTTAATGCATTTTGCAGCACAGCCATTCCCCCCACAAGCATCTGCCACTAAAATACTGGTCTTTAGTATCTAACCCAGGGCACTTGTGCAGTGGGTAAAAAAAAAAAACAAAAGTATTTGGAAAATTAGTCTCAGATGTATAAAAAGAACCTGTAGACTTTGCCTATGAATGTCTGCATACAAGGCAAAGAATTGCAATATTATTTTGCACTACATAGTTTTCAGTGAAGTTTACATTCCAGCCTATTTTATTTTAAAACAAGTCCAAGTATTTTTAATTAGTTATTTTTGGTGACAGTTGTATTCCTTATAGGATGACATAGGGTAGAGCTATGTGAAAGTTTTTCATTGACCCTCCAACCTGCCTTGTGTATGAGGGTCAATATGTTGAAAGTTTCGGTATAAAAATTGGCTGAGGTCATCCCTACAGTAAGTGAGTTGATGAAACCACTATACCCACATGCTAACAGCCACCTCCTCTCTTCCCACAAGACCTTCCTGGAGACATGGGGAAATCACAGGGTTTGCTGTTTGATCTGGAGTGGGGGGAAGTGGAGTGACCCAGATGTGGGAGTTACGGTATATATGGGGGTTCTTTTTGGAGTTTAGAGTTATTGAACTCCAGACAAGCTTATGGGCTGATTCTTTTCCAACCCAGCTGAACCAAACAACAAGGTTTAGTTCACAGGCCTCCATAGGGGTTCACATAACCCCAGCATAAACTGCCATAATGCACAATTGTGCAGTACTTACTGAGGTTCTATTTTCATGTGCTCTCAGGAGCTGCATTTTTCTACATCTCAAACTCACATTAATACAGCCAGACAAAGAAATGGCTTTTAAAATAACACTTATAAGATATTTTAATGGTTAATGAGCTTCTGCTCCCTTATCAAGATGAACTTAGTTTAGCTTTCAAATAAGAATTTACTGCTGTTCTCTTGCTGAGCTGATATTCGTTGCAGGGGGAATTTGAGCTCACACCTGTTCTAGCATTAAAAGGAGCTTGTAAGTGACTTCCTTAAAATATTCATGGGGGTGGGGAGGGGCAAAGAATCCAATTTCTAGAAAATCTCAGACAACCAGGCAAAGCATTCACAAGCACATCTTTTAAAAATGTTTGGTTTATCAATTGGTTAGAATCTTAATATTTTCCAGAGATATTTTTTTGTCACATAATTAGTAAATATACATTGAAAGGCAGAGGCAGGAGGAGATGACTGGTTTGTATATGCAATAGACCCGTGTTACAGCTGGAAAGTGTACATGTGGAAAAATCTGTGAAACAAAACAAATTTTGCTGAATTACTAGGTCATTTACGTAGCTGCTCTAGTCACGGTCCGTTAAACAAGCAAAAACAATGATTTTGTTATGCTCTTTAGTTAAGGGACAGGATGTGTAAAACAATGTGGAGTTGGCTGGATAATTAATAATCATCTTGAGCCTGTACTTACCTTGAGCCTGAACTTTATAGTATATAAATATTTTGAATCAAGGAATGTAGAAGCTCAGTCAGAGCAGGCTCTTTTATTATAAGATGCTATATTTCTCTTCAAAGAAGAGATAATATCATTTAAGTGTATGAGAAAATCTTGGTGGCTCAAAGATGACTGGATTTTAATATTAGACTGCACTGGAGCTTACCCAAGGGCATAGCTATGATGATAACCTGTTTTGGGGTGAAAACTAAGTGCAGTTTGTCTTGCTGTTACAGTTTTCTTCTAAGTATTTTCTCTATAATTAGGAGCTTATTCAAAGAAAGAAATTTAGCATTGGCTTCTGTGGGAAGACACCATAGTCTTACAGCAAGAAATATTTTTACTTTGGTTACTGCTGTATTTTTTATTCTCTTTATTTTAGCCACCTCTCACAGTTTCTGCCAGGATTGACCTGTTCTTGTCCCCAATATTTAGTTTCTAGTACTACATTGGTTTTGTATATTGGCTCAGATACACATAATATAAAGTCAAATATAAAACAGTTCTGATACAAATAATAAAATGAATAGTTTTGGGCCACAGCAGGATACGGAATATCTCATTTGCATCATACCACTACATACATCACACATGATCTATTATTATTATTGTTATTATTTTATTAATTTATTTGTATAGCACCATGTCATGGACCATGATCCCACTGTGCTTGGTGCTATACAAACACAAAACCCAGCAACAGTTTTTGCCCCAAAGAACTTACAATCTACAACTTACAACTTACAAGCTCTCACACTGTACAAGCAAATGAGGGTATACAAGGTCCATGCTTTGATCCTTGTACCCTGTGGGAAAAAAAGAACGTACGTTCAACAGACTCCATAAATTGGGTTATATATCATTTTAACTAAAAACAGAGTATCTATACGTCTCTTTATTCTGCAAACATTTACTATGTGATTGTGGCCATAAATGATTTCTATAGCTCAAAAGAGAACACAACCAAAATTGCAACACTTCGATGGAAGAATATTTTTGGAACAAAACATGCTTGCTCTCTAGAACTCATTGAGAGGAAATTGAGCTAACCAGCAGGCCTTAAAAGGTGGCCTACTGAGTATATGTTTGAAATAACTTGAAGATACCATGCTTTGATTAGGTCTTGGATGCGAAAGGTCTGCCATTTAGTGCCAAGTGTTTTTTAATACTTTAAATTCTTTTTCTTTCTTTTTTTAAAATGTGTGATATATTCAATCTCTCATTCTATCTTCTTTTCTGTTTGGTATCATGTAAAAGAAAAGTAAGGAAATCTAATGGCCTCATATAAAATTCAGAAATCATGGACACAAAGGTAATAGTTAAAAAGCTTAAGAGAGAATCAAATACCACCTCCTCACTCCCACCCCAAGATAAAGCACTGAAGCACTAGCCCTCAGTACCAGTTCCATGTCAGTACTGCTAAGCTAGCCCATCTAGCAGAGCAAATATGACAAGTCAGGAAGAAGATACCAGTGTCCATGCAGTTTTCACATGGACATGATGGATTGATAGGAGATACTGACAGATCAATGATGCTAGCACCAGTGCTAGAATCCGGTCTGAATCTCAGGAGGATGAACAGAGTACTGTGTTTCAAGTAGTTCTGGGTACTGGAAACATGATACTATGGTAATACTCAATTCCAAAACCAACTTCTATCACAGATTCTGCAGTGTGCTGGACATAAGCACATAGAAACAGCCATACTGGGTCAGAGAGTGGCCAGTGCCAGATGCATCAGAATGAATGAACAGAACAGGATAATTCTGAGTGATACATCCTCCGTGCCAGCTTCTGGCAATTTCAGGTTTAAGAACACCTGGAGCATGAGATTATTAGCTGAGATGGTCAGGGACACAGAGCTCTACGAAATTCACAGCCGTAAAAAATCCGTCATGGACTGTGAAATCTGGTCTCTCCTGTGAAAACTGGTCTTTTGTAATTTTACTCTATACTATACAGATTTCATGAGGGAGACCAGAATTTCTCAAACTGGGGGTCCCAACCCAAAAGAGAACTTCAGGGGCTTGCAAGGTTATCGTAGCGGGGTTGTGGAATTGCCATCCTTCCTTCAGAGTGGGGGGGGGGGCCAGAGAGTGTCAGCTTCTGACCAAGTACCCAGCTCCAGAAGGCAGCGCCCTGCCAGCTGCAGCACAGAAGTAAGGGTGGTAATACTATACCATGCCACCCTTCCTTCTGTGTTGCTGCCTTCAAAGCTGGGTGGTAGGAGACTGGCGGCTGCTGACCCAGGCCCAGATTTGAAGGCAGCAGCACAGAAATAAGGGTGGCAATACCATATCATAATATCTTTACTTCTGCGCTGCTGCTGGCGGTGGCTCTGCCTTCAGAGCTGGGCTCCTGGCGAGCAGCCGCCGCTTTCCAGCTGACCAGTTTCGAAGGCAGCGATGCTGCCAGTAGCAGTGCAGAAGTAAAGATGGCAATACTGCAACCTCTTACAATAATCTTGCAGTCCGTCCGTCCCCCTCACCCCTTTTGGGTCAGGACCCCTTTGGTTACAACACCATGAAATATTAGATTTAAGTATCTGATATCATGAAATTTACGATTTTTAATATCCTACGACCATGAAATTGACCAAAATGGACTGTGAATTTGGTAGGACCTACTAATAGTCATTGATGGATCTATCCTCAATTAACTTGTTTCTTTTTTGAACCTAGTTATACTTTTGGTTGTCACAACATCCCATGGCAAGAAGTTCCGCAGTTTGACTGTGTGTTGAGTAAAAACGTACTTCCTTTTGTTGTTTTAAATCTATGACCTATTCATTTCATCAGGTGACCTCCTAGCTCTTGAGCTTTGTGAAGGGGTAGATAACACTTTCTTTTTCTCTTTCTCTATAACATTCATGATTTTATAGGCTTCTACTGTATCTCCCCTTAGTCATCTCCTTTCTAAACTATGCAGTCCCAGTCTTTTTAATCTGTTCTAGTATGGAAGCTGTTCTGTACCCTAAGTCAGTTTTGATGCCCTTCTCTGTACCTTTTCCAGTTCTAATAAATCCTTTTTGACATGAGGTGACCAGAACTGCATGCAGTATTCAATGTACCATGGATTTATATAGAGGCAATATGATATTTACTGTCTTATTATCTATCCTTTTCCTAATGGTTCCTAACATTCTGTTAGCATTTTTGACTGCCCCTGAACATTGAGCACAGAGAACTATCCACAATGACTCCAAGATCTCTTTCTTGAGTGGTAACAGGGCTAGTTTAGATCCCATCATTTTGTATGTATAGTCTGAATTATTTTTGCAATATGCATTACTTTGGACATATCCACATTAAATTTCACCAACCATTTTTATGCCCAGTCACCCAGTTTAGTGAGATCCCTTTCTAACTCTTCGTAGTCATCTTTGGACTATATTATCTTGAGTAATTTTGTATTGTCTATACTGTTACCACCTCAGTGTGCACCCCTTTTCCAAATAATATCTGAATATGTTGAAACCTTTGGAGACCCTGCTATTTACCTCTCCCTTCTGAAAACTGACCATTTATTCCTACTCTTTTAACCAGCTACTGATCCAGGAGAGGACCTTCCCTCTTATCCCATGACTGCTTACTTTGCTTAAGAGTCTTTAAGTCCAAGTGCATTATATTGACTGAGTCAGCTTTGTGCACATGCTTGTTGACACCCTCAAAGAATTCTAATAGATTGGTGAGGCATGATTTCCCTTTACAAAATCCATGTTGATTCTTCCCCGACATTTCAGGTTTATATCTGCATCTGACAATTTTATTCTTTACTATGGTTTCAACCTGTTTACCTTATACTGAAGTTAGGCTTACCAGCCTGTAATTGCCAGGATCATCTCTGGAGCCTGTTTTAAAAATAGGCATTACATCAGCTACCCTCCAGTTATCTGGTACAGAGGATGATTTAAGTCATAGGTTACATATCCCAGTGAATAATTCTGCAATTTCATATGTGAGGGTTGGAGTTTTTTGAGCTCTTGGATGAAGACTGTCTGGTCCTGGTGATTTATTCCTATTTAATTTATCAGTTTGTTCCAAAACCTCCTCTGTTGACCCCTCATTCTGGGCAGTTCCTCAGATTTGTCATCTAAAGAGAATGGCTTGGGCATGGAACTCTTCACCCATATCCTCTTCAGTGAAGACTGATGCGAAGAATTAATTTAGCTTCTCCACAATGGCCATGTCTTCCTTGAGTGCTCTTTTTGCACCTCAACCATCTAGTGGCCCCACTGACTACTTTGCATACTTCCTGCTTCTGATGTACTTTTTTGTTTTTCTTGCTGTTACTTTTTGTGTTCTTGGCTAGTTGCTCTTCAAATTTTTTGTTTACCTGCCTTATTATATTTTTATACTTGACTTGCCAGAATTTATGCTCTTACTTTCCTCAGTAGGATTTAACTTCCATTTTTTTGCCTTTTTGTCGCAAACTGCCACTTTTTCTGTTTTAGCCCTGATGGCATTTTTTTTGGTCCTCTTATTGTTGTTTTTGTATTTGTTTTTTATTTGGTGTATACATTTAGTTTGAGCCTGTATTACGATGTTTTTAAATCGTCTCCATGCAGTTTGCAGGCATTTCACGCTTGCGACCATTCCTTTTAAATTTCCATTTAACTAGCTTTCTCATTTTTGTGCAGTTCCCTGTTTTGAAGTTAGATGCTAATGTGGGTTGTTGTTTTTTTTTTTTTGCATTTGTCCTCCCACAGAGATGTTAAATTTAATTATATTATGGTCTCTTACCGAATGGTTCAGCTATATTCAGCTCTTGGACAATATCCTGTGCTCCACTTAGCTCTAAGTGAATAATTGGCTCTTCCCTTGTGGATTCCAGGGCAAGCTGCTCCAAGAAGCAATTATTTATGTTATCTAGAAATTTTATCTTTTCATCGCTTCCTGAGGTGACATATCCCTAGTCAATATAAGCGTGGTTGAAATTCTCCATTATAATTATTGTATTTTTGCCTTCTCCACAGAGCATTTCACAGTCATCATCGCCATCCTGGTAAGGTGGTCGATAGTATATTCCTATTGCTATACTTTTATTTTTCAAGCATGCAATTTCTATCCAGGGAGATTTTTTCACATATAGTGCAGCCACTTTGCACTGCACCACTAGCAGAATCTGGGCACAAAGTTGGCATATCCGGTCCTAGGAAGATCTCAGCAGTGTAAGAGGGATTTGTAGCACAGAGGGAATGCTACTCCTCCTGTATCTCAGCCAGACCCCGACATCTCATTGTCAGAAGGCTGATCTAAGTTATACAGAGACACTGGAAAAGTACACAGTGATCCTTGGATAACGGAGCAGAAAGGCCATGTTCACAACCACCTTCCTGAGATTTGCTGTGTCCTCAGATAGTTGAGTATCTTGGCCTTCAGTTTTATTTTGAGTAGCATAACGGAAATATGGAGGTGGAGTATATTTTAGGGACACTTAGGTCAGTGGGGTTGCACAGGGTGTAAGTCTGTGCAGAATTTGGTCCAGTAACTATGATCTGGTTAAGCTTACTGGTAGAAATAAAGTAGCCAGATCAAAAAGGGGAAAAGTAAGTTCGGCAAGTTTTAGAATAAGGCAGTTGTTGGGGGTGTTAGACTTGATTTTGGTTTATATAGTGCCTTACATAGACAGGATATCCAATGACACTTTACAAGGCACTGGGTTATCTGCTGGCAGTACAGTGAGTGAGATGGACAAATAGAACACGTGTTATGTTCTTAGCAGTAGCTCAGACTCAACCTTGGATACTAGAACCTGTTTTATTGGGAGAGGGAAACAGTTAAAATAGTGAAGAGAATAAACATAGAGGGGAAATGAAGCCTATGAAGAATAAATACTGAAAATATATGACTATATATATATATACACACAGTTATGCTGTCTTGGAATAAATGTACTAAAATGAAAAACAAACTGGCTGGTATAAGTTGAACAAGTAAGGGCAAAAAGTAATCATAGGTAAGAAAGAGACGTATGTGAGATATAAAACATTAGGTATTCCAGAATGATTACAGAGTAAGGTTGCGTTTAAAAAGAATGAATGAGAAGCAAAAGGAAGATTATACATGAGATTGAGATAAATAAAGAGAGATTATTGAAGTGCATAAAGACTAGCAGAACAGTAAAGTAGGTGGTTGGACCTTTTAGAGATGGAAATTGTAATAACTGACAATGTTGACATGACTAAAAAAAATAATTTTTTTTGCCTGTGTTCACAAAGGAGAATGGGAGACAGAAGCCAGAAACAGATATTAATTTCCCAGACAGAGAAAAAAAATACTAAAGGAAATCAGAAATATGCCAGAATAGGTGACCAAGAAATAAGTCCATCAGAAGATGGACCAAAATCCAGAGCCGTGGGGAAGCCATCACATAATTCTTAAAAGACAAGGAACATTTCACATTTATGAGAAAAATATTTATTTTTCAAAGTGGCCCTCTCTGTTTGTCCTTTAACCTTGAGGATAGCTCTCTTCCCTCCCCATGACACACATACGTTGTTTCTTGCTGTAATCTCTCCTCAGGGACATGCACTGCTTAATTTGCATTGGACTGAATTTTATAATTAATAATATTTTGGGTTTTTGTATTGCCCACAGTGTGCTGCATGCGTTACAAATACAGAAGAAGGTATGGTCCCTGACCCAAAGAGTTCACCATCCCATAAAAAGTTTACAATGCCAGATCCAGTGTCAGCGGGCCATATCAAAGAAACTAACCTATGTTGCTCAGTAGCAACTCTTCTCTAGTGAACCATCACCTTCATATTATCACCAAGCAAGGTTTACACTGAGAGGGTCCGAACAGACTTCCACTGTGTAGCCTACTCTGTCTCCTGGAAGGAGCAGTTGAGTTCTTTTGTACTCCAGCACTACATGCATGGGTGCCAATGAACAAATGACTTCATCTGAGGAGGGAGGGTATATGGATTTGCCTGGTGACCTCTTTCAACAAAAGACTGAATTAAAGGTTTTTAAACCAATAGTAATGCATTTTAGGTCCTAATGATGCCATAGTAGCATGTAGGAATGGAAGCATGCACCTCATGCCTCCATTCCTCTGATGCACTCTGTCCTGGGATCATTATTGATTCCAACCAGCACAGTTTGGACTAGTGGCCTCTGTGCACCTGGTTTTGATGTCTGAATTCCTGGAGCTCGGCCCCCCCCGCCCCCCGAACTACTCACACCTGAAAGCACAGGTTTCTTACAAGACCAGTCGTTCACATGTTGTTGGTGACTTGAATGAGCTTCACACCTTAGTGACTGGTCTATCTCAGATACAGTTTTTTAGAGACCAGGTAGTGCTACAGACACACAATATCTTGCTTCCAAATATAGTGATGGCATTACAACGTAGTCATTCTGCAAACCTTGTTCCTATGTCCACATGTCTATCTAGAGATGTTTCTCCTACAGACTTGATATTAAAAGTTCTCATGTCTGTTATCTGGTACAGACCACCCAGCTTCTTGTTACTTATGACACAAATTCATTTGGTTTGACTGTCTTCAAGAAAACCATGTCTAAATGGCTGTCAGGTTGTATCTCTCATTGAGGTTGGAGGCACTAGGAGATGCTTGATTTCCACCCCACCGGCGGTGTTAACTACTGGAGCTAATGGCTTAGAATATTGAATACAGGCCTTAGTTTTTCCAGGACTGTGGACCCAAGAGTTGTGGTCTCCTCCAATATATAATTTCAGAGAACACCAATTTCATGTTAGCAATTCTGTCTTCCTGGGGGACTGGGGAATGGAAAAACACAAGCTGAAGCTGAACTTGGATCATTTGTCCGTCAATAGAGGATATTACTACTAGGCCACTGAGTTGATCCAGCAACAAATTCTCTTTATGTTTATTAAATATGTTGCAGTCCTTTACAAGGGTGAATTGGTGTAAACAGAGCCCAGATCATTCAAAACTTCACACCCCTCAAACAGAAACTTCCTTCAAACCCATGGGCTCCCTTCTGCTGCAGACGAGCTTTTCTCCTAGCATCTTGGATTGATTCATACCCTTTCCCCAACTGAAGCAGCCAATGCTGCTTTACCTCTGATTCACTGCTGACTTCAGGCCCCTCAAACCACAGGGCCCGAATCCCAATGAACAACGAATGACTTAATCTCCTTTTCATCCTTTTTCTTCTTCTAATAATGCCCACCATTTTACACCTGTTCAGCCAGCTCATGCCTTCATTTATGCCTCACTTCTAGCCTCTCACTGGGCTAAGTACAATATTTCTTCTACACCTTCTAACTGGTTTTGTAGAAGTAAAGTAAAGCCTGGTTTTCATAAAGTTTTGTATGTCTGCTAGTCCTGACATGTACTAGAAAATGCACGTTGACTTGACTAGCCTTAGTTAATAACAAAACCTAGCTAACACTTTTCATTGATGGATCTCAAAGCACTTTACAAAGGAGGAAAGTACCATTTATCCCCATTTTACAGATTGGAAAACTGAGGCACAGGGAGAGAAATGACTTGCCCAAGGTCACCCTGTAGCTCAATGGTAAATGCAGGAATGGAGTCCAAGTCTTCTGCATCTGAGTCTACTTCTCAGTCCACTAGGCCACACTTAATTTCTTGATGACTCCCAAGGAAAAAAGAACATCTCTCCTTGTGGTCAAAATATAATCTTTTCATTGTTACTGGTTTTATCTAAAGCCTCTGAAGAAAATCCTAGTGGAAAAACTGCAGACATCACAGACAAGGAAGAGCTTTTAAAGAGCATCTATTGCGAACAGCTATTTAAAGAACTTACCATAAAAATATATCCATATTTCTACAAAAAAAGCATATGTTACTGTTGTGTAATATAAAGATTGCAGTGGCATTAATCTGAAAATGACTTTTTTTTTGCAGAGTGCACTTTTCCATTTCATATTTAATATTGAAGATTAATTTTCCATATATGCACTCCATGCTTACCTCCTGAACTTCTTAAAATGTTTCATGCTTCATCTCTTCCCAGGGTAAACATTACAAAGAGGCGTTTCAATAAGAATTGGATGCCTGACTGCATTTTGTGCCTTTTAAAATGTCTCCTATCTTATTTTGAAAATTTACCTCAAGTACGCTTTTGAAATTGAAGCTTTTTTTCCTCATATCTTCAAAAGACTCCAAATCAGTGTTGTTTTGTCGGCTGTAAAAATCAGTTCCTATTAGGGGTTTTGTGGGGGGCGGAGGGGTGGGGCCGCAGGGGATGCTTTTTTGAGTTAGCAAAACAAATTGTGAAGGTATATATGGTAGGCTTATAAACCTTAGCGAAGAATGAGAGACCAGACTAGCCTCTTTCTGTGCCTGAACTGTTTCTTGTTTAACTTGATCATTTAAATAGTCAGCCCTTTTCAGTGTGTTTTGTTTGATTGGATTTCAGCTCTCTGTAAGGCAGAACTGTTCTTTGTCTAACTCTGATTTTTTTTCTCATGTGAAATGATTTTGATCACATTTTATAAAGCTGTCATCACACCCTGAACAGTTGCATTTTCTGTGTCTGCTCATGTGGTGTACACCTGTAACATGTTGGGAAGAGAATTGGCTTTGAAACTGGACTCGTTCTTTCATAAGAGTTCGCATATTTATTCCATCATGTAATGAGATTTCCTAATGATACAAAACTAAGGGGCGCAAGTTGCACTAAAAAGGAAGGCAATATAAAATATACTAAAATACAACTATTGGCCACAATCCATGCAGGTGGAACCCTGCCGCCACGCAGAGCCCTACTGACTTGAACGAGGCTCTGTGAGGGAGTAAGGATCTGCCCATGAAGTCTTATTTGATGTACTGCTTTTCTTAATGCTTTAAGTAGAACAGTTAGAGTTAAATTTGTTGTACAAACACCTGCCAGGGATGGTCCAGATATTACTTAGTCCTTCCTTGAGTGCAGGAGATTGGACTAGATGACCTCTTGAGGTCCTTCCAGTTCTATGATTCTGTGATTCTAAATGCTAACAGAGAGACAGCAAAACTAAAAGGCAAAGAAAAGGGGAAGGGGGGAAAGGTATTTTTGCAGAAGGATTTGAGAAAAACTCTGACTCCAGAGTCAGAAAGATACTGTGAGGCTGGTCCAGATGACAGGTACTGCAGAGGAAAAGACCCTCTTAAACTCTCTGTGATCACGTAGTGTGGAGGGACAAAGAGTGGGCCAGGGTGAGAGCAGGGGTTGTTGTAGAGAGACATGATATTTCTGGTGATTCGGGCAAATTGGTAGAGGTTTATAAAAATTAAGAAAGGCCTTTTTGAATTAGGTACTGAGATGAATGGGGGGCCAGTGGGGTAATGTGATTGTGGTTCTTTGCCTGTGTGATACATTAAACAGATGAAGTAGATAAACTAAGCCCCAGGGGAGATAAGGAGCTAGATTCAGCTTGCTTGACTCCAGAGCGTATATCAGAATATGTGAGGACAGAATCTGGATGTGTGTCAGAATATCTGAGGCCAGAATCTGACCCAAGTGTCTTAGACTCATAGACTCATAGACTCATAGGTCAGAAGGGACCAATATGATCATCTGGTCTGACCTCCTGCACAAGGCAGGCCACAGAACCCTATCCATCCACTAATTCAAGTTGTATGAAAAAGCAAGGTAGGGAGAGTAATATAAATAAGAGGGGTTATATAGTGCTCTTAAGTAAACCTGTGGAGTTATTTAATGAGCATCAGATAGACCCCAGTGTTGATGGGGAAAAGCATGTTTAAACCTTCACCTCAAT
Source organism: Gopherus flavomarginatus (assembly GCF_025201925.1). NCBI lineage: Eukaryota > Metazoa > Chordata > Testudines > Testudinidae > Gopherus > Gopherus flavomarginatus. The sequence continues at coordinate 20,161,674 of NC_066619.1, read as the reverse complement.
ACTTAACAATAGTTAGGCTAAATAATCTGAGATGCATGACTAGAGGTTGAATAGAAGTCAAAGGAAGCTATTCTAGCACTTTGTAAGAGGTGAGTGAGGCCATATCCGTAATCCTGTGCACGGTACTTGTCACCTTATTATTAGAGCTGTGTAAATCTGGCAAGGATTTGTATTTGCCAAATATACCTCTGGCCTAGATTTCAGCTTATATCTGGAATTCTGGCCAGTTTTAACGCCTGTGCAGTTCGTCATTTTTGCCAGCTTTAAGCAAAATAACAGGAAACAAGGTAATGAAGGACAAGAGGGGTAGGAAAACTAGTAAGGGAAGGAACAGGAAAAACTAAAACTAAAAAGGACCAAGGGATACAGAACTCTTCCTTTTGTATCTTCCTCTTCCACAGTCTTTCATTCTCTTGTGCTGTTTTTTTTTCTTCCATGCCTCTCCGTTCCTCTCTTTCAGTGTAGAAAAATTAAACAAAACCACTCCCTCTATTCTGCTCTGTTCGTGTATTTTTAAAAAAAGTTTGTCGACATCTCCCGTCTCTCCTTTTCTAATTTCTCATCAATTTTTATTTTCCCCTCCACCGTCAGTTCTTTCCTGTGCTCACCTTATTTGTGTGCTTGCTATGAAAATTCTCCTTGTCTTCTTGTCCTGTTCTGGTGACAGATAATAACACTGTGATGCACTTACACACCAGCAGCACCTTTTAATCCAAGGATTGAAAAGTGCTTTACTAACATCCATGAATTAAGTCTCACAGCACCCCTAATGGGACAGAGAAATATTATTTGCTTATATCATCTTCTCCCACAGTAAAACTCCTGGTAAGGGTAGGGAGAAAGTGTGCTCTCTGATGGAGGAAATATCACGGATTTCTCCCTGCAGATCTTCCCGCATCATCCTGTCATGATGAGGGGGTCAGTTTCATCCTCCCATGGAAAAGGCCACTGGGCTTGATCCCAAATCTGGCAGGTCTCCAGGAATCCATATGAGGCCAGGGTCATCTGAACAGAAGCTATGTGCTCTGCAGCAGTTTGGTCACTCAGCAGCCCTGTCTGTATCCTGGGCTCCCTGGAAGCGCTGCTCATTTTAACCATTCTACCGGGAAGGACTCCTGGCTCAGTGGAGGCTCCGTGGAAAAGATAATGCAGCCCTGAGCATTGTTATCTTTTTCTAGGAAAACGTTCATCAGGTTGGAGAGGGAATGATGTGTTGTCCACTCACTCCTCCTCTGAATCCTCAGCCTTCACACATTTCCCCCTTGTGAAGCCAGACCAAATGAGAAGACAGGAAGGAACAGTGCTGTGGAGGTGGGGAATTCCACTTCTGCATGGTGGGGGGAATGGAAGAACTCACTCACTCACAGGGCTCACGCCACACAAAAGTTTCAGTGGGATGATTTGGGCCATTGTACCCGTTTTATTGAACTAAACATAGGCACATAGGTATTGTCTAAGGTCACATAGCCAACTCAGTGGCAAAACCAGAATGGAACTCAGGAGCCGCAACTCCTTGTGACTTATACTCATCACTAGGGCTTGTACTAATCAGTTTGACTCCCTGGTTCTGCGATCCTGGGACACTATGGCTTTGACACAATACACGCCATCTAACAGATTTTAAATGTGAGCCTCTTCCTCCCACTCATAGTCCCTCCCAGCTACCACTACCTGCTTAAAATCACATAATCCACAAATAACATCTCATATTGATTACCTACCTTCTCCTGAGCAATTTTATCTTGCAATATACATGTTCTGTGGCTCAGCTTCTGTCCCTGTCAGCTTCTGTGCACCTTAGTTCCTAGGCTGCCAGCCTCCTGGTGCTGCCTCACCAGGCGGTGTTGTATGTGCAAGCTTATGGGACCTACCTTGACAGCATGAAAGCATTAGAAAAGGAAGACTGCCTTTAAGAATAAAATTGCAGAGTACAGGGTACAGAGCCAGGACTTCACTAGTTTATTTCTTATTTTGGGGATAGGGATTCTTTACTGGGTAGTTCCACTGGAAGGAGGAATCTAGTTTATTGCATTACTAGGTTACTTACCCTGACTTTGATTCATCCACTAAGTACCTGCACATCTATATTTAATATACAAGATAGAAATGTACACGAGAACAGCTAAAATGACACAGAGACTTTGAGAGCTTAGTTATTTAAAAAGCTGAGGAAAAACTAGATTTGTCTTCTTTCGAGAGGATAAGATTACAGGGGATCACATTCTGAAGGGTATAGAGAGGAGAGATGCTGCAGGGCTATTTGATCTAGTGACAAATACAAAATCAGAGTCAGGAGCTTTGAGCTAAGCAAGGGCCATATGTGAAAGGAATTACATGCAGAATTTCCTCCTACAAAAGGAAAAAGATAGGAGTGTGCCCTGCTGGCCAGCATTAGAACCAAATACTGTCAAGATGTAAAATTAGACAGATATATAGGGAATAAAAAATAAAAAATGTTGTAACTACTGGTTAATTAGAAAGAGAGATAGACCTATACAGGTTTTCTTTTGTTCTGAAATTTCCCCTTTTTGTGTGTGTGATTTTTGGCCTTAAGCTCAGTATAACATTCCATACATTCTTTGCACAAGTACTGCAGACAATTTTATTTAGAGAAGAACAGTATATTTTTCTTTTAAAATATTGTTTTTGGAAGTCTTTGTGTGCTTTTGAGTATGCACCTCTCTTTTTTTAGAGGTATGCAGAAAATGTGGCTGTAAAAAGTACTGTATTTTCATGACTTCGACACAGCACTTGAACTTGCAAGCCTTCCCCCTCTTTAATTTCATCAATATTAAAAGGAACGCATTTTCCATCACATTCTTCTTTCATGGTACCAGGATATAATATGTGGCCAAGTGTGCTCTTCTTAAATTTGTTTCTCACTGGCATGATTCTTGTAAGGCAAAGAAATCTCCAGGAATAAAGTATAGTGGAATATCTCCAAGAGATATTTCCCATCCCCTGTAGAGTAGTAGTTTAAACAGCAGGGGTACAGAACAGAAGGATGCTACAGCACAGCCTAGCTGTGTAATAGCACCTGATCATTATTCTTCAGGTTCTAAGATTTACCTGTTGTGCTCACTGTAACAAAAGAAATGAAATCTCTGTAATTATACTGCAAGGGGGAGGAGATCGTGTTTTAGTGCCTTTGATCTTGAGCTAGAATAGGCTCTGCTTTTGGAAATTTAATTCGAAAGAATCCAACATACACATCTGCTTTTTGTACTACAGTTTCCTTTCAGCTAGAAAATAGAAAATTATTAATGCAAATGTGTAGATTCTGTTCCTTGAAAGGGGAGGGAGCCCATTCAAAACACAAGTTAATTCTTTCTTCATAACAGTGGAAGATTTTAATAGATATGATAGGTGCTAACATTAGGGAGTTTATAGACAAGTTTAGTGTGAACAAGTAGATAGCATAAAATGGTAGAATACTTTTGGGAACACAAAGGTTTCTGGGAAATACAGTATGTGAACGTTTCCATGGTACTAATGAAAAGGAGGGGGGTGGGGTGGGGACAGGACTTTTCATGCAAATGAAAAAAAAAACACCCTCCAAACAAGCATGCCATAAAACTGTTTTGTGAACTTGTTTGAACTGAGAGATGGCAAGAACCTGTGCTCTCCGCAAGGAGACAAAGGGTTTATTTTAATTGCTCTGGTGATGTCCAGTGTGCTGTAGAAGTGCGTGTGCTTTTTAAAAATTGTATGTGATACAACTTCAAGGTAGATACTTTAAAAACGTTAGTAAGAAGATGTGGCTTGAGTTTTTCAGGGCTTCGCACACAAATCTGAATTAAGAAACACATCTGATTGAATAGCATGCAGGAGCTGTGCCCTGTGGTGTTGCTTTAATAGAAGTTCTATCACTATTTCCACTATGAACCCTTTATTTTCATTCCTGATCAAAATGTGCCAAACAAGGGCTAGGTCAAGAAATTTTAAAGAATACGAATAACATTTTAGTAAACAAAAACAGACCAAAAAAACAACAAAAAAGGCATTTTATGTTACTGTAAAGATAAGAAAATAAACCTAAAAGTTTTCTGTTTTGTTTTTAGCTTTTTTTGATATCTAATGACTTAGAAATATGTACAGCTTTTAAATGAAATGGAATACAGGATTTCATTGCTGGTATCCTGGTGTGGAACAGACCTATTTTGGATTACTTGCATAAACAGAAATCAAGGAAGACATATTGATACCCTTCTGGAACACGAGACTGCTATCCTAGTAATCTTTTTTTCCTAATATCTTTTTAGAAATGTGGAACTCCATCTTCACATTTTTTTTTAACTATCTAACTTTGTATTTGACTGGTAAAGGACATAAAAGTAGGTCGGTGTTTTATAAGATTGGGGAAAATAAGTATTTAGGGCTGTATCTGTAATTTTCACTCCATGCATCTGAAGAAGTGAGTTTTTTGTCCATGAAAGTTATGCCTAAATAAATCTGTTAGTCTTTAAGGTGCCACCAGACTCCTCATTCTTTAGGGGTTGATTCTGTCCCTTTCAAGCCAGTGACACCTCTTCCATTAACTTCAGTGAGAGCAGGATCAGACCGTGTATAGTACACTTAAATGATTGGCTGTTACTAAGCCCCATAATTTCCATAATTTTTCCACTTTTAAAAAACACTTGTCCTCAGTTTTCAGATTCAAGCAGAGTTTTCTTCTCTCTCTTATAGCTCATAAAATTTGGCTGTGAGTGACTGGAGTTTTTTGTTGTTCCTCCTGGGATTTGAGTATGTATTGTTAATAGTTGCTTTTACTATAATGTGCAAGTTCGTTGTGTCTGCATTGCTTTTATAGCTGTCAGAAATGGTAACATTAAAATTTTACACCAATGTGTCAATATTTTTTCTTTCTTTCCTTTTCTTTTTACCTAACTAAAAATGTTTGAAATAATAGATACGTAACAGAAGTTTCTGGACAGGTTTCTATAAATAAATATTTATACACACTAGATCCTTGCATCTTATGGGTTAAAATGCCATCTCTCACACGTCTCACCATGAACATTGTGGTTTAATTTCCTTTCTTTCTCAAAGCATTTAAAAATGAGTAAAAATTCGGTGAAACGGAATGAGAATCAAACCTTCAAAAGCAAGCGAATTCACGTTTACAGTAGAAGTGTAGTCCTTAAGTTACACACTTGCTAATTGCTGCTATTTGCAGGATGTTGTGCTGGACCTTACTTTTCTAATTAGGAACCCCTTCCGATATTCAAAACTCCTGTTGGAGTTGTTGGCCCTTCTTATATGAGGGTGCCTATCACTGCAGTGTCTAAGCTCTCCAGGATTGCACATGTGCACAATGGAATTATTTAAGAACAGGTATGACAGCATGTATGTCTGGACAACCAGACAGGCACTCTTAAAAATGTATGATGCTAATGATGGTTGCAGAGGCAGTTTTTGGGTGGTGGGATTCAGGTGGGTGGGAAACGCTGAACTATTTACATGTGAAAATGATTTGAGTCCTTGTCCTTATCTCTCCTCCCCACCACCTCCACTTTCCTCTCTCTTCTCTGGAGCTAAAGCAGATAGAGAGACAGGGCGATTATGAAGACGTCAGTTGGAGCTTAGGCAGGCGAAAGGGGAGAAGTGCTCCAGATGAGGTCCTGGGGGAGCTGAGGAGGGTCATTCATGTACGACCATGTGTATGTGTCTGACAGACTGTGAAATGGTGCGTTGTTGCGCGGCTGCGCTGCACCTGGGCCCTTCATCTGTGATTGATTGGTTTGGTCATGTGTAATGGTCCCATCTGCTCTGTGTTGTTTTTCTTTTTTTACTTATAAACACCGTTCCCAGCGGCTGAGAGAGGATGAGCTATGTTTTGTCATCTTCACTTACACTTTAGCTCAAAAAAGTGGTCAAGTAGGTAAGCTCTAAAGTCTATCCAAGTAATGTAGTATGAGAATACTTTTTCTTCACTGTCCCCCCTGCAAATGTAGTTTAATTCCGGCTGATATTTGACTAGTTCATGAACCAATAAAGACCAAAAAAATCCAAATCTGTGGATAGTGACTCTTACTGTAACGAGGAGTTTTTTTGTAACTGAGCCAATACTTAATTAAAACCGCTGACATCATGGTGTTATAATTAAGCGTGGCATTAATTAAGCTGGAATAATGATTTTTTTTTATTAAGAACTGCTCCAATTGTATAAGAGCGTGATCGGCAAAAACAAAATAATTTTTTAGTGAATTAAACAAAAAAATCCGTCATCCCCACCATAACTTCCTCAAAGCGAGGTGATGGCAGAACCATCGTCATCAGCAAAAACTTTGGGGGGGTTTTCATAGGGACGAGAGAGTGGAAGAGGTTGAAGTGAAATTTGTTTTTTTTTACCCAAAAATGCTGATCGGCTCCTGGCATTCTGATGGCTAATTATGCATCGGAGAGCTTCGACAGCTGCATTCATCATCATAAAATGTAATAATTAATGACATTCCAACAAAGAAAAATATGCAAATAAGAACTCATTAGCATTTTCATATTCAGCTTTGATAATGCTTTTGCTGACAAGGTTGTAATTAATGAAAATTCATGTCGCAGTCAGGAGATTGGATCGGTTTCATTCCGCTCACAATTCCCAAATGCTTGCATTATGGAAAATCGGCGGCTCTGCCAACTTTTCAGGGAAGAAAAACACACACACACGCACACACACACATTAAAAGCACCAGATGCAAATTAATGGTAGGGAGCCTTTAACTCTGTAAATTCCTCTCTTGCCCCCCTTCCCGTGAAAGCATGAACTATTGAAAAAATGTGATGCAAAAATAATTTGAGGTACAAGGTCAAGGGACCTTTCAAAAATAATTATTTGTTTTCACTTAAGTACGGAAATTGCTATTAAATTTAGAAAAGGTTTTTACTCCTATTTTTTCTTTGCTGCACTGTGCACACGTACAAAGAAACCCTAAAAAATTAGGATAGAGAAAGCTCGATGTTTGACTCAGTCCATCTCTTCCTTTGAATGAGGAGATTCACTGTACAATAGTTTATATCTCCAAGGCTTCATCGTGCATGTTTTACCAAGTAAAACACCCATTGGCTTCAATGGGATATTCCCTGGGTAAAGAGTGCAAGATCTGGCCCCAGCTGTTTCCTAACTCCCTTTGAAGACACATTTGCACAGGTTATTCTATCGCTGCAGTTCTTGTAAGGCCTAAAATAAATATTGCTCTGTTCATGCGAATTCCTTTTTTTCTCCCCCTCAAAGATATTTTGGCAATATGGTTTCATTTTTGTTTTGCAAAATAGTTGGAATGGTGTTCATAACATTTGCACCTGATTTGGCTCCTACATCTGGGTAAACGTTTCCCCTTGAAATCTATATGTGCTATAAAGCACAAATTTTAAATGGGTATCTCCACACCCTAGACTAGAAATGTGAACGAGTGAATGTTTAGTGCATAGCTAAGGGCTCTGTGTGCCGTTATCCAGACTTGGATCTTTGGATCTGTGAATAATCATTTGGGATTAGCACTGTAGCATGTTATGCCATTTCAGCCTCAAAGTAGATTAGAAAGTTTTGTTTAGACAATAAAATTAGAAAAAGAAGAGATTCATAATGATTTGGAGCCCTGACGTTAAGAAGACAAAACATTATTAATACGCAAATGATTTCAGACGAGATACATAAACAACACTGAAGGGTTTTTCATGGAAAAAGACAAACTTCAAGAACGTTCTCCCAGAATCCAGCAGAAATTTGTAAATGCTCCATGTCTGTTAAATGTCTGGTGATTAATGCAAAACACTTGTGCATTGATGAAATGCAATTTCCTGTTTGTTGTGTTTTCCCCCACCCCAAAATCTTCTGTCCGAGCACAATTGGGAAAAGTATAAATAATCTGTGTTAAGGGTAGGTAGAAACTTTGACATTACTGATAGCTCTCCATTTCCCTATGAATTTTTTGTGCAATCTGTCACTTCTTCTTGATCCAGAACCATGCTAACTATTTTTTGCATACATTCCACTTATTATCGAACATGTGTCCATTCTTCATTAGCCCTAAGTTATTATGAGAAAACTGGATTTGCTTCAGTTGCTTGATTTAAAAAAAAGTCTTTTTTGGTAACGTTTCTGAATAGAACATAATTGTCTAAACATATGATTATATATTCCTGTTGTTTTTTGCATACCCTTTTCTTTAAAATGAAGCAGGTTTTACTTTTTTAGCTTGTTTCCTTTTGTATGGGCAAACTGCCCAAGCAGCTGGTGTAATGTCACCTGTAAACAATCTGAATAGATAGGTTTGTTCTTCAGTTTTAGAGAGCTCTTTATTTCCTTTACATATAGTACAACTATTGTAGAGTAACTGCTGAAGTTGATGTTTCTTTTTTGTTTCCTTTTAAAGAGTTTCCGGCTGTGATTGGTTCTTTATTCCGAAATCTGTATTTTGGGCTCAATTAAAATCTGTGGCTTAAGGCACTTTCCTGCTATTATTAAAACCATTTCTGATAAAATATCTGACCACTTCTAATAAGTGTAAATGAGAATGCAATAGCAGAAGTTAAAAACAAGCATTGGTCAGGAGGTGTAGTTGTTTACACACATACCATTTTAATTTACAAGCTTAAAAATATTTAAATAAGTCTAGACGTTGTTTGTCTTTTATTTCTTTTCAATTATTGTAAATTTTTTAAAATGTAGTCATTTATTTGTTTATTTATTTATGTGTGTGAAGATACTAGATTGGCAAATGTGGTGACTAAAATTCTCTATTTCTAAGTTCTGGCACAGAGAGTATGTAATAAACCATGCATGTTTTCCCAATGTACTTTAACTATGACCTGGAGGGACCAATTCTTGGGTTGACAGGGCATATCTATGCCTATTCAACGTCTGGACTCTGAGACTGCAACAAAAGTGATAATTAGTGCAAATGTGAATTGTCTTTTGTGAATGGATGCACTTCTAAGAATTGGACTGAGATGACCAGTCGTTGTTCCTAGGTTTTCAGATGGTCCCTGTCTTGTAAAGGAATCTATTTGGACAGAGATTTACAGTATGCAGAGTTCCATTGATTTAAATGAATATTAGGCAAGCACAAAGATCCACCTGTGTAGGTTCTTTCGCAGTAAGCTCTCAAACACAAAGGACAGTTTTTTTTAATTTTATGTTTGTATATGGGTCCCCAATCCTTACTGGAGCCTCTGTGTGCTAACATACAAGTAATAATAATTAGAGTTGCTAGTGGGTTAGATGACTTTAAGATTAGTTAATTTTCTACAACAATGGAATTAGCAGTTTTTGCTTGTCTCATTCGAACAGTCTCCTGGACTTCAGTGGGACTGCTAACATGAACAAGGTGAGAAGTGTTAGGTCTTAAATGCTACAAAAAACAATGAGTATATTATCAAATGTGTATCACTGACCTTATATCAGAAGAGCCCAGAGTTTTTATTTTTATGGGTTACTATGAGTTCTAATGAATACATTAATAGATTTCATGGCCAGAAAGAACCATTGTGATCATCTAGTCTGTTCTTCTATATAGCACAGGCCATACAACTTCCCCCAAATAATTCCTATTTGAATTTCTGAGCTCTTCCTGAGGGATGGGTTGAAAGAAAGATTTTTCTCCCCTTTTTCTGGTGAATGGGAGTCATGTAGCTGTCGAGTGGATTGAGGGAGAGATTTTTTTGGTAGGACGTGGGGAGGAAGTCTTTGAATGTAAATGGACATGATATTTTTTATGTGCTTGTTTAATTAGGTAAGATCCCTAGATCTTTGGATGGGTACTTGGAGCCACATATTTCAAACGTGACCACTGCTTTTTGTTCCTTGATTTTTGATGTGCTCCACTTGTGACACTTGGGCCTGATATTTCAGAAGCAGGACCACCACCACCTCTCATAAACTTCAGCTGGAGTCACGGGTGCCTCATTTTTCTGAAAACCTGGCCAAAAAGTGCAGCATTGTAAAATTAGTCAGCACTTCTTCACAATTTGACCTTAATGAATTGGAATGGATAAATAAATATAAGTTAAAAAACAAAGAAAAAAACCCAAACAAACAACCAAAAATCTTTAAAGCCTTCCCTTCCAAGAATAGTGCATCCTTTGAATATGGCCACTCATTGTGACTATTACTGCTAGAAAGGGTTGCAGGACGGGGCTCTTTGTGTCGCCAGCCACTGGTAATTTAAAATCCCCTGGGCAGGTGAAGCAGCATGAAGAAATATTCTAACCTTTTCTTTTTTTTTATAACTTTCAGTTAGCTATCCTGAGCTGCAAAATTTGGAGCTCTTTTTTAGCTAGGGTTGCCAGGCGTCGGGTTTTTGACTGGAATGCTCGGTCGAAAAGAGATCGTGGTGGCTGTGGTCAGCACCGCCAACCAGGCTGTTAAAAGTCTGGTCAGCAGTGCTGCGAGTCTAAGGCAGGCTAGTCCCTACCTGTCCTGTCACCGTGCTGTGCCCCAGACGTGGACAGCAGGTCTGGCTCCTAAGCAGAGGACCACGGGGCTCCGTGCGCTGCCCCCACCCTGAGCACTGACTCTGCATTCCCACTGGCTGGGAACTGTGGCCAGTGGGAGCTGGGGGGCTGGTACCTGCAGGCGAGAGCTGTGTGCTGAGCCTCCTGGCCCCCTCGTCTAGGAGCTGGACCCACTGGCCGCTTCCGGGGCACATTGTGATGCCAGGACAGGCAGGGAGCCAGCCTTAGCATCGCTGTGCCACTAACTGGGAGCTGCCCGAGGTAAGCCAACCCTGAGCCCCTGCCCCAAACTTGAGTCCCCCCCTGTACCTGGAGCCCCCTCCTGCACACCTAAACCCTTCATCCCTGGCCCCACCCCAGAGCCTTCACCCCCAGTCAGAGCCCTCACCCCACCCTGCACCCCAAACCCAGCCCAGAGCTCCCTCCCTCACCCGAAACTCCTCATCCCCAGCCTCACCCCAGAGCCCATATGTCCAGCCCATAGCTCAGACCCCCTCCCACACCTCAACCCCCAGCCTCAACCAGCAGCCCCTTTCCATATTCCGAATCCTCAGCCCAACCCCCCAGCCTGGAGCCCCCTCCTGTACCCCAAGCCCCTCATCCCGAGCCCACAACCCTAGCTGGAGCCCTCACCTCCTCCTGCACCCCAACCCCCTGCTCCAGCCCAGTGAAAGTGAGTGAGGGTAGGGGAGAGCGAGCCACAGAGGTAGAGGGAGGGCGGTCCTCTGGGAAGGGGCAGAGTAGGGGGAGGGGCCTTAGGAAAAGGGTTGGGCTACGGTGTTCAGTTTTATGCGATTAGAAAGTTGACAACCCTATTTTGAACCCTCTAAAGCCTGGGATTTCTGATTAAGGGTTTAGTTTCAGGGCCATTTCTATAATTAACCTATTATTAAATAACTTGTCTAAAAAAGCAATTGCATGATTAACTGAAACATTTTGTGCTTATGAACCTAAATCTGAAGAAAAATAGTGTTTTTGCTTATTTAGGAAGTTGGTTCACATATTTGGTTTACAGCTTTGGATTGATTCCTGAAGGCCTGCATGTATAATATTGCTTTTGTTTTCCAGGAATCTAAAATTTCCCATGAAAGATCATTACATTTCTCCATTTAGAAAGTAAAACTCTAAATATATTTGGCCTTTTTATTTTCCCCTGAAAGCCATTGGGAGTAATTTGTTACTCCTCTGGCTCTAGGGAAGCTTAGTCCAAGTTCCATTCTTGGTGCCAAGTATTGCATTTTCTGAGTTTTATCTTTTCAATGACAATTCCCCTGGGATTGAAAGGCAAAATAGTTGAAAATTCCATTGGCTGGAAACAGAAACATTTGCTACCGTTGCTAAACTGGGAAATAAAAGGGCCTATGAGGGGTCAGCTCTGCCCTCACCAGGCAGAGTTGACTTAGGTAATAAATGTTGCAGCACCGTATTTTAAGGGATATGAGGACAGTGTTAAAATTTTTTGCATCTCCTCCATCTTGCATCTTGGCAAGTGAGAATAATAGTAGCTTTTCTCGATGTCTAGCTCCCAGTTCCTTTTTTGAGAATTTTTCTAAAAGAGTATTTGGCAGTTAGAATCCAGTGGCTTTACTGTTTTGAACTACCACGAACTCACATCTTCCATTGACTTTAATGAGAGTTTCAGGAATTTAGCACCTTTGAAAATCATGCCATGGATTTCTAAAATATAGACAGCAAGGTGCTTAATAAAATACACTCATTAAGATTAAATAATATTCCTGATTAAAAAAAAAATTGCCGAGAAATTTCACCTGATCCTGCGGCCATAATATCCACTGAAGTTAATGGGAACTTTTCCTGTCACCAAGCAGCAGGATCATTATGTACACTGGGTCAAATTCACAACTCCCGTACAAGCCGAAAAAAACATGTTTAGTGCAGGTGAAACAACATAGCAGCTATGGGAAATAGAATCTACTTCCCAGTAGACTGCTATCTAGCCCCTCTATATGGTTACTACTCCAGCTCCCATCTGCAGCCTTGTCCTGATCCATAATTGTTGACCGTTACGTTAATGTGAACCCTGACCTACTAACAACCCCTCTTTGCTCTGGCTTGTACAGAGTTGGCAGTTCCCTCAGGTGTGCTATACACAAGGAATTTGGAGTCCATCTACAGCAGTATACCATAGCTTGCTTTCCCCCACACTATGCTTACTCTATGTTAGGGTCCTTCCACAGTGTTCATGTAGCTCAGTGAATTTCAACCGCTTAAGGGTATGTCTACACTACCCGCTGGATTGGCGGGTAGTGGTCCATCTATCAGGGATCTCATCTAGACACGATATATTGATCCCCGAACACGCTCCCCTTTGATCCTGGAACTCCACCAGGGCGAGAGGCGGAAGCAGAGACAACGGGGGAGCAGCGGCCGTCGATCCCGCGCTGTGAGGAAGCGAAGTACGTCAATCTAAGATACATTGACTTCGGCTATGCTATTCTCATAACTAAAGTTGCGTATCTCAGATCGATTTTCCCGCACCACCACCAACCCCAGTGTAGACCAGGCCTGAGAGCGTTCTTAGCTGCTTTATATGACATGACTATGTAAATTAAGCCTTTTGTTAAATGCACAAAATTGAGTCTACAGTTTCTTAACTTTCTTTTCTATTCTTTTAAAATGGAGGGATAACAAACTTTAAAAAAAAGTCACATAGGAAAATAAATACTTTGTTAAAGTTTTAATTGTGTTTCTTTAATGGTTTAGAAAACAATGCATGCAATGTTCAATCCAGGCCAAAATTTCAGATTTGTTACCATGTAAGGCTTCAGCATTGACAATTATTGTACTTAAAAGCTCCTTAGATCAGGTATTGTTCTACCATATCAACATTTTAATTAGTAATAAACACATTGGTCTGGATGCAGTAGTAGAATCTACAAAGCACGGAGACCTGCCTCATTTTACTGGTGTAATATTGGTGTGAATTTGTGTAACTGTCTCTGTCTTTGCATCTCCCTCCCTCTCTGTGTGCGTGTGTGTGTGTGTATATATATATTGATATTGATAGCTATATAATTAAAGTTACATAGGTTATAATATCCATGGAGTAAATAGTTTATTTCTATATCTATGCAATGATCTTGGAATTGTGAGATAAACTACATTAATTTAGCACCTTTTGTCGTCTCTTCCTGAACTATGCTCATTAATTCATCTATGTCAGGAGTACTTCTAAAGGGATACTCCCAATTAAAAATATATGTATATAAAAGTAGCTTCAAATACTACACTCACCTTCTCTGCTCATTTTCCTTTCCCCATTGCTGTGTGAAGTATCTACATAAACAAAAGTGGAAAGTAACTAAGTGATTAGGTCAGAGAAACATTGAAATGGGTTATATACAAAGTGCTGTTAAATGCACAGTGTAAATAACAGCTGCAGGACTGTGGTCTTGTGGTAAGGCTTTAGACTGAAATTCAGGAGAAATGGATTCAATTCCTATCTCTGCACCAAGCTTTCTTTGTAACTGAGCAAGTCACTTAATCTTTCTGGCCCAGATCCACAAAAGGATTTAGGTGCCTAAGTAAAAAATTTATGCCTTGAAATCCCTGCTAAGCTGTTGCTCAACACTTGGTGCCTAACTTTCCACTGTTAAAGTTCTCTAGGTTCCTAAATTTCTGCTTTTGGATATGCCTCAGTCTAGGTGCCTAGGTGCCTATCTCATGCTTGAACCCCAGCAGGATCCTCAAACCAGGTGCTCACTTGTGGGGCCAATCTGGCATGCCTAACTTATCATAAGGGCCAGGCGGGGGAAGAGGAGCCCACACTGTAACCTTTAGCCCAGGGGTTAGGAAACTCACTCAAGATTATGCCTGATGAGAAGGGATGTGAACATGGATTTCCCACTTGTCAGGTGTGTGTCCTAACCACTCATTCCATGCTTTCTCTGGCCTAATTCATATTTATTTATACACAGTGGAAGTGCTTCAGCAGGAGAGACTGAGATCCACATCAGAGTATTTCACAGTCTTCTCCTGCCCCCCCGTCATTTTGTTTGGCATTAGGCATGAGCTGCTGCCATTCTTGGAAGAAATGCCTTAGGCATCTGACTCCAAGAACGTGTTCCCAGTTTTGAATCCCAAGCAAATATAGGTGCCTCCTTCCAGCCCAGACTTAGGCGCCAAACGTTTTCTGTGGGGTGAGGCTTAGGATACACCTAAGTATCTGCTCAGTATCTGCTATTGGTTAGATTTGGTGACACCTTGCTTCATCTGTTCTTTTGTGGATCCCATTCTTCGCTCCTGTCTCTCCCCATGCATAGCATAGGGAGCATAGGCACCTATCTCAGGGCTTGTGGATTCCACTGGCTGGCTAGGCACCTAAAAGTTAGTCACTACAGTGCCTGAGTCCCCTGGTGGCTTTAGGCCTGTAAAAGTGAAAATAATAATACTTCCCACACTTCGCCTGTTTAAATGGTAAGCACTTTCTAGCAATGACAGTCTGTTTCTATGTTTGTACCGTGCCTGGCACAATGGGGCCCCGATCTTGGTTGCAACTTCCAGTAACTACTGTAAGACAAATAATAAATAATGATAGCCAGCTAAAAAATCCCTCAGAGAAATATCTTTTTCTCTAATCTCCTACAGTTACTGTAGTCTTAGGTGTTGTTTGTACCAATAGTAGGCTTAAGAGAACCCTCAATTTTAGAGAGAAATGTGGGTTTTTTTTGAGTAATGGTGTCTCTTTTTCGTATAAGACACCTGAGAAAGGGATCCTTTTAGAAATATAAAGAATGTGCCACAAAAGGTGTGTGGAGTAGAAGCCCAGATTTGTAATCACACTGGTCTGAATTCCAATACCAGCAATACTAAGTGCTAGGCCAAAGATAAATTTAGGTTTCTATATCCTATGGAAGCACCAGGGTTAGAAACACTGGACCTTATTTTTTTTTCTTTGACATTTGTTTTACACTGCTTTAGCTCCATTGATTTCATTGGAGTCACTCATGATTTATTCTGGTGTAAGTGAAAAAGTGTTTATTTTTCTGGCATGCTGGAAATACTGTCTTTCCACTGAAATACACAGCGTCCATTTCTAGTTTGGCTTGTCATGAGGTATCAATTGTGACATCTTGGTTTATCAAAAAACTGTTTTAGATTGTTTTTAGAAGCCTTTATTTGTTCTAATGATTGTCAGTCTGAAGTTTATACATGGTAACTAAGACAACAGGGCTTTACAGGCAGAAGGATATAAAAATAGCAATAGAAAATTTTAAACCTATTTTTTAAAGAAAAGACTTCTGAAAAGATTTATGCAAAAGCAAAATACAAATGCATATCATTTTGAGAGAAGAAAGAGGATGGGAGGGGGCTGTCTTTTGTTCCTAAAATGATACAGGCTCAGAAATTCTAAATTAAGACTTCTTACATCAAATAATTCCCAATATTAGTGTGTCTGTTATGCAAGATTTCATAAGGTTATACAATGGGAGTAAATTGGAGCTCATGTACAGCAAACATTCATATTTTAGATATTTGAAGAACAGCACCTAATTTGGGGAAAATATATTTATTCCTTTTATAGGGAGAATATTAGATTTAACTCAAGATGGTCCTGAACCAGAATTCCAGACCATATATATCTCCCTGGACTTTCAGAGTGGTAGCTGCGTTAGTCTGTATCAGCAAAAACAACGAGGAGTCCTTGTGGCACCTTAGAGACTAACAAATTGATTTGAGCATAAGCTTTCGTGGGCTAGAACCCACTTCATCAGATGCATCCAAATAAATTCATTAGTCTCTAAGGTGCCACAGGGACTTCTTGTTGTTTTCCCTGGACTTTGGGAACCCACCTACAGAATTTGGCCATGGACCCTATCTATGTATATAAGGGTGATTTAAAGCCATGGATCTTGAGCTACTCCATACTTTGGAGTGTTCAAAAATCCAAATCTGTATCTGAAGTTTTCATTCTGAACGCGTCTTAACTAAAGTAGGAAGGTGCTTACTGTGTTGGGGTTGGTGAGATTACAGTGCTGCATAACATTAGTTTTGAATAAGCAAGCTTCTTTAAGTTCTTCTTTGACCAGAAGAATAATTACAATTTACATATTTACAAGCCTCTTGAAAATGTTAATAGTGAGCACAGTTTCACTCTCCAGAAATCTTTGAAAAGGCTGAATTCTGCCCTCAGGTACAACAGTATCACTACCATTGACTTCAGTGAAAGTTTCACCCAGGTAAGAGTCTAGTTCAACTACCATTGAAATCAATGGGAGATTTTCCATTGACTCCAAAGAACAGCAGGTTGGCCCCACATGGAAGGCAGCATTGGTTCATCCTTTATGTGGCCAAGATTTTTATTTGCTTATTTTTTAAAACGGGATATAAAAATGAGTGTTTAAAGTTAGATTCCCAACTCCATTCAGGTCCTTAAATAAGTGCCCTCATGCTCAAAATTCTGTGCATCCTGCAGCGTCCACTGAAATCAGTCAGAGTAATGGATTTGCTGTATTTCTGAATATGAGACTATTCATTTAAGTGCCTAAATACAGATTCAGCTTTAGCTACCTATTTTACAAACTCTTGTGTATTTCCCCCAAATGCTCCCACTGTTGTTACCAAAGGTGCCAGTTGAGAACAGACCTGTTTGTTTTTCAGCCAGATTAATTTGATAGTTCTGTAGAAACCTCTTTCAGTTCTGCTTACCAATTCAGACTTTCCCCAAGGAATTCGGGACAAATAACAGTTCTTCTATTTAAATTGTATTATTTTAAAATTATTTTTAATGGCAGTTCAATGTAGTTAAAACAATTTTCTCTTTCTTCCATTTCATTGTTTGCAACTGTAAACACTTTCCTTTGGGCAAAACACTAGCTTTGCTACAACAATATTCCCTGGCTTCTAACTGCATATAACTCCATTATAGTCACTCTGCTTGTAATGACACCTCTTTCTAGAACTGAACAATGTCTGTCTTTAGATAATGGTGATATAAGAAGAGTAGCATAGTTACAAGGAAGGTAACAGTGGGTTTTAGGCTAGGAAACCACCATGTATTATGAGTCTTTTATAGCAGGCTAATTCATTGCAATTGAAGTCTTCAGTTAACTCAGTAATTTGATTCTGTTATTGGACAAACCACAGAATAAAAAAAGAAACATGTCAGTTGTGGGCCCACAGCTGCTAAATTTTTCTGATTTAAGAAATGAAACTAGTTATGAACATGTGTATGTTGGTACAGATTCCGCTAAGCATTTGGAGACTGGAGGGATGGCCATTTACTGGCACAGTGAAAATGAAAGGAGTCAAACTTTAAAGATGGAAAAGATCTATTAAGTCTTTTAGTCATTACTCTGGCTGTGCCCATATGGACCCAGTGCTATAAGTTTTTTATAATCACAGAGCTCCCAGTGACTTCGTTAGGATGACTTGCAGGAATGGGCAGCTTTTTTGGTAGTGCCCAGGCTAGTTTTAGGTGAAGCGGATTTCATCCCTTCCCTTGAAAGACTTTTCCACAGCCTCATAGAATGCATTGTCAGAACATTTTTTCTGAAAGTGTCCTTTTCTTAATTTCTCTCTCTCTCGTTTCTGGGTCTTTAACAACTTACTACTAATAATTTTATTATGTTTATTAGTAATAGAAAGGTTCTATACTTAGAAAATCCGACATCTCAAAGTGACTTATTCAAATCCATCCTTTAAAATGTGTATGACCATACGAATAAAGAACAAATAATTCTGATGAATCTCATATATGCAAAGCCCATAATGGGGCCTTTTAAGGGGTATGCTGAAAGGGAAAGACTACATTTAAAATTTAATAAAAGATAGAGTAAGTCAAAATAAAGTCTATAGTCAAACTCCTTAATTGTGATGCATTTGCTGAGTTTTCCTCTTCCATCGTCGGCCCTGCTCTGATGCCATATGGTCTACCATGGAACATTTAACTTGTCAGATATAATGGATTGTCCTGGAAGCAGATTTTTGCTTTGAGCGCTCTCCTCCTTTCTTGCATTTCACTCTCAGCTTCAGGCTGCAGGATGAAGGATTGTGGTGGAAATGCAAAGAAGAGACACACAGTTGATTCCCCTTAAGAGAGTGACCTATATGCCACAAAATTTTACCGACGTAAAGAGGCATTATCCCTGTTCCTGACCCTAGCAGGCTGCATGTCAGAACCATTTAAATTTGCCTGGACTTAACAGATTGTGCAAATGTTTCAAAATCAAGTGCTTAGGAATAACAAAAGCTTGTCATTTCAACTTATGCAGTAACAGTGCAGCTCATATTGGCCAAGAGATGAGTATTATTTATTGTGACCTACATGTAACCTAAGCTGCTTGGTTTGTAGACCCTGTGAATTAAGTTCATCTCCCAAGGCTACTGAAATTAAAAAAAAAAAAAAAAAAATCTGACATGGAACCCAAATAGCCACTATTCCCTTTTTTGGGGCTGAGGCTAATGTTAAAGGCATCTTTTCTGTGGATGGGCCAGTAGCAGTTAATTATCTTAATACATTTTGCAACTTGTAACTGGAGGCTAAATATTTTTGACCTCCATGCTTACCACACCTCTCTGAAATGAAGGTTTCTGCCTTCCTTGAAAAATTAGGCTTCATTCTGCAATAGTGAATAAAATATTTTGATTGGTGGGTTCTTAAACATGTGTAGTAATCTTAAAATGGTCCAACACAAACACAAACTTGAGTTAATACACTGGTTTCTGAAATAATCATGAAAAACAGTTGGTGCATTCTTCCACTGGTTAGAATGCAACTTCTCTAAATTAAATAAAATCTGAAAACAATGACATGTCTAATCTTTGTGGGTAATGTATCTGTCTAGGTCTGTAGGTAATTTAAGTATATGAGTGACATCTTGACCTAATTGAAGACAAATGGAGTTCTGCCATTGACTTCAGTAGGGTAAGGATTTAACCCATAGAGAATAATATATGTATAAAACTAACCTGATTTTTTTTTTTAGATCTCAACTCAAAATTCCTTACTCAGGCAAAACTTCCACTGATGAATGGGAGTTTTGCTTGAGTAAAGATGCTATAGTTTGCATTTAGTAGTGAATAATTCTAAGTATTTAAGAGTCTAGAAAGAGGAAGAGAATGCTTTACATAGCAATGAACTTCTTTGTGTATCTATAGAAAACATTTTTAGCTTTCTTTTGATAGTCATTTTTTGTCATTGTTCATCAGACATTGTGCTGATTAGTTTGGGTGAACTGATGTGATGAGCTTGTCTGTATTCTCAGCCCAAGTTGTTATGACTAAAGTGATTTGGAATGTCAGGTCTCAAATGTAAACATCTTAGGGTGTGGATGCCCTCTGCTGGATATTGCAGAATTGAGTATACTGGATACATGGTCATAATATGTTGCAATGTGTATACCAGCTCACTTCTGCTTTTTGCTATATCCTGTAAATTTGTGGTTTGATTCCCCCACCCTTACCCCTTTTAATTTAATCAAAGTTATACAATATATAGCCTTGTCACTAAGGAAATAATACAAGATCAAAATATAATAACTATTAGAAAAATCTTTTTTAAGTTTTTCTTTACCAGGCTGTGTTACAAATAAATGATATTTATATTGAATTGAAGCAAATTATTGCATTTCTAAATCTTAAAATGCTACAACATTATATGTACTTCTGCTAAAAGTGCAAAGAGCACTGAGGGCTGGGAAAATGGAACCAAAAAGAAAATAGAACCAATTTTATATTTGTTTTTGAAATAAAGTAAAATGTGACTAAATAATTCTTTTTGTAGGACCAGTTTGATGGGAGATTCATGTAAGACCTGAGGTAATCTTATAGTCAGACTGCTAAAATGCTAGGTTTTTTTGAGCTTTTATTTTTTTGTTTATAAATTAAGACATAAGCACTGAAAGCACCAGTGACTCCGAAGTTCTCTGTATTTTAACCAGATAAAATGCTAATGCAGAGGACACACATGTTTATCACTGTGCCTCTTTGAATGGAAGGTATTCCTAAACTGGTGTGGTGTCTTGCTGGATTTATATACTGTTAAAGCTAAAAAAAATGAAATTACAAGACTTGTTTTACTTTTAGGACAAAATACAGCCATCTAGTCAGAATGAGTTTTGTTGATAATGATTAGATGTGGATTTGACCCATCATCCTGAAGATAAGACTTCTAATTGATCTCTTGATCCCTAGCCATGTCCAACATGGTTTGTTTAAGTAACCTTTTAATAAAGGTTTAGATAGGGGAGGTTTACAGTCTAAAGATTTAAAGCCTGTACACATAGGCTGTATGAAGGTTTATTGTCTTCTTTCAGTTCTGCTCCTTTCATGGCCTTAGATATGTATCTGGCTTGTTTTAAAGTGATTCTGTTTTTATGCCTGAGTGAAAACCCAGGTTTCCAGATACATGATAAAAATCTCCTGAGCCATAGTCCCCTAACAAATGATAAGGAATTACACTGGAATATATTGCAATTAAAAAACTATGAGGTTTGTTTAGGATAACAAAATATGCAACATTTACATTCTGCTCTTATGTTTTGCTTAAAAATTCAGGCATTATCACAGGTATTTTTCTTTTTTATTGCATACTCGTATAAACTTTTACCCTTTTTGTTACCTTGATACTCACTCCAATAAGATTCTATGATACTTGCTATTTTGTAAAGATTATTTATTCTTGGGATTGTCTTTTGATATTTGCAAGTGCCAGAGCTGGGTGCTGGTAGGATATAGTGCATGCATTTACTAGCATTGTCTGCCTCCCTTCAAAATAAAATTGAGTGAAATTCTATGGCCTGTGTTATGGAGGTTTTCAGACTTGATGGTCATCCCTCCCAGCTTTAAAATCTGTGAATCTATGAAAAAAGGAAGGGAATTATGAGTTCAGAGGCATTTTAAATTTAGGAAAGATCATTATTTAAAAGAAAAATAGCCTTTCACCTCTACACATTGGAGTTTAGTTGAATAGTTGTTCATTAGTGAAACATATTTGGTGACCTGAGATTAGTTTCTGTACAATAAACAGTTTTATGAGGTTAACAAATTTAGAGGTCCATCACACTGAGGTAATAAGATTTCTTTAACCCATGAAATGTAATTTCTTCAAAGTCCATTGGATATCACTAACTGTTTTTGTTTAAACACTTTATTCATGAAAATTCTGTGAGTTTATTACATTTGTATTCTGCTCCCAGTCAGTGAATGTACTGGATACAAAACACGTTTCATTGCTCATTACTTGCATATTTCTATTACTGTTAAGAAATGATAATACTATCCTATGCACTGATTCAGGGCCTTATCCTGCAAGGTGTTGAAAACCTGTTGCAAAGTGCTGAGCAACCTCAGCTCTCACTGAAATCAGTGGGAGCTGGAGGGTACTCACCTCTCCAAGATCAGACCCATAATGTATAGTGGTTATATAGCAATATATTATCAAGGCAAGTAGTAACTCTCAATGGCACGAGTAAATGGTTTTATTCTTACAAACTCAAAAGATCTGAAAGAATGAGCATTCTCAAGGAATAAAGTACCGTTTTATATAAAAAAGTAGCACAAACTGGCCTGTAGTACATTGTCAGCAATTACTTATTGTTACTGTTTTAAGTGCCAACTTTTCAAGACTTTTTCATTTAAAAAGCATACTAACAAAAAGCCATGCTGTTATGTACTGTAGTAGATGGGTAGATTACGGAGATGGGATGTGTAAACAGCTTGCCTCAGTCTTTTGATTTGGGATCAATATTTTATGACTCTGCGGGCACTGCCCCCGCAGCTGCCATTGGCCACGATTCCTGGCCAGTGGGAGCTGCTGAGCCAGCGATCTGGGCGGAGGCAGCGCTCAGAGCTGCCTGGCCATGCCTCCACCTAGCAGCTGTGCAAGGGGGATGTCACTGCTTCCGGGGAGCCCTCCAGGAAAGCGCCACCCAGAGCTTGCCTCACCCCATCCCATGCCCCAACCCCCGCCCCTCCCACACCCAAACTCTGCTGCTTCTGTGGGAGGGGTCACAGGGTGGGGTGCGGTGGCCTAAGACTGCCCCAGCAGCGGCTGGTGCGATTGGCACAGGGGCTGCCTGAGCTGTCCCTGAGCCAGGCGCACCGGCCGCTGCAGAAGTCATGGAGGTCACGGAATCCGTGACTTGTATGATCTCACAACAAATTCACAGCCTTAACCAGTGCCCCATTGTGCTACACACTGCATAAACACAGAATAAATATTAGACACTAGTGAAACTTGCTTAGGTATGCAATCTTGAGCAGGAGGCATTTGCGGTGCCCACATTCTTGCTACATTTTCATTTGGCTTTGACAGCATAAAGAGTTCATTCCTTTGATTCTTTACACATCTCCTCTTTATCCCACAACTTGCAACTCTATCCCTGCAATGTAACCAGTGGGCAATAGGGGATGCATTAGGACTGAACAAGTGTAACCTGGTAATGCATGTGGAGTAGCCCCTTGGCTACTGCCTGGTCCTTGGGATATGCAAGAAGTAGACTTACCTATTTAAGAATAAAATCAAGATCAATGAGTTGAATTAGTGATGAAATGTCACTTTAACTATGAATTTCCTTGCTTTAGGTTGTTTGTCAGTATCTTAATGTTATTTTAGTGTAGGTTTTTAGGATTTAATTTCCTTTATATTTTGATGGTACTATTTAAAAAATATATAATCTCCCATTGCATTGGCATCGTAAGTCTCTAGGAACCACTACTGTTTGTTGCATGTCAATGTAAGTGCAAAAAGCCTCTTTCATTTAAAACAAAAGAAAACAAAATGTTCTCCCACTAATATCATGTAAACATCTCTGGCACATTTTAACTGGGTTTGATGCCATTAAAATTATTGGAATTACTTCTTCACTTTTTGTGGGCCGTTCTTTAGATCTGATTCAGTGTCACATATCGTTGTTTGTATTGCACAAATTTAGCTTAAAATCTGCAGGATTTTTCTTGTTGTCAGTACTTCACATGTAATACAAAGAATGAAATAGCTCATTGACATGATACTTCCATTACCATTGGATACGATTGTAGTGTAAATCATACTATGCAAAACCCCATTGAAATAAAAGGGATATTTTGCATTATGCTTTCTTGACATAAAAGTATGAGAGAACCATAGATAGCCCCAAATCCTGTGCCCAGCCAGACTAACTGGGTTTGATGTCTGTGTGCAGGCAGAAGGAAGAAGAATTATACCTCTGCTTCAGAACACTGTGGCATGTCTATGCTGCAGCAGGGAGCCTGTCAGCCTGTGTAGACATACTCAGCTAGCTAGACTCAGGCAAACATGCTAAAAATAGCCGTGTAGATGCTCAGGCAATGTCTTGGGCTCTCAAGCCCACCCGGTTTCTGCGGGCTGAGCTTGGGTGGGTAGCCCAAGCTATGGCCCAAGCTGCAACATCTGTACTGCTATTTTTAGCCCACTAGCTTGAGCTGAGCTAGCAGTAGTCTGTCTATCCAGGCTGGGAGGCTCACTCACAGCAGCAGTTTAGACGTACTCTAATAGAGCTGAGCTACAGATGTTGTTAAAGCCCAGTAGCCTCTTGGGTCCTTCTGCACTTGCTCCATGGTGGACAATGGCTATTGAATCTGTTTGGCAGCAAGTCTACCTACTCTGCCCTCTCTCCCTGCACAGGACTAGTCTCCAATATACACAATATGCACACCTGTTCTGACTCCTGGACTCCTGCAATGCACTGCACCCTTTCCACCATTCCAAAATATAATGAGCAGCATGATAAGAAAGCCAAAACAGAATGAAAAGTAGCTGTTGCACAAAAGTAATAGCAACTGTTCAAACGTGAAAGGGGCTGGTTGAATTTCCACCCCACCCAGTCCCCAGCATATAATGAAGGGTGGAGTTGTTCTGTTTTTGCTTTCTTACAGGGAAAAGATGTCAAGGCTAAGAACTTGTATTTTAAATTTAGTCTGATTGAAAATTTGAGTAATTTTAATTTATAATCTCTAATAATCAAAATGAAAATCCTGACAGATGGAAACACTGCTATTGTGAACTGTTGTGCAGTGTTGCTTGTGCTGTCCAGTAGGTGCTGCATTCCAGCCCAGTGGTGGCTACACATTAGTGGTGAGTTAAATGATTCTTGGTGTCTATCTATATAAGGGCCAATCCTGCATTTCCTGTGCACCAAAACTCCAACAGACATCAGGGAAGTATAGAAGTATGTGGGGAATATAGAGTCAGGCCAAAAGTCACATGATCCTAATAATGCTGTAAATTAAACCTTATTATTTGTATATTAATAACATATTAATAACATTGTGCATTGTATATTGACCAAATATGAAACTATATGTAAACCTGAGAAAAAATTTTCCATTCCAAACCCCTCTTGAGTTGCTCATAACTTTCTCCAAAATATACTTTAGGTTTGACATGTATCATGCTTGGTGATTTTTCCCTCTCCTTAATTTGTCATTCTCCTTGGGTGGACCAATCAGCCCATACTTGAGATGCTCTTGAGACACCCTTTCTTCTATGGCTGGTGAATGCAGAATATAGGAAGAGGAGACAAACATCAGATTCCAAAAAAATGTGAGAAAATACATCATGATGAAATAAGAAGTGGATCTGAACCAAAACCTGAGATCTGAATAGCCCCAAATTCTGAGCTGTTCAAATTCCAACTCAACTCAAATCACATTTTTTAACTGGCCTTCTCTTTTTCATGGACTGAAGCAAAACCAGAATCTAAATATGAAATCTCAGAGTGTTGGAAATCTGGATCTCAATTTTACTGCTTTAGCTCATCTCTAGAAAAATCTGTCAGACATGAAATCAACATAAACATTGAACTTAAATCATCTATAACAATAGCTGTACTTCCTTTTTCCTTAGCAGATGGAAAGAGTTGCCTCATGTCTCCTTATTCTGCATGCCAAAGACAAGGTGCCCTATCTCTCAGGGCAAAGGAAAATATAGTGGAGAATTAGATGACTTGCATTTATGCTTTGGAAGTTGCTTAAATTTTCTACTTAATTTGATTAATTTTTCAAAGTGCACCATGGAGAGGCAAGTGGCTTCTTTATTGATTGATTGTTAATCCTATGCTGCTGTCTTTCTTACAGTAAAACTAAAATGCTAGCAAGTGTAGTTTAAGCAATCATTTAGTTCAGTTTAGATAAGCAATATTTTTGTTTCTTGGGAGTGTTTATAGAGTATAAAACTGCAGATTCAATGTTTTTGTCAGAAAAGAGGAGCTGCATGTTGTTCATTCTTTGTTTATAGTTAGTTTGATTGGCATACATTGTGTCAATTAATTGAAAAGATGTTTTTTTAATTACTTCTGTTAATAATAAAGATGCTTTCTATACATTATTTTAAGGACACGGCATGCATCAAAGTTATTTAACACTCTGCTGTAGGTCAGCTACATTTATGAAGCTTTGATTCAATTGTCAGAACATAAAGCCACATAAGGATATATCTTTTGTTACATGTGCTCGGTGCTAGAAACAGTTGGCACATTTTAACATTTGGTCCTCTAGGTATAAAAATTAATCAAATGTCTGACAAGATTTTTTCTTGGTCTGTATTTCAAGCCCTCCACCCCCTTTGCTTAACAGCAAATATTACTAACGGGTACTTTTAGTTTTTAAATTATGGACATCAGTACTCCATGCAGTAAAAGACTTGAGCGATTAATGCTACCCTTATGCCTCTTTTGAGTAGTTTTAGCCATGGGGCTTGGCACTGCCACCATTGTCTTTGTGCCAAAAAATATCCGCAGCGGCTGCCGCATTCTAGTACTAGAGGGTTGTCTCGAAAATTCCGCAGTGAATGCGTCGGGTTTCTACATCACTGTAGACTCTCTTTTAAAACATTTTTTTTTAAATAATCTTTAGCTTTTACAAACCTTAGTTAGAAAAAACACACCACACACTGTTATGTTAGGGTGACTAAAAATGATACCTAGCGTACAGTAAATAGAGAAATTCAGGAGAAGCTATTGTATTTGTGAGCACAAATAGTTACTTTAAGAGCCTACTCTAACATATTATCAGCACTCTTGCAAATTTTATTATCTGAAACAAATGTGCCAGTGAATTTTAAGCAGAAAATCAACATCAAGACTGTAGCTAATTTTAAATGGACAGTTTATACAAAAGATATTTTTCCTACAAAATGAAGTGTCATTACAAAAAAAATGTTAATTTCATAATTACAATTGATCGTGAATATATGTGTGTGTATATATATATATATATATATATATATATATATTTAAATGGTTTTTTGATTTTCTCAAAAATTGTGGTTTTGTTCTTAATAGAGAAGCAGATTTCTAGTTGTATTTGGGAACAACAACAAAAAAAAGATGTAATAAAGTTAAGGGCTTACACTATCAGAATGAAATGTTTTCACTCATGATCTCCAAAGCTATCTGTTTGGTGGAAAAAGTGGATGCTACAGATGAAATCTTTACAAAGAGCATAATCCTTAACAAAAAAAAAAGAAAAAGTCAATCTCCTGCTGGCTGCTGTGCTGCTTTGGTACCTCACAGACTTCGACAGAGTCCTGGACGAGTGCCCATTGATGTCATGGAAACACTCAAATTACTGAGAATGATTCATGTCTATGCTGTTCTCTTATCCTCCCCCACACAAATAGAAGTAGATTTTTAACCCTGACAACTTGTAATTTGCAGTGGGTTTATTTTTATATCTAGATAAATATTTTTTAACAACTGAAATTAAGATGAGGCAGCTTGTATCTGATATGATAGTAAAGACGACGACTGATACCCATGCAACAAATGAGTATTGCTTTCAGAGTTTCTTGTATTGTGGCTTGTACTTAGCTTGTACATACACGCACACACACTCACACTCACACACACACCATCATTCCTTTTCAGTCCTTAGCATTTTTTGTTTGTACTGACTTTCTGACTTTAAAACAAGTAGCTCTATTGGGGCGATGTGAAATAACACACATAACTCCAGACACATATCGGCAAGATGTTTTCTCGGTACTGGCTCCAGGATTCAAGATTACAATTTGATTGTCATTTCAATATTGTGTGGGATTTTTTTTTGTTTTTGTTTTTTGTTTTTTAGGCTTCCTCTGCACTGAATTTGTGAGGGATAACAAAATAGATGTTTCGCCCCTTTTTTATTACCAAACAGAAGTCCTTTTGGACGTTACTAAATATATGCAAACAAATTCGGCATATTGTTGGTTAATTTTTGTGAAATAATGAATTTATTTAAAAAACTAGCCACAAAAATTCTTAAATTTTTATGCAACATTTTTATGCTTTTATTTTTCACTCCAGGGACTAAAGAAAGAATAGGGTATGATTACTTTATCCCAAATGTCTCTTACAGGCCAGTCCTCATCAATAATATTTCTCAAGAGATATAGTAGCTTTATATATTAAAATAAAAACAGCTGACAAAATGGGATAAAGTATGTATAGGATAATTTTAAGAACCATTAAAACGTACTGCATAAATTTTCTGTGTAATAATCTGACACAACATAGGTATTATCTCTATAAAAATCAGATCATACTAGAAAAACTGCTAAATTATGTCTTGTTCAATTGACTGAAAATGAGATTTAGTAATATTTTAGGCTGCCATTCAACACTTGTCTTCAAGAAACACAATTTTGTCTTCTTAATCCACTTGTTCTTTTTTTCCCCAACACAAAATTCTGACAAAACTACAAGCTTTACTTGATCAATGGGTATGTTTGTTATTACTACAGCATAATGTTTCCAAATAAAGTAACATTTTTGTCAGGAAACTATTTTGTAATGAATGTGTCCTTGGTAGTGATACTGAATAAATGATTCACTTTGAATTGGTAATGTAGTGTGTATAGCCAGTTATTACAATTTATTATGCGTTTGATTGGGAAACAATCCGAACCTTAGATCTGGGTTCCCAGGTGTTGTTGACATTGATATAAGTTGCATGTGTAACATCTGGCCCCTAGTAGCAAGTATTGTTTGTGGCATTTTATATGTTCCTATCTGTAATAAGAGCTTCAGAATTATCAACAATGCCCTTAGTGATCTTTGATTTATTCTTGTACATTTTGTCTGATGATCATCCTACCATCCCCCCGTCATTATCCTCACCAACTCACGGGCCCTTTATGCTAGTATATTTTGTATCAACCTTCCTGATTGTTCTTTGTTCCACTTGGACATTGTTTAGTGATATCCAGCTACAACTTAAGTGTTCTGCAGCAACTGTCTCTGTCCTGATCAATTTTGTTCAAGACCAGTCTTCCAGTTTATAAAGGATCTTTATTTTACTTTTAAATATGTCATACCTGTAGCCAGTGCTGTAGCTCGGCTATTGGATCTGTGTTTTAAAGGCCCACTGAAAAAAAATTAGGTACTTAGGATTGGCATAGAGGCTTGGCAGTCACTGGGCCTCTGTTCAAGTCCCAGCACTGCTGGTGCAGTTAGAACTTTGGTGGAGAATGGCAACTTTCCAACCAAATTTCTGTTTCCCAGGTGTAAATTCCATCATCACGTTGATCATGAGGGAATTTACTCTTGGGAAAGAGAGTAAAAAACAGAATCCTGAACAGTTTCTTTGTTAAGTTTGCCATCTGGAGAGCCTATGATTGATTAGGTCTGCCCTCACCAGTGAGTGTCAGTGTAATCAATGGGAATTACTATGTGGGGGTCACAAGATAGGTAGCCTGCCTGCTGTGTAAATAAAAAAAAAAAAGTTGTTCAGCTTGTGAGTGAGAGATGGGGAGCAAAAAAAGAGGGTACCACTGATACAGGGGTGAGAAGTCTATTTGTTTCTACAAAGAAATGGTAGAATCCCTTTAAATTACAGTTTTACAAAGTGTGTGGAGCAGTATGACTAAGAATAGGAAGCTTATTTCCACGTAATCACACTCAGAATAAAGTGTTAATCCCTTTCTGTTGCCTACATACAGTATGTGGTCAGAAGTGCCTGTTTTACTTATGTAAACACTGATATGGATATGTAGGTTAATTTCATATGAAATATCTAGAGAAGATATATACATTTTGTGACATTTACACACCTATTTATTTTTTATTGACAGGTAAAACTGAAAGGGGGTCATATTCATCATATGGAAGAGACTCAAATTTACAGGGTTGCCACCAGGTAAGTGGTAATCTATGCAGTGGAAAGGTAGTGATAAATAGCCTGATAAATTAGCTTTGTTCTGTAAAGTTGATTATCTGTTTTAGAGCTTGTCTCCATGATACACAAAGCTGTTTGCAAACAGATATTTCTCAAAAATAATCTTTATCTGCAAATGTGCATAATACAACTTCTGTCTGAGCTGTTTTAGTGGAGATACAGTTACTGGTTTCTATTAGTATTTAAGTCAACCTACTAGTATCTCTTAGGCCATTTTCAACTATTGATTACTGTCCTTTGAAACAATGTTGTACTGTTTCAGCATAACAGTTCCTTCCTAATGGCACAATTTAAGACATTATAAAAGTGGAAACACACCGCAGAGCATGTGTCAAACCCTGGTTTTGGATGGCTATTGCAATAAATTATAGTTTTCACAGAGTCTGTATGATGTTGTGTGAAAACAGGGTTGTGCTGAGGGATAAAAATGTCTGTGAAAATATGATTTGTTGTCCCTTTTTGTTTCTGAATTGTTTTTGGCTGGAAGTCAAGGCCAGCAGGCTAACAGCAAAGCCGTCTCAAGGGAAGCATGCGTGAGCTAGAAAAATAAGAGTAGTTTAATTAAATAATAAAATGCCAATGTAATACAAAGGTATAGCATGTGTGTGTTTGTGCCTGTGTGCACTCTGCATTTGCATATTTTTAACTCTCCAGAGAGAGTCTGAGTCTAAAAATACTATCAATAGCCAAAAGTCTAAGCTTTGTTTCAAGACAATTGATTTTTTAAAAAGATGCTTTCGTTTTAATTTCAGTAGCAGTATTAATCACATGTTTAAATTCATTTTGTTTTCTGAACAGTGCTAAGCTTCCTTTCCTTTTAATAAGTGCACTGGTTTCTTACTTTGGAAAAGTATTGAAAGAAGTTAATAACCTTTTTTAAAATTCAAAGCTTTCTACTTTTTTAATTCTGCCACACACACAATAAGCATATTATTTCCCTCATGGAAAAGGGAATACTTGCTCCCTTCATATGGCCATGTTCTTTAATAATTCTTTAATAATACAGGAAACAAAATATTTTAAATTAAAGAGAAACATGTTTAATTTAGCATAGAAAAAGGTAAGCAGCCCCAGTAATTAAATAGAATTCTGCCTTCAAAGTGCACACACATATCTTTACTATATCTTGTAAAGCTGACATTCCACTCCCATCCCTACATCTGTTAGCTATTTCAAGTTTTGACTCTCCTGCATACTCAGATATGCCATCAACTCCATCCAGTTCTGCAGCTAAAGATTTGTTGAGATGAGACCAACTGTGGCTGGGTCAGGGACTGAGTACTGCACATGTTATAAAGCGCAATTCATCCCAGTTTATTTGGAAAGAATTCCACAGGAAAGAAATTTGCAGCCATTCCAGTGCAACGGAAATATCTTTGGAATGTGAGTGCAAATGTTCAGTGCAGATAGCTTGGGCAAGGAGCCTCTCAGTGCTATGTCTAGTGTAAAGCTTTCAATTCCTGTAGAAGGTCTGTTCCGAGGTATCTGGTTTCGGAGGGCCAAGGCAGAGGTCATTAGAATTTTGGGGAGAAGGAGGCTGACAGCATGCCTCCCTTTTGCAGATGGTGATTGAATAGGCTATTTTCAGTGGGGGCCCCTTTTGTTGGCCAATGAGACAATAGTTTTGCTTGTCCCTGCTTCTTTTCTTACTGATAGGAATTGGCATGATTCCTTACAGCCATCAAGATTTCCTCTGCTGACTAAGAGGCCTCTTCACTTGTGAAATCATCATTCAAATTGGTTGAGTTTTTCAATGCTTTATGTACAAAATAGTGTATACTAAATTGGAATTAGGGAATACTTTTTTCCTTGTTTAAAGAAAAACTATAACATTTTAAATACTACACGGAGCAGACAGAAAGAATAGGGATTCCTCCTCATACATGTTTACCAATCCAGCCATGAACATATACGCATATTTATATACTTACCTGCAAATACCTATTTGATTATGGACACTACTATAGAATTTAAAAATCTGAGCCTTAATGTATTTGAAATAAATTACAGAATTATTGAAGTTCTCACAAATGTAGATAAATGCAGAAAATTTTAGGGTAAAACTTGTAATTCCATCATTATCTCAATTGAAACAACTCAGTTCTATATTCATTTTAGGATCCAGTTCAATATAGTCCTTCTTCTTTTAAAATCCCTTCATACTTAGACCTGGTGATCTGATCACGTGCTTTCTCTGTCCATATTGTCTTACCACTCTTGGTGCAAGAGTCTTCTTCACAGCCCTAGCCACCTAGAATTACCTTCCTGTTTCTTTCCTTCTCACTAACTCTCTGTATCATTTCAACTCTCATCTGAAAATGTACATTTTTTCTTTGATTATATTTTTTAATTTCTCTTTCACTCTGTTATTATTGAGCTCTATCTCACAGTACTTATAGTAATGTGAGAAATATTTTAGGGCTCTAGAAAGACACAATACCAAAAAAAGTTGTGTCATGTCTCAGTCTTCCTTAATACCCTGTATGAAGAGTTGTGCTGCAATCCCTATATTCACTGAATGGGGTTATTAACTGAAGTCCTAATGGATCGTGGGACCAATCGGGCTTACTTGGAGTTAAATTAACATGAACATCAGTTCCATCCTTATTAATTAGTTTAACTGCAACCTTAAGACAATGTTCTGGAAATGTGTAGAGACTGAATACAAAAAGGAGTCAGCTAGGTTGTTACCATGCTAGTCTTTTGTAGTACCCACTGTTCCTTAGGCTTCCCAGGTTTCTCACTTGTAAGAATTTGATCTGAGCTCAACAAATAAGAGGAAAAAACATTACAAGAATCAGGCCAAGTATGGGAATTCCAAACATGGATAGAGGTCATGCAAAGTGATAAGGAGAGCAGGTAAAGTAAATCTCCAGTGCTCAAATAGGAAGGAGAAAAATATCTACCCTCTGATAGAATCCTGGCAGGTACAAGAATGACAGTTGGTTAATCTTAAGGATAGACCATTAGATTTAGGCTTTCAGATAACAGAACTGTTAGGGTTCCCTCTCCACACTAAACTCTAGTGTAAAAATGTGGGGACCCAGATTTCCCCTCTAGGCAAAACTTTAGAGATACAAAAACAGGGATAAAACTCCCTCTTAGCACAGGGAAAATTCACAAGCTTAAACAAAAGATAATCTAATGCATTTCCTTCCTATTACTTACAATTTGTAATCTTAGAGGCCTTTAGTTCAGGTATGGCTTTGGAAAATGTATTTGCCCTGCCCTGATTCCTCACTGACCTGGAGAGGACACAAAGGAACACAAAATAAAAAACTTTCCCCCACAGATTTGAAAGTATCTTCTCCCCTCATTGGTCCTTTTGGTCAGGTGCCAACCAGGTTACTTGAGCTTCCTAACCCTTTACAAGTAAAGGAGAGATTTTATGTTACCCTTAGCTGTATGTTTATAACAAGAACTATCAGGAACCATTAAAGTATCAAAAGTTATGGACTAGGAGCAATCTAGAAACCTACTGGAAGCTTCCAGGGATGTGTTTTTGTTCTTATTGGGAAGATGTCATTTACTGTCCCTTCACATCTAAGGTAAAACCTGAATACCAGAGACAGTTTGGGAGTAATAGCACACACAGTACAGCACATGCTAAAGCTTGGGTTTATCACCAAATCCTGAGTGACTGGTATCATCACACACCCCTTCTTGCTAAACCTAAGAGGAGTGTGCAGATTTGTGTTGACTTATGATTCATATCTAGAGTTCTGTAAAGGCGAGTTCCTGGACCAAGTAGGATAGCAACATTAGACTTGCTATCCTATTAATTTTGTCTTAAAGAAAACTTTCTCCACCTTAACAGCCGCAGCAAAGGCCTGGACTCTCCATTCCTTCACCTAATTGACATTAGTGAGATGTAAACTCTACCACACAGTACCCTATTTACCTCAAGGAGATTTTAACTTCAAAGACTGGGACCTACTCCTGCTGCCATTGAAGACAAAGCAAAACTTCCATTGACTACAGTGGGAACAGAAACAGCAGGTCCCTTATGGGAATCATTCAGTTCCATTAAAGATGAAAAATCTATGAAACTAGCATGATAGCGACCAAGACACTTTTCTTGGAATCCCAGCTCCACTGAAAAACCCATTGTCTTAATGCTGTCCTGCTTACCGTTTCCATCAAATGGGGATTTTTAGTATGTTGGTATAAGGAGAGGTTATAGAATTTATTTGTCTAACAGTAATGCTTCTTGTTTTTCCGCTAATGTTTCACACAAAGTAGAACAATACACCTGGTTCCTGACCCAAAGCGTTTAGTCTAAATCAGCTCTTCATAATCTCAGTTTAAACAGCTGCAGGTATAAAAGAGTTATGTGAAATGATTGTGACGTAGAATCAAATCTTAAAAATAGTTTGTTTTGTCAACAGCTCTAGTAAGGGGGCTTCACTTCACTGTGCTGACACTGATATGTCTCCAGAGGAAACAGTAGCGTGTTCTAGTGGGCCTATGAATCAGGATATCTGGGTTCTGTTTGTGGCTGCCACCAATTTATTGTATGACCATAGATGAATCATTTAATCATTTTGTGCCTCAGCTTCCCATCTGTCAGTTGAGGATGGGATGTTTTCTTAATTCAACAATATTTACAAAACACTGAGATCCTTCGATGGAAGGTCCTGTGGATGTGCAAAATATTATCATTAGACTCATAGTATCGTATGCTGTGTACAGTAGTATGGATCCATTAATCAGCTGATAGTTGATGTGACTGACTATTACGTTATGTCAGTGGTGATTTGTGAATAGTCTGGAGCCACTGAGATGTGATAAGCAAAAGTTAATAAAAAATCATGAATGAAGAAAGAGCATTAAAGCACTAATGTAAAAACAGTCTGGTATTTCAGAATTACCTCCTAAATTTCTGAAGTAGCATATGGATTGTAGCAGCATGACTCCTACAGGCATTAATGGAAGTCACAGTGCTTTGAAAATTTAGGGCTGTCTTTTAGCAGATGCACAGTCGCCGATATTCAGTTTTTAACACTTTTAATTAAAAATAAAACAATCCAAAGGTGACTAGTGGTAATTACTAGCTCTTTGGGGAAAAGAGGATGGCAAAATTCTGGCCTTGAATGTGCTGCTCCCTTTGATGTTTACGAAATGCTCAGTGAAGCCATTTGGAGACTCACCCACCTCTGAGAACTGAAACGGGTTCTGGTAAAATATTGTATAGTTGGAATACAAGATAAAATGCCAAATTAGCCTATTCTCCTTTTTTATTCTCCTCTAACTTAAAAAGTTTCAAAACTAATTATAACTAAATTGAATCCAAAATGAGAACATATCTGCCAAGCTTCAGCCTGTTGCAAGATTTTGTGGCAGAGAAAAAAGCTTTTAAAAGGTAAGTCTGACAGGGCATGAAAGGTGAACAGAAATGACCTCTCCTTCAGGGTCAGTACAAATGAACATTATTGGAAGCGTTTCACCATAAAAACAGCTTCTTCCTTTTTACTGTTTTTGTGAGTACCAAAGGACAGGCCTACAACACCTAAACTTTCTGCTTTGTTGAGACATTCCAGCTTTCACTGAGATGATTACATTAGTAGCACTTGAAATCAGCACCAGAATCCTGATCAAAAAGTGGCAAATGCAGAAGTCCTGAAAAGTGAGATGCATGCAGCCTTTTTTAGTTCCCTCCCCTGTTCTCAGGCCTTGTCCCTATGCACAGACTCCGTCTTTCTCCGCACATACAATTTTGCTCTGATCTGTCAGTACAGGTCCCAACACTTGGGATTTGCCTGCAGAAATCCACACAGGTCCAGAACCTTCCAGAAATCTCTGACTGTTGGTGGGGCAATTCTCCTGTGCCTGAAGCCATGGAATGCTCCCTGTGAGGCTGTTTACGTGGACCTGTGCCCTCCCTCCCCTCCTGCCCCCCAGTTTCTTCCAGTTGCCAAAGCAGCAAGTCAGAACTTGTTCTCCACTTTATTGAATAGCTCATAAATGCTCATGAATAGCTATAGTGGACTTCCAGGTGGTGCAAGAAGGTAGGAAGGAGAGGAAACTATGTACGGCTGAAAGTCCACTCCTTTGCCGCCTGTTGTGTCTCACTGACAGGAGGTGAAAATGGGGCAGAGAGTGAGTGCAGGCAAGGATAGAAGGGAGAGGTTTGGGTGGTAATGGATGCAGGGTAGAGAACCCAGTGCAAAGCAGAGCAGAGTAGAAACTGAAAAGGGACAGAACAGGTGGAGTCTAAAATCAGGCAGACAGATTGTGGGGAGGCTGATGTGGAAGCAGGGGCAGTGCAGGAGGTTCACTCACCTCCTGCCATCCTCAGCCTTTTCCAGATTCATTTTTCCCCTCAGGCTGTCTCCAACTTCCCAGGTCTGCCTTGTTTTCCCAACTCCTCCCCCTGCTATGCTGGTT
Organism: Gopherus flavomarginatus; assembly: GCF_025201925.1. Taxonomy (NCBI): domain Eukaryota; kingdom Metazoa; phylum Chordata; order Testudines; family Testudinidae; genus Gopherus; species Gopherus flavomarginatus. Next base: position 20,125,701 of record NC_066619.1, on the reverse strand, counting down.
GCCTCAGCTGGCCCTACTTTCCTTATCCCCCTCTACTCCCTGCACTTTGCTTTTGAGATATGCAAAAGATAAGGGGACAGATGCAGAGGATGAAATAGTGTCTTCTCACATCGATGAGACATATCACATTGGGAACTACATAAAACTTTTGCTACCTGAATCTCCGCTACATGAACACTGTACCCCCAAATCCCTGTCCCAACTTCTCCAGATCTCATTTCCTCACTACCACAAGACTGTATATTCATCCTCTCAGTCCATTTTGGAGGCTGAGTAGCTAGCAAATATGTATTTCCCTACTGATTGCATAGTATGGGAGCTGGACAGCAGGAAGCTTCTTTTGAATTTCCTCATATTACCTGCATAGGGGATCTGATCCTCACTGACAAGGCTTCTGAAACTGGACTTGTGTGGAGGTGCGCAAAGGCACTGCTCTCCTCTCTTGTGCATATGACTGTGTGTGGGAAGGGAAAAACATGTTTTCTCCTCCACAGTGGCCTCATAAATACATCCATTGCAAGCTCTCTTTGGCCCTTTAGGTCATTTCCTGTGCAACAGAGTTCTATGACAGTGTGTTGCATCCCTCCTAGCGTTTTACAAATAGACCCAACACAGCCTTTTAAATAAAAAATAAAAATTGTTGCATCCTCAGCATAACAGTAAATGTATGGATTGTGCTTATAAAAATACCAAAAATATTGCTAGCAACTCTTTAAAGTAAATATTCTAGAAGTGAAGTGCAATATTTGTGGGAAATTTTCAGTGTTAAACACATATAGAGTAATTCAGCCCAACGGTTTGACCCCCTATGCCTTTGTATCCAATGAGTGTGCAAATTCTTGCATAATAAGCAGTGTTCTCATGCGGACGAGGAAATGAGTAGCAATGCTATTTGCCTAGTTTCTTCAAGAGTAAGTACTGAGACTTCTCTTTTCCACTGTGACTTATGTAATTGTTTCAACATTTCTAATAATTTGTAAAGGAGCCCATTAAACATAGGAGGAGGGAGGCTATAGGGGACTTTTTTATGTGATGCCTACTTTTAAGAGTGTTTTCTTTAGTTTGCCCTCCAGTGTGAGATTTAGACAGATGCATATTGTAAAAGCAGATTTCTGTTTTAAGTCACTAAAGAATTATTCTGTCTATTATTAGAACGTTATCTCTGATACCATTACGCAGGGGCTTCATGCATCCAAAAGACCCCACAAATGCATGCCTGAATCTTGTCCATGCATTCAAATGCCTTTTCTTTCCCCTGAATTGGTCAGGAGTGTGTTTGCAGCATCTTGTGAGTTGCTATTGTTTTGTTTTGTTTGTTTTGGTTTGGTTTTGATGGACTGAACTCCTGTTCATACTAAACAATAAAGTAATAGAAATGACAACACTTCATCAGTGAGTGTGGCAACAAACACTGTGTGTGTCTATATGTGAACAGAGCTATCTGCTTCTAATTTGTATTTTCTTCATGAACATCAGGGCATGGAATCTTTCAGTTTTATTGGTATTGTATACAATAAGTTATTAAATTTCATCTCTGTAATACACCTGCAGTAAAATAACAAAACATTACTGCACTTAAGGAACATGTGTGTGTGTTACAATGTTCCACCCCTCTACAAACAGCTGCTTACAGATTTCAAGATCCATTGTATAAATTCCCTAGAGCCCACCTCTAATAATCGAGAGACATCTGCCATTGCAGTATTATAGGGATATGTAGTTTTATTGAAACTATACCTGTATATAAAAAATTAAATAACTCCTACCTCAATTAAATTGGCAGGCTACCTTTTGTGAAGATCAAATTGCAGACCTCTTGAGACATAGTGAGGTTCATTTCATTCTTCTATTACAAATCACTAAGTGTGTTCTTTATTGGTCAAATAACTAGATTTCTTTACACTTTGATGGCAAGAGTCCTTTATTATTATAATTCTTCTTTGTTTTCTTCCCATATAAAAACATGCAAATGGTATATTAAGATGACAGAAAAGGTATCTAACAAAACAAAGGAATTCAAGGTTAAGGCTCACACAATATCTGCTCTTACCCCACATTTTTGTGTCCAGATACAAAAGTATGAATGCTCTCAAAGAAGGATTTTTTTGTGACTACACAAGCACACCAGTTTGTTGACTCGGCAGTGTGTTTATGCAGAATACACTAGTGTCTGACTCTGTATGAAATCATTTATAAAAACTAAAGCAGTATTGGATTTTAAAGGTGTAATTCTGTTAAACAGACAGCTGAATCCAGTCATTGCCATTGTGTCTAATATTCCTGCTCAACTGTCACAACTTCACTTACTACTTATTCATACAGTACCACAAAACATTTGTGACTTCCTCAGCATAACAGGGTAGGTGTATGGAATTTGTTTACTTGAGTTGAGCCAGGATTTCGGTCAGTAAGTTTTGCAAAAAAGTTTATAGTTCAGGTATAGTTGCTACCTGTCACAGTTTTTGCTGAATTGTCTCATTTTGGAAGGCAGAAGTGTTACTCCAGGTCCTGAAATCAGTTCCAGTGCCCGTGAAACACCCTGTGACCATGGTTATATTGTGGTTTGACCTATGTAGTAATACTAATTTAATAACCTAAGTAAAAGTTTTCTTGTCAGACAAGTTATGACAAACTTAAGTTCAGGTGTCTGTGTGGCTTATTTAGTAGGTGTTCTCCTGAATCTTAGCTAGAAAGGCAAAAGTTCATAGTCTGCTCCATAACTAGAGAAATGCTGAAATGTAACACCAAACTTCAGTTATAAAGGGAAATGCTCTACTTTTTGAAGTGCAGTCCTTTGGAGCAGATGTTAAACCATAAAAGCTTTAAGTTCCACAAGCACTGTCCAAAAACTGATATCCTGGACATCAAATTTTATGGCTGCTTATAATGTCCAGCAGTAGGGGTGTACTATGATTAAGTGCTAATGGCTGCTCCATTTGCTGCTGCAGTCATTGTATATTATATTTTTTTGTATATTGATTTGATGCTTTGAGATACCTTGAATGTGAAACATGCTACCAAAAAATGAAGCTATATTTGTGCCTACAGTCATGCCACAGTTATACTGTGATCTTGACATAGCTCCTAAGCTCAGCAGGGTCATGAAAAGCCACGGTGCTATAAGAAATAATTTTGTCAATTATCTGAGTCAGAATTGTATGCCTCAGACATACAAGTATAGCATATGGGGATGCTGTCTTTTGGCTGAAATGTAAAAATCAATGATCTAACTACTCTTGCTTATTAAAAATCATCTGGCTTTTAAATTTTCTTTCTTCAAGAGTAGGTGTATAAATCCTGATATACTAACAAAATCCTAACTGGATGTTTGGCCTTTGTGCACATCACCAGCCAGTCTTTGGCACTTCTTCAATGGAAGACTGCAGTCTTCTCCATGCCCATGACTGTATACACAGGGAGTTAGCTACCAAGTTCTTTCTCTGACTCCTTTAATAAGCCAGAGATCTTTGTTCCCTCTAAACGGACCAACTGGCTATTCACTAGATACATCAGAGACCCAGTTCTGATTTGATGCAACAAAGTTAGATTTAATTGGCACTATTATTGAAATACTGCTCTTTAACAATAAGGCAATTTTTAAAATAATGATTACTGCTAAACAATGTAATATTCTCTGGAATTTCTCCAATTTCTACCAAGTCCCTGTTGTCATCTTTTTGGTATTTGGCACATACTGGCACATTTCCCATTTCCAGCAGACCATTTCAGATAGTTTCTCTCCCACATAGAAGTTACACTGTTCTGCCACCATCTAAGGGTATGTCTTCACTAGAAACGTTAAAGTGCTACCACGGCATTTAACGTGGCTGTGTAGTCATGGCACCAGCGCTGAGATAGAGCTCTCCCAGTGCTGTAAAAAACCCACCCCCTACGAGGGGAGTAGCTCCCAGTGCTGGTGCACTGTCTACACTGCTACTTTGCAGCACTGAAACTTGCATCACTCAGGGGGGTGTTTCTTCACCCCTGAGCGAGAAGGTTTCAGTGCTGTAAAGTGGCAGTGTACACAAAGATTAAGACTAACGTGAATTACCTGCTGTTTTGCGGAGAGGATGAATATGTATAGCAGTTTTAGTCATACTTACTTGCCATGTAAAAGGAGGTGTAGGACCTTTACAGTGCAGTTTAAGATGAGGAAATACGTTTTTTAAGAAGCACAGGTAAAGAACACTAACTGTTAAAGTAATCAATATTTTTACCACAGATAAAATTTAAGCTGCATACTGGCTGTCACAGCTATTAAATTCTTTCTACAGTACATTGAATGCCTGTTGCTTTAATTGGGAAAGATATTTTACTTCACTTCTCACTCCAAAAGCTGTTGTGAAATGTGGTTTGCACTATTGTTATAGTTACCAGTCTCTCAGTGGTGGTTGCATTTTAGTGGTAAAGTTTAAAATGATCCCTTTACATACATATGGTCAGAGTTTCAAAACCTGGCTTCCCTCTTTTTGCCCATAATTTTCACATACAATAATTGCATCTTCAATTATTTGCAAGCATAATCTAGGTAATTTAGTACCTGATTGCACCCACAAATCAGATGATTGAACATACAAATGACATAAATTGGAAAAACAAATAATTGTGAATGCAAAATTGTTTATGGAATTTTTTCCCTTGCAAAACTGCCTTATCCAAATGGATGGACCAGATAAGACTGTGCTGAAAATTAGGCCCCTGATCTGTGAGTTTTTCACAGAACTTTGATGCTTCCAAAATGTTAATTAATAACTAGTTCTTCCAATGAATAATAAACTATTGCTTCATATATAGCAATTAAGGTATCTCAGATTATTTCATCAAACAATGTGCAGTGATTGTGTAGATAAATGGAGAAGCTGTTTGTGAGCGCAAGAGTACTTGGAGTCTGTATTCAAATAGAGGGAAAGTAGGCCATGACCCTGTAGTTATCCTCTTTTAATAAAAAGTGCTTTGGGATCTTTAACTTTCTCTAGCCCAGAGGATGTGGAGAAAGATGACGGTTTGACATCTTATCTAAAGGACTGCTGTTCTAACAGTGCACCCGCGCCGTAACGCACATCGTAGTACAGCAATTCAGTGTTCCTAGTGTGGACACATAAATCATATTCTTTTAGCCCAGAAGAGAGACTTGGACTAGTTGAGTCACACTACCTATTTTTTTTATTATTATTATTTATTTATTTGTACTGTAAGAGTAGTAATTGCATTACAACAAGGAGAGATTTCAGGGAAACTATGAAATTCTCCCATCTGTGTATCTTTGGAACATCTGGATGTAATGACTCTGAAACAGTATATCACCTTCTACCCCAAAACCCCCATAATCAACCGACTGATCTTGAGGCACAGTCTTTCTTACGGCTTCTCAGTTCATTCAGGGAATGGGCAGTTGTCTCCATACTTTAGAGTGCACAGATTATTCTCCCTGGTGTGCCAGCCCTTTCCTGTGGGCAGGTGTGGGGCTGTGGTGGAGCACAGCCCACCCCATCCAGTAGTTCCTCCATACCTCACACCTGAACCATATTTAACTAGACAGTTTTAATTCAATATAAAACCAGCTCTACTTTCTAGGGTTTGAAAGCTGTTTTTTAAGTTGTTGTTATTATTTATTACCAAGTTGGGGGGTTGTATGTATTTATCACTTCTGAAAGATATCACAAAGGCAGCTATAAAGATTTGAAGTTCTTTATCCATACAACAGGTACTCCAGGGGCAACAGCAGTGCAGACGTGCCCACACTGGTCCTGCCAGTGTACATCAGCCCTACCATGGGATGTAGATTGCCCACAGGGTCACCGTCCATTATACCCATTCAGTCTTTGGCCTCTCTGAAGAAGCTGTCAATAAAATGGCCCATTAGAGCGGATTGTGATTTTGGTTTAGATGGTATGGATACGTGTCCTTTGGGAGCTGGACAGAAACCACTAAACCATAACCCACAAGCTGTTAGTTGGTAAACATTTTTGATCACTGTGGAACTGGACTGTATGTAATTGACCGAGAGGTGAAAGGTTCTCTATCCAGCAGATGTTATAATAATAAATCACTCTCAATACCACTTTTGTCCCCTTCTCCAACTCAGTGTAGTATGATGCTCCCTTTGCATACATCTGCCAGTTTGCCAGTCATGATATTCTTCACATTCGGGTTCCTCCTAAAGACCTACTTCTTATGAGCATTCCAGAAGTGAATGCATAAAACAACAACAGACCCATGTCCCAGTACATGAGTCTCTCTTCTGGGCGTCCTAATGCGACCTGTGTTCTCTGTGTCTTGTTTAGTTTGGAAACTATTTGGAGTAGGATTTTCTTTTTTGTTCCATTGCTGTGAAGAATGCTGAATACATTGTTGGTGCTTACCACATAATAAATAATAACAGAGGAGCCAGGTACGTCTTTATGTCTTTGCAGCAGATGAGGTATATGTCTGCCAGACATATAATGCTTGCTGCAGTATGTTTAGCAACAGTGAGAAAGTTAATATTTTTATTTTGTTTTGAAGTTAATGACAGAATGTGGCCATCTGTCTGCATTTTATAGGCTTTTCTATTTTTAAAAACTATTTTCTTTGAAAGGAGGGCTAGGTTGACTATTAAGAGAGCCTGTTTATTTTACTAGTAAGGTAAATCTAGTCAACACTGTGGTTCAGGTAAAGTGGATATTTTCCATATCCTTGCCTTCAAAACTATCTTGGGAAAAATATCCATATAATATCTAATAAAACCGAATATATGTCTGGAATGTAATGCACAGGGGTATTTCTATCTTTTTTACATACTGTCATAACATATGGGGTTAGTTTTACAATGCATGTGTTAGATAAATAGACATTGTGACAAAAAGTGGATGCAAAGTGAACCTACTATAATTGCACTAAGCAATTCATCCTGCCTAGTGGAAAACTAGAAAGGTTTAAGTTTTTTAATTTTTCTTTTAATGAATTTAACACTAGTGAAAGATGATAGACTTGGAAACTGTAATCCTTTATCCAAAGTCCTCTGCCCATGTGATATAGGCAGTGGCACATCTTTACAGTGCTCTACCAGTATGTCTTCCCCGTGACCTGGAAGTGGTGGATCTTTAGCCTTTTTTCCATACAATTTTTAGTGCCTCTGCTGAGAATAACAAGGGTACTAAATAATTTGTGCTGGCCAGGCTTGAAAATCGCTCTTCCACTGACAAGTAAATCTTTCCTTCTGGAACAATTTCCCAGGTCTTGCTGCAGAGGACCTCTGGCACTGCAGATTCCCTCTTTCTGTGAGCTGTTGTCCAAAACATGACCAAGTGGTTGGATCCTGGAGCATTGTTTCACCTTTTCATAGGTCCAGGGGAATGAAAGTTTCCCTTAAATTGGGCTGCTGCCCTTAGGTTACCAGTTCAAATTCAGGGTTGAATTATTAGCAGGGTAGGCACAGACTTGGGAGTCAGAGTACCTGGATTCTATTCTTCACTTTCTCTGACTACATACAAACTTAAACTTTTTTAGTTAAATCTCTACAATCCCATGTAGACACTTCTATTTCATCTGAGTGGCTTATTTTGGTTTAGCTTTAACCTCCTCAAAGTTGGTTTAAAGTAAAGTGAAATAAGCCCAGTTTAATGCAAAATGAGTGTCCACATAGTCTTTTACACTAGATTAACTAAATTGGTTTAAAATCACACTTTAAATTGAACCAGTGGAATTCAGCATGTAGACAAACTCTTACTGTGTGATCTTGGGAAAGTCACTTAACCTCTCTTTGCCTCAATTTCCCCCTTTATATAATAGGAGTAATGCATACTGTCCTACAGATGAAAAGTTCTATGAAAATGCAAAGCATTATTGTTATTTTTTTCATGTATGAGGGTGATTAAGAACATAAGAATGGCCTACTGGGTAAGACCAAAGGTCCATCTAGTGCAGTATCCTGTCTTCCGATGGTGACCAGTGCCAGGTGCCCCAGAGGGAATGAACAGAACAGGTAATCATCGAGTGATCCATGCCCTGTTGCCCATTCCCAGCTTCTGGCTAACAGAGTCTAGGGACACCATCCCTGCCCATCCTGGCTAATAGCCATTGATGGACCTATCCTCCATGAACTTGTCTAGTTTTTTTTTGAACCCTGTTATAGTCTTGGCCTTCACCCACAGGTTGACTGTGCATTGTGCGGAAAAAATACTTCCTTTTGTTTGTTTTAATCCTGCTGCCTATTAATTTCAGTTCTTTGGGTTTGGTGATTGGGCCCACTATATTTGTAAAAGGCCAACAGTCCCCACAGTTCTAAGTAAAGAGAAATGCTGCAGTATCCCAGTTACTACTGCCTGATCCTTGACATAAATATTGTCTTTTTAATGGTGGCCACCATATATGTAACGCATTTATATATCAAGATAGAGACTTTGGGGCTGGGTAGGAGGGGAAGTTGTCATTTATTATAAAGGTTTGATGGAGTGAAACATGTACATTAATTTGCTCTCAGTTTGTTAAATTCATTCTTTCCTATTTTACATGGGAAGCGTCTGGCACAGATGAAGAAGCCACCTGGTGATCTTGATGCACCCAGGCAATAAAACTTCACCTATTTCTCTCTCCTTAGGATTGGAATCTACACCTGCTGGTTATGTGATGCAGTCAGCGTGCAGTATGTACAGCAAAGGGAGAGATGGAAACAAAATCTTTATTCTTAAGCTTTTAATTGAAAGCACATGCACATTTTTAATTTGGAAGTTTTCCCGCAGTGCTAAACTAACTAAAAGACCATTCACAAGAAAGCTAGGTATAACTGTGGTGCGTCATGCTCTATTTTGGCTTCCATGACCATACCACCACTGTGTTTTTACCGACCTCAGCTTAAAAAAAAAGAAGGGATGCTGTTTTTTTCACATTAGCTGAATTTGCTGATATATATTGTGGGGACGAGTATAATTTTTTATCCTGTCTGAAAACTCAAGGTGTCATAATCTTTACAGGTGTTGGAGTGTACTTAAAATGAAGATTGCTCTGGAATTTCTTTGACATTTGTTTTGTGTTACAATAATATGTAGTTGTTACAGCTGTATTTCCATGTGAATGGCCTTTGGACTGCATTTATTAGATTTTGATCATATTAAAAATATTGAAATTAGGAGAGAGGAATTTAAATGCAGTTAAATGGATACTTTCCACTTTTTAAAAAAATCTCAGAGTGAATTAGTATGTCACTAAAATACATGTTTATATTTTCCTGAGTAACCCTAGTCTGTAAAATACAAAATAAACACAAGTTTATAACGATGAAGACAGTGAACATCCATAAATTTTTAAGTAGTATTGAAATGCCAGTCAGATTAGTTTGATCATTTTTAAGGGTCCTTTGCCAAAAAACACAAACAAACCATAGAAAAGCATAACAATGTATTTGCAGGAGTTGAATTTTTCATTTGCAGACATGCATTCGAACAGCAGAGAAACACACTGTTTATCCCAACCTGGGTATCTTTCGTTTTTATCTGACTCTAAAGAATATAATTTTCTTTTCCCCACCATACAAATGTCTTTCATGTTAGGCAGTTTTGTAAGGTAGTTAGTATCAGTTGTATCCACAGACATGCATACTGTCTTCCTCCAGGGAAAAAGAAAAGTTACTGAGTTCTGTCCATGCAGACCGTGGTGCAGCAATCCCAAGAGATCTCTTCTATGTGGAAGAAGTTAACACCCTCTGAGGAGGAAAAGAATGCAGTCCTTTAACATACTTGCAGGAGTAGGATCAGATAGGCCATATGTGGCTTGCTGAGTCAAACCACATGGTGCTTATTTGGAAGGGCTTCCTTGGAGTTGCAGAGAGAGGAGCATGCAACATGTACTCTGCTTCCAACCCCTTACACAATTTAAACTGCCTTTTTGGTTCTAGTACCACTCCTTGTGTCCTCTCCCATGAATACAAATATATGGTTCAAGTTCCACGTCTTTGCTCCTCCCACTTTTTTTGGTAAATATATGAATTTTAATTCGATGGTGTCTTTTTGAAAATATGTCTGATGGACAGATCTGTTCACATTTTTCAAATGCCTGAGTATCTGACGTGCTAGATTGTGGAAAGATTTTTAAATTGCTTTTAGTCTCTGGATAACATTATTTTACAGACAGTAGCTTGCTTCTGGATAAGAAAGGGATAAGTATTGCTTATCTTTGGGTATGTCTACACTGCCGTGTAGGCCCAGGGTTTGAACTCATGCTTAAGCCTGCCCCTCTTTTCCTGTACACTTAAATCGCACTAACCCGAGGCTCAGACACAAGGTCCCAGGGCTCCACAGGCATGGAGAGTCTGGACCTCATCAAGCTGGGACCCACGGTGCAAGTCCTATTGCTTTTGCAGTTTAGACATAGCCCCACTGAACTTGTGTTCTGGGTGGTCGCCAAAAGTATTCCACAATCCTATGGGCCAACTTTCTTTGTGCTCTGAACAGTCAAGTTTGGTGGACACTCAAGTTTTTCCACACTGCACCACAAACAAAGGGCTAGAGCGGCCACATGTTGGAAGGGCTCTAGGAAGTCTGATATAGGGATGATTGAACTTGGGCCTGCATAATGCAGTGTAGATGCGGAAGCCTCAGGTTGGGATCCAGGGTTCAACAGTTCCTAATCTGGGATTACAATTAAGTGAAGACACTCAAGCCCCAAGTTAACAAACCCAAGGTCTGCTAACTGGAGTTCTACCAACCCTAGGTTTACATTGCAGTGTAGACAGCGTAGTATCTTTGAGACCAGCAAACAATAATGAGTTAACAAAAGCATTCTTCTAAGCAATTAAATTATTTAGCTGGTTTTGATTCGTGTGTTTGTTGTTTTAAAGACAGGGCGTTTTCTTGGTCTTTTGGATGTTTTTAATGTAACTTTTCTTTAGGTAAAAATATTGCTAACACTTAATTTCAGAAAAAACACTCTTTTTGAATTTGAACTTGTATAAGCCTTTTTTGTGTTCTAATATTCAAAGGGAAAAATAATTATATAATTAAAAAAGGGAAATCAGCCACTAAACACCTTTTAAAGACTGAAGCATGTCAGGATATTTTGCCCCATCTGAAACAACTCGACCTGCTATTCTTGTAGTAAGCTCTTTATAGTTAAATGTTTACACAGGGAAGAGTGATGTTAATTTTCTTGTTAGGTTAACAGGTCTTTTAAAACTTGCTCTATTTTAGGTTTTGAAATAATTTGCCAACGAGACACATTTTAAGGCAAGTAGTGATTAGAACATACTTATTGAATTATACACGAAAGGGCTCACTTGAACTGGAAAAGTAGTATAGACTGACTAGGGAATTGTTGCCTGCAATTCTTGTGTATTTACTCTGGGAAAAAAAATGCAAAAAAGCTCTTTTCATTGCACAGTATGAATTTCTACACTTCATTAACCCTCATTCTTCCCCTCCTATCATCCCCAATAAGTGACCACATTGCTGATAAGTACCAGATGGATATAGGATTTAAGAAACTTTGGAAAAAAGTGGATGAAATTGGGTATTGCGAACAATGATGTTACACTGTAATACATTCTTTAAAAGAGTGTGAAAAGTGGTAAAACAGGAAGATGCATGAGCCTATTCGTAACCATCGGGCAGTTCTAATTTACATGCCAACACGCATGAGTTTTATTTGACTATTACTCCACTATATATTAAGTGGTAGTTACCTTGGTAACACTTACATCATATGCCAGTGCTCTGATATAGTGCATGTTTAAAATACAGAAACACTTAATATAACTGAGCTTTTGTATGTTTTGCTGTACTGTATTGGGGGGAGGCAGAGAAAGTGTCTGTTAGCAGACATACTTTTTTCTACATTTTGTTCTTATCGTATGCATTGTGCAAGGACACAGAAATAGGCAGATTTTCTCTTAATGTTTAATTTTCATTGTTACATAGAAGAGGTGAGTGAGTGGATGTTTTATTTACACAAGGGAGAAGTTGTAGAGCAATTGAATTGTGTGATGATGTGGCAGTTCTCCATTCTAGCATCACTGAGTTGCTTTGTAAGAAATTCTGCAGACAGTGCTTAATTATATGCAGCTGAGCAGCAATCCACATTAGATCCAGTATTGACTATAGGCCAAATTCTGCCCTAATTTACCCCTCTTGTAGCGCATCTGTATGTCAGTGGAATTACACAGGTGTAAACTGAAGGTAAGTGTTGGCTCTATATTGCCTATCTTGCCCTGGAAAAAGATTCTGCCATTACCTCTCAGATACTATTCACATTGATTTGGTTTAGGTTGGTGTATAAACTGCATCACTTTGGTCTAAGTTTGCGACACTTTCTTGACTATAATATCTTATTAGATTGGTTACGCAGCACAACTTGCAACTAAGATGAATGGGTACTATCAACTTTGGTGGCACAAAACTGCACCTCTCTTGATTGGCAAACTGAATGGAGTTCATCCTGGATGGGATTCCCTGAGTAATGGACTTTGTGTAGAACTCCAAGATCTAGATTCCCCAGCCTCGCTGCAGACCCTTTACAACACTCATGTTTTTTTAAAAGGACCTTGTCAGTCTAGATTGTTTACATATAGATGAAAGTTTTTGACAGTAGAAAGATTAGGCTCAAATTCCACTCTGTGAATGAAAACTGTATTCTGAAAAGTTAAAAATGAAGTGGAGAATATTAAAGTCCTTGTTAGACCTATGTTAGTAAACAATCAGAAAGATGTCAAATTTTCTTGAAATCTGGAGGGTGAAGAAGGATGGGTGGAATCATTGGAGAAAGGAATGTGTCTAATAGGTGGAATCAGCTGTCATTGGATGTTGGATAGGGAAGTGGGTGAAGATGTGAATATTGTAGATGCTTGATTCACCAGGCTCTACAAAATTCTGGAAGCTGGACATGGTATCTGATAATATGCAACGTTAGTTAACATACTATTTTTAGTCTTCACAGTGTTGAATTCAATAGGTAGTTGTTTCTCATTCTGGCTATAGTAAATTCAGCAATTTAAACCCCAAGCATTTAAAAAATCATGAGTCACTCCTTCCCTTCCACAAAATCACAAGATTGGGTTAAAAATCATGAGATTTAAAAGATAATAACTTTGGAGGGGGTTTATTTCCTTCTCCTTTCTGAGCCTTTAGGTAATATTTGGGTCACATTTTCCACATTTTCTCCACAGCCGTGAAAGCTGAGATTCTCACAATGCTGGGACTTAGGGCTTTAAGAAAAATACCAGATACTGTGAGACTTATAATAAGGGAGCGAGCCACACTGTAAATGAGTAAGCTGTGGATCAATACTACAAACAAATGATTAGCATTTAGTGATCACCAAACAGAAGTGTATGAATCTATCTAACCCTTCATGCCTAAGGTTGAAGGAAGTGGTAGGGAAGAAGTGAATGAAGATACAGAAGAAATGAATCCAGATAATTCTTCTGAAGTAAAAAATAAACTTTGTCAAGAGTTGCTAAGTACAAAAAATTAAAAAGAATTTGTGCATATGCTTACCTAAAAAGTGTAGAAAAAATACATTTAGGTTAAAAGTGCCAAATGAAAATTCATCTATTGAAGTAGAAGAGAAGAACATTGAGTGTGCTGATTCTGCATGTGAGATGTTTTATTCCATCATCAGCATCTTCATCATAAAAACATAGAAGCTACGACATAATTTAAAACCCTATGCCTGACTGTCCATCAGTGGTTCAACATCAGATTCATTGAAGAGAAGTGTTTTGTTTGTCTTTGATGCCCCAAAAATGAAAATGATCAATCTATGGTTATTCCATAAAAACAAATGAGAGGCAGATAATTCATCTCTGAAAGTTGCTAAGTAATACCAGTGAAGAAATAGTGGGGGCAGAGAATAATTATTAAAAAAAGAACTCAGAGAATCAACATTAAGGACATTAACGCATGGGAGTTGGTTTTGAACATGAGAAATTACTTGTAATAGCTACAAGCATTCTTACAAAGATATAGGTCAACATTTGAAAAGAAAGCTGCAGAATGTTGTGTGAAGGTTGGTAGAGATACTGTCTAACTATGGAGAAAAAAACTATGGCAAAGAGTTCTTTGCCATTTACTCTGACAGAGGAAAGAAAAAGAAAAGATGATGTGCTTCTCAGGTGCAGTCACCCAAACTTCTGACTTGGTGTTCAAGAAACAATACAAACCTCTTGGAGAAAAGTTAAAGCACTTGATGGAAGTTCAAAATTCTTCCTCAAACACTTTTAGGGTCATGGTTTGTTGTATGAATGAGAATTGATGGCTCCGCTTCACAAATACATTCGGTGAAACTCAAGAAATTGTCTCTATATTTGCATATTCAGCTACCGTGAATATGCTGAAATTTACACTAAGCATGAGGACATTAGATAAAAACATAGCGTGCATATTTTACACAACAGAGGGCTCTACAAAGAGGTGCTAAACTTCTGAAAAGTCATTGAAGGAGCTTTTGAAGGGACTTGGCAGATTATGGGCAGATGACACTGTTGTCACAGTCTCAGTGGAAATCTGGTTTAATAATATAATTAACAAGAAAGAACTGAAACCACAGAAGGAGATAACTGAGAAACAATTCAGAGAATGTATGGAACGTCTTCATTACTTAGCCAACGTGATTTTTACCAAATGAAAAGTTCATAAACTTAGCCCAGAACAGGAAGAAGAGACTGAAGCCTAGATGATAGAATGGAATTCTGGGTTCTTCTCCAGCATTTAAAATGTAAGATTCAGATTTCTATCCCATATCTATATATGGGAAAGTGATTATGCTAAAGTTCGTTGTCTCAAAATGGTAGAACATTGTGGAAATAAAATCACAGGCGACAAGACAGTTAAAGATCAACACTCCTATTTAACCATCTCAGCATTAATTAGGTGTGGTTTTGGCACATTCAGGTTGACTAGATTGCAAGTTTGTAAATAGACAAAATCCCAGATTCTCAAAGGTATTTAGGCCTCACTGCAATTAGCCAAACTGGTTTAGGAGCCTAAATATCTAAAGGGATTTAGGCACTGTAGCGAGGCGGTGGGATCCCCCACAGCCCCACTGAGGGACAGCCGTTCCCCAACCCCACTGTGGGCAGAGCCACTAGGTCCTGTCAGAGGTCACGGCGCAGACCCGGAAGTATAAAAGCAGACCTGCAGAGCTCAGTTGGAGCCCAGCCACCGCTGGGACCAGACGTCTGCGGCCGCTGCCAGCTGGAGCTCACACCCGGCCAGACGAGCCTGCCCCGTGCTCGCTACCCCGAGGACGACTGGCCGAGCCTGCCTCTGGCCCGCTACCCCGAGGAAGGGCCGAGCCTACCTCTAGCTCACTACTCCGAGGACGACTGGCCGAGCCTGCCTCTGGCCCGCTACCCTGAGGAAGAGCCAAGCCTGTCTCTTGCCCACTACCCTGAGGAAGAGCCTAGCCTGCCTCTGGCCAGCTACCCCGAGGAGCCGCTGAACCCACCCTCGCACACTTACCAGAGGAGCCTATGGTGGTTGAGACCGCTGGGGACGCTACGAGGACTCAGGTACCTGACAAGGGGGAGAGTGGAAGTAGCCCGCGGGCAGCCGACCCCAGTCTGGCTGCAGCACTGCCAGAGCCAATGTCAGTGTGTTGCGGCCAGGATCCCCACTGACAGCAGTGAGTTTCTGCCGCTGCTAAGGCCCCGGGCTGGGACGCAGTGGAGTGGGAGGGCCTGCGTCCCGCCTGCCACCCTTCCCAGGATGTCAGACTCCCCCTTTCCCTGGCCTGAGGAGGCCGAAACCTGCTATGCCGCTCAGCCCTGCCTGAGGGCCTGAGTCTACTAACCCTTTGTTTGCTGCCCCACCCTGACCTAAGGCTGGGGTTAAGACTATAGCTGCTCAGCCCGGCCTGAGGGCCTGAGCCTACTGACGCTGTGTCTGTTGCCCCTCCCTGACCGAGGGCTGGGCAGGAGACTATTGGCAGTGAGGCGGTGGGATCCCCCATAGCCCTGCTGAGGGACAAAGCGCGGCCGGGCCGCACTACACGTGGTACCAGAAGTGGGGACTCTGCCCAGAATGTGGGCACGAGCTCTTGACCCCTGTGAGAAAGGGTCTGGGGGAGAGCGATCCCCCACCAGAGACATGGACTTAGCCAAGCTCTTCACCTTTTTGACGGAGAGCCAGGAGCGCCAGCAGGCGGCCCAGCTGCAGCAGCAGCAACAGCAAGAGGCCGCCCAGCTCCAGCTGCAACAACAGCTGGTCGAGCAGCTGGGAGCCCAGCAGCAGTGGCTGATTCAGGACCTAACAGCCCAGAATCAGGAGTTCCAGCGACAATGTTTACAGCAGTTAGCGATGGCGCTGCCCCGGCCCACAGACCTGCGGCCGAGAGGCACGGACGAGACCCCTTGATTAACCCCGCCCGTAAGACTGACCAAAATGGGCCCGCTGGATGACCCCAAAGCGTTCTTGATGACTTTCGAAAGGGTGGCCCAGGTTGCTGGGTGGGTCCCCGACTAGTGGGCCACCCTCCTGGCCCCCTACTTGATGGGGACAGCACAAACTGCATACCGGGGTTTATCCACAGAGGATGCCAGGGACTATACCCGGGTGAAGGCAGCGATTTTGGACGCCCTAGACGTCAGCCTGGAAATCTTCCGGAAGCGGTTCCGGAGTCTGGCCTACAACGCGGGCGCCCGCCCCCAGTTGGTGGCTCAGGAAATGAAAGACCTGTGTAAGCGGTGGCTACAGCCTGACAGGCGGAACCCCAAAGAGCTCATGGAACAGATTGTCCTGGAGCAGTTCCTCCACATCCTCCCATCGCGAGGAAGGGCTTGGGTGCTCCATCACTGGCCCTCGACGGTAGCGGCCGCCGTCACCCTCATGGAGAACTTCCTTGCAGCGGAAACCCCAGTCGGGCCGGGTATGCGGGGTCACCCTCCAGGGCTCAAGTGCCCCAACCCCAAAAGACGGGTGAGTACCCGGGCCGAATCACGGATGCCCCCACGGAGTCAGGAACCCCGGTATAGGCGTCCCGAGGGCCCCCCTCGGCAAACTCCTACAGGCCCTGAGACCAGGACTGGCCGCTCCCCGTGGAGTCCCGCTACGGGCCCGAAGGGTGGTTTGACCCGACCTGGACAATCTGAAATTGGGCCCTGTTTCCCCTGCGGGAAGCATAGGCACCTCCAATGGGACTGCACGGAGATGGATTGCAGCTTTGGGCACGTCTGCACCGGAGAAAACCGTGCTCGACTGCCTCAGGCTGCCAAAGTCACCGTGCCCGTAGTTGTCGGGGACTGCCAGACGCGGGTCCTGGTTGACTCTGGCTGCGGGCAGACACTCATCCACCAAAGCCTCAGCTTCCCCGAAGACCCTCGCCTGGGAACTATCTGGTTACAGTGTATTCATGGCGACGTTCGACCTGACGCCAGTGCCCGAGTCCCCCTTACCGTGGATGGAGTACACGAACCATCGTGGTCGGCCTGGCCCCACGCCTCGCCTACCCTGTGATCTTGGGGCGCGACTGGTCAGAGTTTCCGGATGTTCTGGGGTCATATAGACGGGAAAGCCCTGAGGTCACCGCCGCCTTGGAAGTGGATTGCCCCAAGGACCCGACGGAGGAGGCTGAAGAGGCGAGGCCTAAGAGCCAGGACAACGCGTCGGATGACCTCCTGCCGATGCCCACTGACAACCCCACAGTCGACACAGATTTCTGCTGGGACCCCACCCTGGGCCAGGCGTATGAACAGCTCACGGCGGTCAACGGCGCCCTGATTGATCCAGCCCGGGCTAAGAACTGGCCCCATTTCGAGCTACATCACGACCGTCTCTATCGGGTGGATCGAGACTCCCGCGCCGGGGAGGTCCAGACACAACTGTTGGTGCCTTGGTGCCACCGACGAGCGGTAATGAGGCTTGCCCACGATGTCCCAGCGGCTGGGCACTTATGCCAGGAAAAGACCCTCGCCCGAATTCTGTCCTGGTTTTTCTGGCCCAGGGTGCACCAGGAGGTGCGGTCCTATTGTAGCTCCTGTCCGGAGTGCCAGCTGGCCGCTCCCTCATGGACGGCCCTAGCCCCCCAATACCCATGCCCATCTTGGAGATGCCATTTGAGCGGATGGCGATGGACTTGGTGGGACCCCTCCCGAGAAGCCAGGCCGGGTTTCTTTATATCCTGGTCATTGTGGACTATGCCACCCGCTTCCCTGAAGCTGTCCCACTCCGGAGCATCATGGCACGGACCATTGCCGATGAACTGGTCAAGGTCTTTGCCCGTGTGGGCCTGCCCCGGGAAATCCTTACCGACCAGGGTACCAATTTTACCTCTCGGTTGCTACGGCAGGTCTGTGAACTCCTCGAAATTAAGCAGCTGCGCACCTCAGTGTACCGCCTGCAAATCGACGGCCTGGTGGAGCGGTTCAACCGCACCCTGAAAGACATGCTGCGCAAGTTCTCTCCTGAGGACCTGCGCCGATGGGACCAGTTGATCCCCCCCATTACTCCTGGCCGTCCGTGAAATACCCCAAGCCTCCACCAAATTCTCCGCCTTCGAGTTGTTGTATGGCCGGCGTCGGAGGGGGCTCCTGGACCTCATGAGGGAGACCTGGGAACAGACCCCATAACCCACTCAGGGCCTTCTACAATATGTCCTCCAGCTTCAGGATCGTCTCACCCGAGCCGGGACGCTCGCTCGAGAAAATTTGAAGGCGGCGCAGGAGGCTCAGGCCCAGACCTATAACCGGGAGGCCTGGGTTCGCGAGTTCCAACCCGGAGACCGGTTGCTGCTTCTCTTGCCCTCCAACGAATCCAAGCTGCTGGCCCGCTGGCAGGGGCCCTATGAGGTGGTTCGGAAGGTCGGGCCAGTCACCTATGAGATTAACCAGCCAGACCGCCGGAAGAAGACCCAGAGGTATCATATTAATCTCTTGAAACCCTGGTGAGAGTGAGAAGGCCTCCTGATCAACCTCTGTCCACCAGAGCTGGAGTTAGGGTTACGCTGCCTGAAGACCCCACGACACCCCAGCTCGGGGCGTCACTAACGGAGGAGCAACGGAAACAGACTAGGTGCCTCCTACAAGCGTTCCGTAGAACTTTCACCGCCCAGCCAGGCTACACGACCCTCGAGCACCACACCATCCAGACTGAGCCAGGGGTGGTGATCCGAGAGTCAACCAGGCCCTTACCCTGTCGGATGTGGCAGATCATCGAGGAAGAAGTTCAGGCGATGCTAGAGCTGGGCATTATCGAACGGTCGCAGAGTGAATGGCGCAGCCCCGTAGTCCTGGTTCCCAAACCAGACGGCACCCAGCGCTTCTGCATCGACTTCCGGCATGTCAACTCTATCTCTAAGTTCAACGCGTACCAGATGCCACGGGTAGACGAGCTGCTGGATCGTTTAGGCAAGGCCCGCTTCCTTACGACCCTTGACCTAAGCAAGGGATACTGGCAAATCCCCCTCCACCCTGCGTCCTGCGAAAAGACCTCATTCGGGCCTCTACCAGTTCACCTGGATGCCCTTTGGTCTCCATGGTGCCCCTGCAACGTTCCAGCGGCTCATGGACCACCTTCTTCGTCCACATCAAAAGTATGCGTCTGCGTACCTAGACGATGTTGTCATCTACAGCGATCTCTGGGAAAACCATCTGGAGCACTTGGCTGTGGTCCTGTGGTCCCTACGGGCCGCAGGGTTGACTGCCAATCCAAAGAAGTGCCGTATTGGGTGGCAGTAGACCACCTACCTGGGGTACACTATCGGGAAAGGACAAGTGAGACCACTCGTGGGAAAGGTCCAAACCCTAGCCGCATGTCCACCCCCCACCATGAAACAGCAGGTGCGCCAGTTTCTCGGACTGGCGGGCTACTATTCGGAGGTTCATCCCCGACTTTGCGTCCAATGCAGCCCCTTTAGCGGGACTTCTGACCAAGACAAGTCCCCGACGGGTAAGGTGGACCCCAGCATGTGGCTGTGCCTTCCAGGTCCTCAAAGACTACCTCTGCCGCAAACCCATCTTCTACAGTCCGGACTTTTCCCGAGGGTTCATCCTCCAAACGGACGCCTCAGAGGTGGGACTAGGAGCAGTCCTGTCCCAGGAAGTGGATGGTGAGGAACATCCCGTCATATATCTTAGCCGGAAATTGTTTCCGCGAGAACGGCACTACGCCGTGATCGAGAAGGAGGCCTTGGTGGTAAAGTGGGCCTGTGATGCCATGCAGTATTACCTTATGGGGGCCCCCTTCATACTCATCACCGACCACACCGCGGTTCGCTAGTTAGCTCAGATGAAGAATAATAATATGCGGATCACGCGGTGGTATCTGGCGCTACAGCTGTACGCTTTTACCATCCGCCACAGGGCCAGTAAGAACCATCTTAACGCGGACTTCTTGTCCCGCCTGGGGGAAGCAGAGAGGGCTGACCCTGACAGACAGGAGTCAGTCTTGGGGGGGGCGGTGTAGCGAGGCGGTGGGATCCCCCACTGCCCCGCTGAGGGACAGCCCTTCCCCAACCCCACTGTGGACGGAGCCACTGGGTCCTGCGCCCGCCCCTCAGAGGTCACGGCACAGACCCGGAAGTATAAAAGCAGACCTGCAGAGCTCAGTAGGAGCCCAGCCACTGCCGGGACCAGACGTCTGCGGCCGCTGCCAGCTGGAGCTCACACCTGGCCAGACGAGCCTGCCCCGTGCTCGCTACCCTGAGGACGACTGGCCGAGCCTGCCTCTGGCCGCTACCCCGAGGAAGGGCCGAGCCTACCTCTTGCTCACTACTCCGAGGATGAATGGCCAAGCCTGCCTCTGGCCTGCTACCCCGAGGAAGGGCCGAGCCTACCTCTTGCTCGCTACTCCGAGGATGAATTGCCGAGCCTGCCTCTGGCCCGCTACCCCGAGGAAGGGCCAAGCCTGTCTCTTGCCCGCTACCCTGAGGAAGAGCCTAGCCTGCCTCTGGCCAGCTACCCCGAGGAGCCGCTGAACCCACCCTCGCACACTTACCAGAGGAGCCTATGGTGGTTGAGACCGCTGGGGACGCTACGAGGACTCAGGTACCTGACGAGGGGGAGAGTGGAAGTAGCCCGCGGGCAGCCGACCCCAGTCTGGCTGCAGCACTGCCAGAACCAATGTCAGTGTGTTGCGGCCAGGATCCCCACTGACAGCAGTGAGTTTCTGCCGCTGCTAAGGCCCCGGGCTGGGACGCAGTGGAGTGGGAGGGCCTGCGTCCCGTTTGCCACCCTTCCCAGGATGTCAGACTCCCCCTTTCCCTGGCCTGAGGAGGCCGAAACCTGCTATGCCGCTCAGCCCTGCCTGAGGGCCTGAGCCTACTAACTCTGTGTTTGCTGCCCCGCCCTGACCTAGGACTGGGAATAGGACTACTGCTGCTCAGCCCTGCCTGAGGGCCTGAGCCTACTAACTCTTTGTTTGCTGCCCCACCCTGACCTAAGGCTGGGGTTAAGACTATAGCTGCTCAGCCCTGCCTGAGGGCCTGAGCCTACTAACTCTGTGTTTGCTGCCCCGCCCTGACCTCGGGCTGGGCAGGAGACTATTGGCAGCGAGGCAGTGGGATCCCCCACAGCCCCGCTGGGGGACAAAGCACAGCCGGGCCGCACTGCAGGCACATAAGAGCCAAATCCCATTGTCTGAAAATGTGGAGTGGAAGGGTTCTGAAAAATGTAAATTTTTCATGTTAAGGAGAATCGCACACCCCTCTCTCCTGGCTTTTTTTTTCTGAAAAAAGGTCATAATTACACATAATCTACTGCTCCATGATGTATAAACACTCTACAACAGTTAGATTGTTCTTGCTCCATACAGTGTGCATAGTAGTGTATTTGGGGATGCATCCACAAGGAGTTGAGCCTTCCTCCTTCATGGATCAAATCACCTGGAAAGGAGTAGGGAGGAAGTGTGGCTATGATCTTGTGCTCCTCGTCCTCACTGGCCTGCAAAGTGGGGTTGGTGCAATACTGCAGGTAGCACTTCAAAACTTGCAAATTGAGTCCATAGTGTACAGTAAGAATGTGACAAAGGGCAAAACATGGTGAAAAATACAGACTTTCATTTCCTCCTCCTAAAGGCTAGGCAGATCCATCAATCTTCCTAAAAGGTTTCACAAAAAAGAATGTGGAAAGAATCCTGAAAAATAATGTTACTGTGTTCTTTCTACATGAAGAAGGTGGTTTCCTCTAATTCTTATGTTTATTATTAAATTATCTTGGTATTGGTTTAAGTTGATGCATGATATGCAAGAGTTATAATAAAGGTATAGTCGTGTGTGTGTGTATAATCTAATCATACACATATATATATGATTTTTTGTGTGCTTGTGTGTGCACATACTAATAATAGTTCAGCATTTTATGTCCTCAGCACTTCAGGCTTATTTATCTGTACAAAGTCAATTTGCCACAGAAAAGGTCTGTGTTCCTCTTCCTGCCTTGCATCATATGGATTGAGACCACAACACTGTTCTACTTAAGGCAAGCCAGAAGCTATTTGGAAGAAGAGGTCATGTATTATTGGATTAGGTTACCTGGAGATCTACAGGAATTGCTAGAGAAAGTCCTATGGACTCAGGGTTCCTTTGCAGCTAAACTCTGTTCTGAACTCCTCTTCCCCACCCTTCCCAGTTGCAATAATACTTTTCACAAAGGCTGTCTGGCTGCAGTGATAGGTCCTTATGCACTGTGTGGAAATACCCGTCATGCTGCTCAGAATAGAATTGTAAAATGCACTTGATCTCTAAATTATGCTTCTTCACCTGAAGAGCATAACGTGTTGAGTTCCTATCTTGGTCTCCACCACTGGCTTGGCCACAGGATCCTCGGTGCCACATGGCAGCACTATCACATAAGTGGTATGGAGAGTCTTACACAACTACATGACAAGAAAGAATACTATAGTGCTGTCACCTTTCCCCTTCCTGCAGTCCCTCCTGACATTTCTTTGAACCTTTAGACCCTTTTGCTTACTGTGCTGGGGAACATATGGCCCCCAGTCACTATACATCACATAGGTTTGTGATTGTAGAATAGAATTGCAGCTGTGCAAGCACTAGAATACTCCAACATGGATTCAACTCTCAAGCATTTGGCAATAGTTCAGAAAAGGAGCTTAATCTGGTTTCATCTAAAATTGTTTTTCTTTGTTCTAAAACATCCCCCATGATCTCGTCGTGTTTGATATCTGATCACAATGTAATGGGGAGTGACGAAAAACAGAATACATGGAAGTCCAGCAAAGTGCCTTTCTGCAGAATTTTTCCCTATCCTGTGGTGGGGTGATGGTGGAGGAACACCCCCACTCGACCCCAACTCCCAGATTACAACATTCAAGGTTATTTTCCTTTAGTCTGAATTAATTATATATTAATAAAGGCTGCACTCATCCTATTCTAATCTTACTCGTATCTGTTATTAAGGGTAAATATAATAGTTTCAGAAATCTACTTCCCACCCATACATTTTTAAAAAATGATTAAAGTGAAACAATTATTCGGTTGCAAAAAATCATTTAGGTTTGAAAAGCAAAATTTCAGCTGTATGATGGAAGCAGTCCAATTTTTTTTAAACCACCATTTAGGTATTAATCAGTTTTGATCAATACAATTTTTTCTTTTTAAAAAACTCAATTTGTGATTTCATTTTCTGGATGAAGTGAAGGTTTCCTGGCTAAAATTAAAAGAAGACAGGGCTGAGGGTGTGTTAGAAACACAGATCGAGTTCCAGGTGACAAACAAACAAACAAAAAATCCAAATTGACAAGGAACTGCTGGATGTCTGAATCTGGTAATGGATCTTGCTGTGTTGAGATTTCTTTTCTTCTGTAATTTTTTTTAACTCAAATTTTGAAATCTGACTGGAAAATTCAGTGTTACATTCTTTGTTTTTGATAATTCAGTGTACACTACAAACTATACAGTTCTGAAGGGCAGCAGGGGTGCAGGGGAGGGATTTGCACATAAATTGCAGGAATATGTCTGTAAGATTTATACAGTTTAGCTCAAAGATATGCAGCATCTTGTTTCCTGTGTTTCCTGGGTAGTATGCTGGTGGGACACAAAGATAACATCAGAACATTAGCTTGCTCTAAATGGAAAACATGCAACCATTTTAACCCTGTCTAAAGTCAGGAGAGGAGTTTGACAGATGTAACACTTAACTTGCAAGTCCATCATTTCTTAATGGCAAATATGAATTTTGAATGCCTAATAATTCGTACACTTATGGGCAAATATGGACAAAGAGCCTTAAATGATATGTAATCTGTGGCTTCATGGTTTGTAAATGTTTTCTTGTTCTCTTTGTTGCACGCTATTAATAATGTGACATGTAGGCTGAACAATAATAAATACCCCTTGTTCTATTTACCTGCATCTCAGAATAAATACATATATATATATTTATATCTTATTTTTCCACAGTTGAGTGTTTAGGGAGGCCTCCTTAACTGCACAAAAGTGCATATTTTTGTTGCCTTGAAGTATGAATAACTTTGTTGTCCCAGTGAAAAACAAAGGCTTTAAAAAAAAGAAGAAATTAGTCTCTGTGATGATGATGAAAGTTCATTAAAAGACAGCAATGCTTTTTCAGGAAAGACTGATCTTTGTTATAGATAAGAAGCTGCTTATAACATCCTACTTTACATGAAAATTATTGATGGTAAAATATGTAGTAGTAATTGTGACCATGCTGTACATGCAAAGGTAATGCACATTCATATACCAACAATATACACATCGACTCCTTGAATGATCAAACCCTACAAGCAACCAAGGCGGTATTATAATGTTGGAAGCCCTTTCTTGCAGTCTTTCTTAAACTTTTGCATATTTCTGTTCACATGTGTCCAGAGTACCAGAATGCTGCTTTATATATAATCCATATATTATTATCTACCTTTGTAGATTTATGTCATCAAGCGTTTGGTACCAAGGAATTAGTAATCATTATAAAAAGACAACTAAAGAAAAAAAATCATGGATTGCTTTTAAGATTCTTATCACTCCTTATTTCCAATATAGTTGTCTTAAGTTTTCTGTCTATAGAGATCTCACAACCTTTCCAGGTCTTTTAATGAAGAAAACAAAAAAATATAATGTGTGCATATTATTTTAGATTAATCAAGATTCATTTTATTTGTACAAAAATTAAAACTCCATTTTTATGTATATTATTTTAAAAAAAATCAGTTACATCAAATAGGATGTATGTAGAAAGCTCTAAGGCTGGTTGTGAGTTAAATCTTTCAAACAACTAGACACATGGATAATCCATGTCTGTCTTTATGTGACCAATGTATGTATGTTAAAAAATACATAGTTGAGTAGGATTTTTGTGGCTAGCAGTCTTTCATTCCAGAATGAATTATTCAATAAAAGACATTCAATAAAATTATGTTTGTTTCAATAGTATACTCAGAATGAGTTGATAACTTTTTCAGTCAGTTTCGTATGTGTTTCTTTGCCATTATTCAACTCACTTGCAAACATTTTTGTCAGTGCAGTTGTGTGTCAAAAAGAGCATAGTCACCACAGGTGTATATTAAATAATTGCTAAATGTAAAGATTTTAGCCACAAGAAAGTTGAGACTGATATTCTCACATTTTTAAAACCTGTGTAAATTACATTCTTTTGGAATTTCTATAAAGCCAAATGCTAGACAGCATATTATGTAAAAAGCCCTAAAATAGAATCAATCAAGGATTACTTGTTGATAACTCATTAGTTATGTACACATTGCTCATCTGGAATAAAAGTAAGATAGTTTTATAGAATCAAAAGTTATCTTTGGATGTTTCTAGAAGTATAGTTAGCGAATAAGGATGTTTTAATTTCTGATTTTCCAGTTCATGGGTCATATTTGACCAACTGCTTTCATTAGAAGACATGCCACTTTGTTGAGCTATTTAGGAATCAAAAAGACTGTCTTAATTTAAAACAAGGAGCCTTTGTTTTAGTTGGTGACTGCCTTGTGAAATTTTTCAGTTCTCAGCGGGTTAACCAGGGAACAGGGGCAGAGTCATAATTGGCCTATTTAGAGTATTTTGCATGTGAATAGTGTGTTAGTGAAGCATTACTAAGTCTGTTGTGAGTGACATGGTGATTAGAATTTAGATTAGGGAAAACACATTCTGTACTTTATCAAGTACAGTAATTAGTTCAGTCAGTAAAAGTTGATTACAAGTAACGATAAAGTTAGATTTTTGGTACTTAATTTTAAAATTTCTTTATTAAACGGTAAATTTGTTCTTAATATAAATGGTAGTATCTACACCTGTTTTATTGCATATCAGAATAATTAAAAGAACAATGTGTTCAATGCAGAGTATAATCAGGGGATTTATATATTATGGGTAAGTTTCAACGTAGTTTATAGCAAATAGAATCTTACTCTTAGAAAAATGTTCTTCTTTCATACTGTCTTAAAGACTAAAATTTGTCTTTTATTGTGGTCAGATACTGTTTCCTGCTATTTCATAGAAACTAGACTCCTTTCTTTACTGAGTAAATCTTGCATTTGTGGATGTGCATCTTGTTAGTTGTAATTCAAACATAAACTAGATAGACTTAAAAGTCCTTCACTGCTGCTGCTCTCCAATAGCCTTAGATATTTTGGGGTTATTTTTTTCCAATAACTTGCTAAATTAGCCAATTTTTTTTAGCAATGTGTAATTTTATTTTTACATCTTCGTTAAATATTGTATACTTGGCGTGTATATTGTATGGTATCTGCTTTGTATATTTCATGCACAGACATGAAAGTCTTTGCTATATGCATATAGTCAATGTAGCTATTTTAATACACACTGAACCATAATATTAGCAACAGGATAAAGTTTTTTTTGTTAACAAAAATATGTTTACAGACGCATTTTGTCTGCTGTGAAGAAAATGAATTGTATTCAAAAGTTTGTGCTAAACAATGATCGTATTTGCATAAAAAGGCATAAGTTTACTTCAAATGTAAGTAATTCTAGGTTGTTTTCTTTTTTTTTTTTTTTAAGAATTTACTCCATAAAGCATCCTTAGCAAAGGGAAAGACCTTTAACTGGAAATGTTTAGTACTGTGTACTTTAAAATCTTGGAGGCTCTTAAATAGTATTTCAGCTTGCTTCATGCAGGTTTCTTTACATTGTTATTTTAAGCAATAAGAAATGGCTAGTGGCCGGGAAAGTTAGATTTCACAATCTCTATTTTTAAAATCTTTTAGCAAAGTCTCCTTGGAGGTGACATGGATATTGGCAACCCAGGAGCTCTCTCACCCACCAAACCTGGCTCTCAGTACTATCAGTATGCTAGCAATAACCCCCGAAGGAGGCCTCTTCACAGTACTTCTATGGGTGAGTTACTTCGTCTTGCTTTTTTTCCCCATTAAAAAATAACGATTGACGTTTCATTTTATTTAACAACATTTTATAGTAAAAGCGATAATCTAACTGAAAACGACAGAGCATGCTTGTACTTCCAGCTGGCAATACAAACGGTTTTTTTTTTAATGTTAGCTGATCCTTTGCTTTGCCTTGTTGCACACACAAGGGTCCTTTTAAAAACAAAACCATCTAAGAAGGGAACAAATTCTCTAACACTCCAAATCTACACATTCACTCTTTCCCGGCAACTTTCCATCAAACTTCCTGATCTCAGTAAGTAGCAATGGTGTCCATTTTATTTTACCAAAATGCTAAAAGTCTAGACTAAAGCTGTAAGAAGCATTATCAGGTAGCTTATTGTTCTGCAAATTTCAAAGAAAACATGTCTTACAATGGCATTTTATCTTTTTTTCAGAAGTACAGACAAAGAAAGTTCGAAAAGTTCCTCCAGGTTTACCATCATCAGTAAGTACTGCTTGTCTGCCAAGCTTGTTTGTGTTTTCTTTTCCTTTGTTTGATCAAAAGTGGTTATAAGTGAATCCAATTCCAAGCTCATAGAGCATTTATCAACAAAGACTGTAGACAAGGTAAGGATAGTCTAAAAATCTTGTCGCTTGACCAAACTTTGAAGTGATTAATTACACGATGAGGACAAATATATCTTGGTCATGTTGATTTTCAGCAGGGGAAACTCCAAAGAGAGCGCTGGAAAGATGCCTGAAGTTTGGGTAGTTACCTGTACGTGGCTCTGAATAGAATGAGCATTAGTTTCACGTCCTGGTTAACTTCTTTGTCAGTATTATGATGATTTATGGATTTGCATTTTAAAAGAGATTTATGGAAAGGATTTATGAGAAATTTACATGGGTCTCAACCCAGAATACAGGGAGAACATCTTTATTTTCTACTGATGTACCTGAATTAGAGTTATAAAAGTAACTGCATCAGTAGCTGCCTACATGTGTGATACCAGGTGTCAACTAGTGGAATCCAGCTGTTGCCAAAGGCGTTTTGGGTTATTTAATAAATAAAGATATAGTCAATAATTACTCTGATTCCCACTCTCTCCTCGCACCAAATATGATATATACTTGTAATGAATATCCTTGATTAATTTTTTTTTTGTGGGAATATGGATACTATCTCAGATAAACAGATACATTTTTTTCAATGCTTACCTTGAAATCAATATCACAGGCAATTAAAAGCTGAAAAGTCTCTTCAGCTGTATATAATCATTTCTTATGTGATCCAAATAACTTTTCATTTGATTTTTCTCATCTGCCAACATTTGATAAGAGTCTTCTTCCGTTTCTTCTTTTATTTTTACTGAAAAAAGCTTAACAAATGTGTATTACAGCTTTTAAAAGTATTTATCTCAGTGTAATGTACTGTACATTTATAATAACCTTAATAGAGACAATAAAGTGTTACAATAAGTATAGCTTCTAAGTTTTAGTATGGCTAAGAATTATATTTTTCTCTGCACCTTCCCATTCGTTTTGTTTGTGGTGCACTGTTATATATGTGGATACAGCCTTACATCTGTGCTAAAAAATATATTGGCTGGATTTTCAAATCAATAGCTGTAAACAAAAAAACCTTATTCTGAAAAACGGACAACTTTATTCACATCATAACCATATTTCCATTATCTATAAATGTGAGTATTAGGAAGTGTTAAGTGATAATCAATCTAGCCAAATATCTGAACAAATTAACATATCAATCTGAGATGGATTTTTTGTTTTTATTGTAAACCCAATTAAAATTGAAGTTTACAAACTAACATGTTTTAAAGAGGCTCATTTACTCCTGTGAATGTGAGAAACTGTAGTCTCATTACTACTCGTCTTAGAAATAATAAAATAGAAATCTGAAAGGGAAAGACTATGAATATCACCATTTAAATATGAGAGGCAAGGTGGCTGAGGTAATGATATCTTTCTTTGGACCCACTTCTGTTGGTGAGAGAGAGAAGCTTAGAAGAGCTCTGTGTAAATCTGAAAGCTTGTCTCTCTCGCCAACAGAAGTGGGTCCAATAAAAGATATTGCGTCACCCACCTTGTCTCTCCAATATCCTGGGACCAACATTGCTACAATTGGAACAATTCATTTAAATGTTCCAATTATTGTGTTGTTTGTGATATTGGACATATATGAATATGTATCATTTTATTGTTGAAATATGGAAATTATGAAAACAAAAGTTGCTAGTAATAGACATTTTTTACTAAAATGTCACTATACCTATTTTTAAAGTTTACTTAGCTATGTATTTTTACTGGCCCTTTACAGAAATAGTTAATATTCCCCCCAAAGGTTTTTATGAGTGGTTTTATGCTTGAAGTTAGCCATGGATTTAATTTAGATGAAACTTTAGCTTTTAATAGCTTATATGACAACCTCCAATGATATATTCCTCACAGCTGTTTACATTTTGAAGCAAGCCAGTACATAATATGGATAATATTAAATACATTAGAATGTATCTTTGAATGTTCTGGAATGGCAGAATAGCTTTGTGCTGTAAAAGCGACATACTTTTGCCGTAAGGCACAAATTCTTAAAGATGCAGTGCTGTATTTTCTATCTTATCATTAAAATTAACGATTAACCTTTTCCAGGATTCAGAATTTTGCATATTTCTTTCTGATACACAATCTATTTGTGTGCTATAATGTCTGTTTTCTACTTGCTTAATCATTGTCATACAAAAAATTTCCATAATTTCTTATGAATTAAAAATATTTCACTGTAGACAGCTAACCACCTCAGGACAATTACAGATACTGTTGTATTCTTGTCATAAGGAGAGAGTTTTATTTTGATGTTGCCTGCAGTCTAGTCTCACTGTGGAGATAAGGTTGATAGGTGTTTCTGTTAGAAACCTCTACAGTCAAAGTCTTAAAACTCTGCAGTGAAAGTTTGCTTTGGTTAGATTCTGAACTCACAAGAACCAGAAGCATTTGACTTTTTTGCACAATCGTATCAAACCTCTTCCTCCTTCAAACACTTTTTTAAAAATTCTATTTTATATTATTGAAATACTTAACCATTTAAACACTCATAGAACCTGTTTTTTTTTTAAATAATATTTATAGGCCAAATAATTCTTAAGGTGAACTATACCCCTTATGTTTGTGAAATTCGAAATTGTGTTTTACTAGGTATACAGTAAACAAAACCAAACCCGCAAACCTCCCCTCCCCCACTTATTTCCCCTCCCAAATACTTTAATTGTACAAAGTGTTACTTAATCAGAATATGTGATAAATTAAATGTAAATATTCAGTGACAAGAATATAACAAGATTCTTAGAGATGCATAACATGTGTGTTTGTATAAATATGACTTTGGTTTTGTGCTATACATTGTTATATATCATGAGAAATCATTTGCAAACTTTATAGATTTAATCCAATTGTCATCCCTAAAAGAATAATGCATCTTTTAAAAAGATCGGAGTATATGCATGTGATACACCTTGCAACATTAGCCTAGATGGGATTGTTATGTTGGATAAACAATATGCATTTATAAATTGAGTAAATAGGTTACAGTGCATTTAGCTGATAGGATGAAAATATTATTGTCTTTCTATTAAAATACTTGTATTAAATTAGTCTCACTATTATTTATACGATGGGTTACAAAGGATTTTGGGGAGCAGATTCAGCTGGTTGAATATATAAATGCTCTTATACAAAATTTCTGCGATCGGTTGTAACAAATACGTTGTCTCTTGCTTTTACTGAAAATGATGGTTGATTTTGAAAGCGAAGGCAATTAAACTGTAAAAATAATCAGAGTTCAAATAATATTAGGTTCTGAGTTAAACACAAAGTCAGGAAGTTCAGAGTTAAGGCTGAAATGTTATCTTTAAAAATTCACTCTATTGTGACAAGGTGCATTCCAGACAGTGCATGATCTGCCTTGTCTTTAGTCAGAAACACTGCAGTGGCTGTGGGGGAAAGAAAACATATAAGTCTGGCCTCGACAGCAAGCCCCAGTCTGGCCGAATGAATGAATGAATGAATGAATGAATGACACTTTTCATCTTATGATCTCAAAGCTCTTTATCAGCACTGTGTAGCTGAGCCCTTATTCCCATTGGGGGCTGTACATACGTTTCGTTGCAAGAAGAGGACAAACTTGTAACTTGGGGTGGAATAACATTTTTGAACCCCAATAAATTGGATTTAAATAAGTATAAAAGTCCCAGAATGTTGTTTCATACCAACACACTCTATACTTACCTAATATTATGTTACTAATCAATTTTCATAGGTTAATCGGTATGCTGTTTCACATAGCATGTACAAAATATCTTTCCACAACACATTCGTGTTGCCCTTTTTAAAGAATATCTCAGCTTCTCCTGTTTTCATGGTTTCAGGAACTCATGCCAATTTCAAGTTTCAAGTCTGGATTTGTTTTCCATATTGTCAATTTGACCTAGCATCGTATTGGTAGTTTGGAGATCTAGATTCTGTTCCTCACTCTGCTTGGCTTGTGGTGTTAATTTGACCATGTCACAACCTCTTTGTGCCTCAGTTCCCCATATGTAAATAGGGTAACAGTACTTCCTTTGATTATCTAGATTATAATCTCTTGGGGCAAGGAGTGTCCCTTACTATGTGCTTGTGCCTAGCATAAAGCGACCCAGATCTCTATGAGTGTAGGTCATATGATAATAAAAATAATTATAGTATCTACCTTTGTAAAGTGCTTTGCAAATCTTTGATGAAATCTGCTATAGAAGTTTATTAACCAGCACATTCCAGTCCAAAATATTCCTGATTCTTCTGTATTTTTATCTCCTTATCTTCAGTTTCCTTCCTCTGTAACCTAAAGCTTTTATCCATTTTGGTCACTGGCAGTTTAATCACATCTGACCTTTTACTAATATATGTACCTAGTGCTCATGAGGTATATCTGATATTGCTCCTCTTATCTTGACCACTGGAAAATTGAGAGCAAAACACAATGGGCCATACTGTTCCCTCCATCTCCATGAGTGAAGAGGATGAAATCTGGCATATATAGGACGGACACAAAAGTGAGGAATGGTTTCTTTTCTCACTCTATGCCTCCTACCCTGAGGGTCCAAGAGGGGAAGATATAGGGCTGGCTTTCACAACCTAGAGTCCCCTAATCCTCAAATTGCCAGCTCATCCAACTTTGATCTTCTTTTGCACATACTGAGAGCCAAAACTTTGCCCATGGTGTCTAGGAGTGAAAAGATCAATTGTTAATTCACCTCCTTGAGATGCAGTTTTGCAGCAAGAGCTGTTTGTCTGAAATGAGTATTTTATTATGATTATTAACTTATTTTATAATACATACAGTGTAGAGCGCTTCTGTCATGGCATTCTTTCTCAAATCTGAACCTTAGAGTCCAGGAATGAGATACTAGCATGAATTTCCCTAAGCTTAATTACCAGCTTAGATTTGATAGGCTGCCACCACCCAAAAATATAGTGTTTTGGGGCACTCTGACCTCCCCAACCTTCCCTGGGGACCCCAAGAACCCAGATCCCTTGGGTTTTTAAAACAAGGAGAAATAAACCATTCTCCCACCTTCCCCCTCTCAGAACTTCCCTCCCTGGGCTATCCTGAGATACTGATCTATCCTCTTAAATCACCATGCAGAGAAGCATCTCCCTTCCCTTCCACAAAGAGGCAAACAGATTCAAGGAAAACAGAGATTTTATCTCTCCCCCTCCCGTCTCCCCACCCGTCCTGGTGAGTTATCCCAATCCCCTGGGATAAAACAAGGGAAACAGAGAAAAAAATATCAGGTTCTCTAAAAAGAAATCTTTTAATAAAAGAAAGGAAAAAGTAAAGAATTATCTCTGTAACTTCAAGATGTAACTATTACAGGGTCCTATAACACCAGAAAGAGACCTTCCCCCCAGTACCAATACAAATCAAAATATTCCCAGCAACTACACATATAGAAGTTAACCAGCCAGATCCACAATTGTGAATAGAGTAAAACAATTAAAAAAAAATAAAAAAGCTAAACCGCCTGTTTTTTACTTACTACTTGGAAAAGCGACTTAGAGAGCCTGTAGTAATGTCTGGTCTCTCTCAGATCCTCGGAGAGAAGAACAAAGAACTCACACCCAAACTTCCCTCCACCCGAATTTAAAAATATCTTGTCCTCTGACTGGTCAGGTGTCCAGTTTCCTGCTTGTAACCCTTTACAGGTATAAGAGACATTAACCCTTAACACTCTGTTTATGAGACACCTCCCAATCGCAGACAATGGGGAATCTCACTGGCAGCGATTTTTTCCTAGAACTCAAAAATAACCAGATTAATACAACACATGCACCTTTACATATACTACTAAGTATATAACTAACAGACTTCTACATTTTAAGAACACTTTTTAACTACTGGATTTTGGGAAACTTTCATGAGAGAGTGCATCAGCTACTTTGTTAGAAGCTCCTGAAATGTGTTGAATTTCAAAATCAAAATCTTGGAGAGCTAAACTCCATCGAAGAAGTTTTTTGTTGTTCCCCTTGGCAGTATGAAGCCACTTTAGCGCAGCATGGTCGGTCTGTAGCTGGAACCACCGTCTCCAAACGTATAGGCGTTGCTTTTCTAGGGCGTACACAATGGCGTATCATTCCTTTTCACTGACTGACCAGTGGCTTTCTCTGTCAGACAGTTTCTTGCTGAGAAACACAACAGGATGGAAGTTGAGATCCGGTCCCTGCTGCATGAGAACTGCTCCTATACCATGCTCAGATGCATCTGTGGTTACTAGGAATGGCTTGTCAACGTCTGGGGCCCTGAGCACAGGGTCAGACATGAGTGTCGCCTTAAGCTGGGTAAAGGCCTTCTGACACTCATTAGTCCACTTGACTGCATTCGGCTGGGTCTTTTTGGTCAGATCGGTCTTCTTGTGCGAAAGGAAGATACATTCTCAGCCTCAGTGAATATATGGTCTAAACTGGACACAGACAAAATAGTTATGGCACATAATACACCAGATGAAAGCTCTGTCTCTTAGTCCTGTGGGCTTGTTGGGGAAAATCATTCTTGAAAGCCTTTGTGAAACAAAAGTGCTTTAAAAGGGAATGTGAATGGAGCATAGTCATATGGAAGAAGGGAAACAATGGCATTCTAAGCTTAGGATGTGGAATGAAAGAAGATGTGAAGATGAAACTAGAAGGAAAGAGAGAGCAGTTAGAAGGGATATTTGAGAGGAGCCTACTGGATGAGTAGTATGCAGAAATAAAGAACAAAGGTGTATGCAGTGTGGCTAATTGAGTAAGGCCTTAAGGCTCAGGTTAGAGTTTAAGGTTTAAGCAGATTTGAGTTTTTATAAGTTTAAGTGACATCCACCACAATGACTTTGTACCCGAGAACTGAAAGTCTATGCAGGTCTTAATTGCCCAAACCTAGTAGCTATTGCAACAGCTGCCAAGAACAGACTAAAAAAGTTGAGGATAACTTCAAAAGGACAGAGAAGTCATCTCTTGGTAGGGGGTTTAGGATGCAAGTAACCTATGCACGTGGCATAGTGTTTATCTTGGTTTGATTGTGAAGAGAGAGGGTGAGATATTTTAAATAAACCTATTGGGATGGATAGTCAGGAATGCAACCTACCTTAATTTTAGTCCTGCAGAAATGTGAGGGGTGATTGGGACTGAAGAGGGAGAAACTCAGAAAAAAAGAAATCATGACATTCCCTCAGTCACTCACATGCTCTTGTGATGCTCTTTGTTCCCGAGGATGAAACCAGGTCAACATTTCAAACAATGGCTGCTTGTAAGTTTTCCAAGTCTTAAGTTATCTTTCTCTGTAATAAAGCTTTCCAGTAGCATGAACAAGCCTACTTGATATCTTTAGTATCTGATTTTCTCTGTTCTGTGTGGTGTGATTTTAGTCTTCAAATCGTGTTATTAAATGCAGTAATTATTGTGTACTTCAGTAGTTCTCAACTGTCTCAATTCTGGGATCCCCTTTTCACCACCAGAACTGTGACGTTTGGGGGATCACCCAGGCCAGTGAGGGCTTCTATCACCACTTGCCCTGTAACCGAGGGGAGCCTAAATACTGTGCTGCTGTGGCTCAGATCCCTGACACTAGTACTCAGCCCACAATCACAACATCTTACCCTGGCTTCTGCCAGCCTAGTTATGCCTTTAAAGGCGACATCAACAGCCCTTCCAGTCCCGCATCTGGCTGGAGCATGGGCTTTAGGATCTTGTAGGGTGAGAGATCTGAGCCCAGATATCTACACAGAAATGAAAGAGCCCCACAGCTCAAGCCCTGTGAACTGAAGGCAGCTGGCATGGGCCAGCCGCGGGTTTTTCTTTGCTTGTAGACACAACCTATATTAGATATGATCCGCTTTCTAATACAAGTTACCTGTTGCCTTTGCACATTTCCTCAATATATCCCCTAAGTGAACAGGGGATCCAGTGTTTCATAGGCAATCTCCTACCTAGAGGTTGGCCCTCAGTTTCTGATTGCCTTTCACTTCAAACCCCTTCCATTTTAAAAGGGTTCGCAGTTTGTGTTTTCTTCATTATAGATATTCAAAGTGGGGAAATCCCTAATTGTCTCAATGTCTTCTCGTTAACTCTAATGGCCCATCAGTTGTCTCTTCCTGGGTTGTACCAAGCTAGGTGCTTGGAGTTAGTCTCATCTATCTAGTTGAGTAGGCAACCCCTTACTGACCACCACTGTAAGGTGAAGGTGAAACTGCACCACTGATTATGAGCACTGATTATGTATCAATTTTCTCTCTATATCCAAATACATAAAGTTATAACCACAGTCTATATTAATCTCATAATGGCCATCAAGTTCAGAACATTACAAGTGTTCATAAAAGACCTTACTCAATATAGTTTTCTAATACGATAATGCAGTATGCAATTGGTTGCTTTGACTACTCATTTTTGGGGTTTAAACCTGCTGAGTTCTCCCATTGGAGTGTCTGGACCTTGACTGTCACAAGGACCATCCCAGGATCCTTTGGCCATCTGGCTGGCGCTTCCTTCTCACTTAGCAACATAGGAAGAGCAGAGAGGTTGCAACCAGTTGATACCTATTTTTGACCTCCCCAGGAGGAGATGCAATCCCCCAGGTTGAGAAATCTATGTTCTGTGCTGTCCCTGGAGAGAAGAGTTCAGAGTAAGCCAATGCTGATCATTGGAGCATTCAGCAAAGCAGAACCACTTTCAGCAAGGAAAATACTGGAGTCTTTTCTGAGCTTTAACAAGTTATGTAAAACTTTGCCACATGCAAGCCAACAAATTTCATTATGGAACAGAAGCTGCTGATGTTGAGTGCCCATTTCTTCCAATAAGATAGCAAAGAGGTTTTAATAGAGTTTGCAACTTTAACATTCTCATTAGGTACCTTTTCCAATTCCACCGGCATTGTCTTTGCCACCAAAGCTTCTTGGTCCAAATGGCTTGGAGTGCAATTCTAGCCACAAAGCCACTGTGTTTTGCTGTGATAGCTTGGACTCCATCAATAAAAATACCAGTAAAGCAAAGCAAAGCCAAGCCAATACAGATGCAAAAACTGATCTTTAAAAGCTTTAGATTATTTTTTTCCTGTCATGTTAACATGGCATTTCCTTTCCGTGATAGAATCTCTGTGTATGGCCCACTCATCCCAGACAAATACTAAAAATAGGGCAGAAGACACATCTGTGATGTCATCCAGTTGTATTGAGAAGTATTGACTTCTTTTAAACAGCTGTTCTTGAACACCTGTAACTGTGTAATGAATTCATCAGCTGACTGCATCCTTGGCGAAGGAATCTGCTTTGACTTCTCTGTAGATCAGTCAAGCAGATCCCAATATCTGAAATGCAGTGTGTTTAGTGTTTCCCTAATTATTTGAGGGATACCAGTAGTGTGATGCTTGCAGAGCTTTCATTTATGGAACTGCCACTTAATAAAAGTCTTCTAATTTTGGGTACCCATAAACTTTCAGATTAAAAATTCAGTGGGTTTCTTTAGTAAAGATGGATGTTTGGTCTCCAAGTGCGTCAATGGGTCTTCCTTTAAATGTCTGTAAGCATGCACCAGAATTCTTTGCTAGCTACTGCAACAACTGCTTTGAAGTACTAGGGTAGCTGTCTTGGTCTGAGTCCATCAGAGAGGGAAGTCAGCCTGCAGTCCATAGAAGAGGGACGATAAGGAGGATGGCTGCAGTGGCACTGGTGTCTGGCTCCATGGAACAGTGTAAGGAGCAGGCACTATGATCCATGTAACTTCCCCGTGAGGGGCAAACTGGACACCCAAAAAAGCCAGCTGGTTCCAGCAGAGCTGGGCCAGTACGTTGGGTGCCTGGCTGCAGTAAAACTGCAAAATGAAAAAATTCCAAATGCTGTGTTTGCAGGACCATAGAGTCTACAGGGCCTTCGCTGAGATGAATGGGACCAGTTTGTACCTGTTAAATTTATTCTTGCAGACTCTTGGCAGATTCAGTCAGGCATCACGGCGTAGTGATTCTTGGTTCATGTTTTCAAGGGTATTTCCATCATAATAAGGACTTTTATTTAAAAAAAAAGTTTTAAAAGTAGAGAAAAAGAGAGGAGGCGTTGTAGTCTGCCAGGTGGTCACGGCAGCTGGGTCAGCACCCCATTATGCTAAACACTGCACAACACATAGTAAGAGACACTCCTTGCCCTGAAGACTTTATGCCAAAGCAAATATATGGAGTTATACTTATCTCATAGAGGTGGAAGGGACCCTGAAAAGTCATTGAATCCAGCCCCCTGCCTTCACTAGCAGGACCAAGTACTGATTTTGCCCTAGATCCCTAAGTGGCCCCCTCAAGGATTGAGCTCGCAACCCTGGGTTTAGGAAGTTAATGCTCAAGCCACTGAGCTATCCCTCCCCCCAAGACTTGAGGAAAACAAATATTAGCTCACTTCTATTGATGGAGAAAAAAAGCATAGAGAAATTAGGTGACTTGCCCAAAATCTGTGGTAGAGCCAGGAGTTGAAACCAGATTGCTTGCGTTCCACTCTTAATCGCAAGACCATCCCTCCTCTTTATTTATCATATATCAGGGTGTCCCTATTCATAGTGGAGGCATATTTCTTATATGATTTTGAGTATGCTTACGTGCATAACAGCTTTGACCTAATTATCTGCTCAGACAAGTGAGTGTATGACTCAGTCCCAGAGCCCTGGGAAACCTCTATCTTATTCCAGAGCTAAAATAATGAAAATGTTACTGTGATACCACCGGAAGTGTCCCTAAAGCTTAGGTCTGGTTGTGTGGGTTTCCTATGGGAAGGACATGTTAATGGATGGGAGAGAGAAGTCTGTGATAACTAGGCTGAGGAGAGCTGGGGAGCAGAGAACTAGGAGGCATTCAGTTTATGTTTTCCCTGTATATTTTAATGTATGCTAATGTTAAACATTAGAGGAGGACTAAGCTATTTTTTAAAAGCCAGCCTTATGAATTGTCCTAAACCTTAGCTTCAAATATCCAATTTAACCAAATGGGAGTTTTTCAAATCAATTTGGATAAGTGTGTTTCCTATCTGTTCAAATGCTTCTGCTGCTGCCAGTGGTCCGCCCACTATGAAATCTAACTCACAAAATTAACAGTATGGTGGGATCTCAGCATCATCACTACTGGCAGCATCTTCTGGGCTGAATGCCATCTTCAAATGTCATGCATCCTGGGGCTTCCCTGGGGTTAGAAGTGTGCAGTGTGTTCTCGGTTATCACTGACCCAGGGAAGCCCTGAAATACTTGAGTTGAAAATGGCAGCAGGCTGAGCAGTGAATACCAGATTTTCTGAAATCTCATTATGGATTTGGTAGAGTATCAGCAAAGGTGGTGAGTTCTGTTAGGGGTCTGTCTGAACTGACCTTCAGTTAGATCAGAGATGGAGGACAGATGAAGTGGAGAAAGATAAAATATGCATAAGGAGTGTTGGGTTTCATGACTGGGTCCAGAGTAGGAGGAACAACCAAAGCACTCAGAAAGAAAGAAGCAGAATAGCGGATTGGGTAGGAGGCATTAGGTAATGGGGTTGGGAAGAAAGAGGAATTAATTTGGGGATCTTTGCTAGAACATTTTTGTATAATTGAGTAAATACTGAGGGCTGGTGGAGTGAGGGCTAAAGTGCTTAGCTAGCTCCACAGCAGTCTGGCTAGAAGACTACTTCAATGTGCTGCTAAGCACCATGTGTAGTGCTCCTCTGCCTAAGTGAAGTATATATGTTATTACAAGTGCTGACTAGCGTGTGCCACTCATGCTAGTCCTCTGTTCTCAGAATCCCCATCACCAGTAGGTCATGTTATGCACCTCTCTATATATACTTTATGCACCATGAGAGAACACCCATCATCCAATACCCACATAACACACACTGCTGCCTTACATCCTTTCTCCACCTTCTACTCAGTGTATCCAAGGGCAAAATTGAGCCCTTACTTCATTTTTTCATACGAACATTTCTAGTATGTTAACTTAAACCAGCACTTTTTCAATTAGTAGAAATCCTGTTGTTTAGAGTTTTCTTGATTTGCAATATTTCTTTAAACTAGGGATTGGCAACCTTTGGCCCGCAGCCCGCCAGGGTAAGCACTTTGGCAGGCCGAGCCGGTTTGTTTACCTGCCCCATCCGCAGGTTCGGCTGACTGTGGCTCCCACTGGCCGCTGTTCGCCGCTCCAGGCCAACAGCGGGAAATGGCGGCCAGCATATCCCTTGGCCTGCGCCGCTTCCCGCAGCCCCCATTGGCCTGGAGCGACGAACCACAGCCAGTGGAAGCCGCGATTGGCCGAACCTGCTGACACAGCAGGTAAACAAACTGGCCCGGCCCACTTGGGTGCTTACCCTGGCAGGCCGCATCCCAAAGGTTGCAGATCCCTGCTTTAAACTTTTTTCGAATACATTAGCTCAGTGGTTTGAGCATTGCTCTCCTAAAGCCAGGGTTGTGAGTTCAATTCTCAAGGGGACCATTTAGCAAACTGGGGTAAAAATGTGTCTAGGGATTGGTCCTGCTTTGAGCAGAGGGTTGGATTAGATGACCTCCTGAGGTCCCTTCCAACCCTGATATAGTCTATGATTCTAAATCAGAATCTACTGTCAACCAATGAGTTGACTGATTAAAAGATGTTCTGCTGAAAATTGTGGCACTGGAAAGTATAAAGTATTTCTTTAGAGTCAAAGTGTTGTGTGGTTTTTGTTCCCCCCTCCATCCTCCCCAAACACAGTAAAATTCAGTGAAGCTGTTGATAAAACTGTGTGTGTGTTTAAATAAATTATATATAATTCTTTAAACACAAAATAGCATTTGAAAGGCATGCTATGGTTTTTTATGCCTGGGCCTTAAATGTTTTAACTTCTAATAAAATGTAGTGCAAAATTCAAACAGTTCTAAATATTTAACTGTTTGGACCCAAAACAGCAGTAATGAAAGGACTATTCTTAACAGCTGGTAACACAAGCATGTGGTTATTGTGCTTTTTATTGTTTTGCTTGAGCATAGACTCCCTCTTCAGAGTAATGTAGGTAGTGCAGAGGACAACAAAGTGTTTCTCATGGACCTAGGGCTTTGGCCATTGAATACAGAGGATACCTAAATGCCTGCTATAAGGTTAAACTGAAATACTGTAAGTACCAAGCATATTTTTTTTCTTAAGAGGCACTTTTAGAATTGTTGTTTTTGCATAGCAGCATTTACTCATCCTTCTGGAATTATGATTGTATTGAAGCCTGCATATTACATCCTATTTGCGGGGAGTTTGTGCATATTCCTTGGGCTGAAACTTGATATGCAAAATTTCAGTGTAATGTATTTTCTCCTCTTACATTAAAGCATATATATATATATATAGTGGAACTCTCAAAGTGAAACAGAATTTCTCTGAAATCCCATATATAATAAAGAAGAATGAAAGGAGACTGAATCTGGACTTAGTGAAATTGCTTCATGAAACCAAAATTGTCACTATGGACCTGATCCTGCATAGTGTCCCTTGAAACCAGTGGAACTCCATATGGGAATGTATGTATGCCCAGTCTTAACCTTTCACAGGATCTGTAAAGGCATTTCACTGTTCTTTTTTCTGTTTGTTGCTTTTTTTTTGTTCAAATGGAACATGAATTGAATGTCTGCTTTAATGAAAAGAAATGGCTTATATATAAAGAAAAGAAAATAAGATTTGTAGGTCCATTCTTAGGGTTGTATTCTGCCTCTAGTTACACCCCTTGAATCCCAGTGTTACCAGAGGAAGTCAGGAGGATTGCACGAGTGCAAATGAGGGAAGAATTTGGCACTTAGTCCTCTCTTTGAACTTGTGCTTTGGGGGATAATTTTTAGTACAAGACATTTAGAGAGGAAAAATGGCTCCTTTCTATTTCTTTCTCTATGTAGTAAGTAACTTCAGATTGTAACTTTCTTTTAAATATTTCTAGTGGACAGTATTTGGGAATTCTGGTATTTGCTTTGTGAATTTGTTGTTAGGAAGTATTTTGTTTAAAAATTTTTATTCCATCCAAAAACTAAATGAATATGTAGGTGGGGGAAAAGATCACATTAATGAGAAAGTAAATCATGAACTTTATGGGAACCTATCAACACCCAGTCTGTCTTACTTAAGATTGCTAGCAAAGTCCATGTAATTCTTTATATCACAGGACCACTTATTTTTGCTGCAAAGTCTTTTACATTTTCATTGATAAGGTAAATATGCAGAAATACTTTTTGTCATGATGATTAGATTAGATTAAAAAAACCTACACAAATTACACTAATAACTATCAATGTGTTTAAATGTCTAGCAAAGCATCCATGAAATTTTCTTGGCATAAAATGTATTAGCTCTACAGTATCTTTTATATTTTTTTATTTTGAAAAGAATACAAAATGTTTGCCACTTCAAACAGATGGTTTAATCAACAGCTGAAAAAAACCAAAAACACCCTAAGCATTTTTATTGAAGCTAGAGATAGGCAGTATCCCTATACTTGGGCAATATCTCACTGTGTAGGCCTTATAATGACTTAAAAAACAGACAAAACAAAAACAAATAAAATTACTTCAACTCTTTTTGTGGGGGTTGGGGGCGGAAATTTGTATTTATTTGTTTTTACAAAGCTCAGCACTCAGGAGCAATCCTGCAATAACTAGGGCTGTACACATAATGGAAATAAATCAATTTCCGTAATGTAAAATCTTTGTTTTGAGATTCCAGGGGCATAATGAGCCACAATAAGATGATTATTAAATTATGAAAAAAACATCAACAATGACCATTTTTTTTTAATAGTAAGGTTTCTGCTGTAACCTTATCAGAATCCTGAGGCTGCTGTACCCCATATTTTTTTAACCATCTCCCCTCCCCTGAACCCTTATGGCCCTGTGTCACTTTCACCAACTCCTTAATTGGCCACAGGAGGTCACTGTTCAGTGACATGAGGCACTCCCCTCCCTATAGGGGCCAAATGAGTTACTTAAGGAGCACTAAAACTCTGTGCTTGTTCAGGGAAAGACAGACCAGGGCTGGATGTGTTAACATTACACATAGCTGTTTGTGTTTTTGTTTCTGTCATAAATTGAAAATGGTGTAAAGGTTTCTAGTGTTTGATGAATTTCTAGCAGATAATACAACTG
This sequence comes from Gopherus flavomarginatus, assembly GCF_025201925.1. Classification (NCBI taxonomy): domain Eukaryota; kingdom Metazoa; phylum Chordata; order Testudines; family Testudinidae; genus Gopherus; species Gopherus flavomarginatus. The sequence continues at coordinate 20,082,803 of NC_066619.1, read as the reverse complement.
TTTATACAGATGGTTTAGGAGCATTCAAAGACCTACTCAGTTCCTAGCCTGCACTCCTGTGTTACATTCTCATTGTAATGCTGCAGCTAAATTCTTAATCAGGGAAGTGTATCTGTCCACAAAAAGATTTGTTTAAAGGGTTTTAGATAACTTTAGTGTTTTAAACCAGATTTGCATATTTTCCTTGATTTGACTATGTTTCCAGATGAAAACATCTCTTCCCTGCCAAATGTAAGCCACAGAGTGAATACGCAAAGTTAAATTGTCTGGTTCAACTCCAGTTTGGCTGAGTTAACCCCTTTCCCCTGAGTGGCCCTAGATTCGTATTTTGGTTTGCAGTGATACAGTCTTTCTCAGCGAAAGTTTGATAGCGCTGGGGTAGATTGGGTTTAGTCAGCCCTCATTTGTTGTCATTGCCACCTTGTGGATTACAAAAGATATTGGTCTTCAACAAACTTCCATTTAATGTTGGCTCTTTTATTGCAGCCACACTTTGGCAGTGGTGTTTTAGAGTTCTTCACCAAAAAGATCCCTACTTTGCTCTGCGACACCTCATTTTTCCACTCACAGTTCATTTATGATTCTGATGAGAGTGTTTTTTCAGGAAACACACATTTCACTTTTTGACCTAGGAGCATCTGTTAGAATTTTTTTTTAATACTACTTTGGCATTCTGCAAGTGTTAATGTCTTTCATATCTGTTTAATGCTATTTAGGGATATTTATGATCACCTCTTGGTTACTTGGGGTAAAGTGTGTTGCAATTTTTTTCAAACAGACAGGAAAGCATTCATATGAGGAAACAGATTGCTTTAAACATGTGCTTCCTGTGACAGTAAAAAGAACAAATTGGGTTTAACACTGTGTAATGAATGCATAAATGTGTATGTTTAAGCTTTTAAAAGCATTACATTTGGTTCTGGTCTAAACAAAAATCAAGAGTCGCTTGTTAAAGAGGAGCAAAGTGGATTCAGAAATGTACAACCAAACCTGTTTATATTTCACAAAGCAGTTCTGATGCAATTTCCCCATTCAAATCCAGATTTTTTTTCCTGCCTTGGTCTTAGATTGGAAAATTTAGTCTTTGAGAGCCTCTTTCCGAACTGCCCCAGTTGTGCGTTACAGAAATGAAACCATGAAAGGAAAATGTAGTTTTAAAGCTCTAGTTATTAAAATCACAGACTAGAGATCCTGGATCAATCATTTAGATAAGGAGAACACAAAGAACATACAGATTGCAGATATGTGAAATAACACGAAGCAGGGCATGTAGTGTCATATTAATATATTGTGTTTTAGTGAATTTGTTTTCATGGGTTGTCTCTGTCCCATATTAGCCTCTGAGGCTCATTCCATCCTTGTTCCTCCCTTCCCCTCTCCCTCCACCCCCCCCCCCCCCCCCCCCCAGTGTTAACGCCACACCTTCGAGGCTCTGCCTCATACCCCCCATCCTTCATTCGGAAGACAGCTGGGCAGAGACATACATTCCCCCCCCCCCCCACCCTTGGAGCATCCATAGTTTGGGGACATCTGATTCTTACACTACACACTGAGGTACTAATATCAAAACAGATTACTTATAGTTGCACAGTAGGATAGTGGGTTTTTTGGCTGACATGCCTGAAACGAAATGGGCATGCTGCAGTCAGCTTGGCATCAAAATGGGATAAAGGAAGCAGGAGGAACAAAATCAGACTATGAATGCAGTAGCAGCCAATGGCTAACTTCCTCCCCTCCCCCACCCCGCCCTTACACTGGGCTCTAACAAACGTGATTACTTTCTTTTTTATTTTTGAAACATGAGTGAGAGTTCAGTGGTCCAGGAAACAGCCTGGAAGCACTTATTGTACTTTCTCATGCTGTTGAGCCATACTTTATTTCTTCAGGCTACTTTAGTTGCTCCAGCTTACTGCTAGCACAACGTACACAGGGTATATTGTCATTGAACTCTCACTGGAAAGGTGATCAAAAGGGAATTTAGGCCCAGAGATGCATTTTCTAATATATTTTTAATAAACTGGAAAACAGCATACTGTTAAAAGAAATATAAATATAGATACACACACACATTACATTATCATTCTCTACTCACCTATTAAAGAGAGTAACCTATTCCAAATCCAGAGTGTTAAGAATTCACTATACATTATTTTAAATGCCTCCTTTTGTTGTGTTTGTTTTTTTCTTGAAGATACATCTAGAAATGAATGAAAGGCAATTGCTATCCCCTTCCACTCCACGGGTTCCCTCACCCATCTTGTTTTCTACATTTGCAGAAAGCAGTTTCTAAAATGTGAATTGGCTAAATTATTCGGGTGACTAGAGGGAGTGGGCCTGTGTGTCTGCCTACTGACCACCAAACTGTTTTCTACGTCAGGTCTGAAAATGCTAACATATTCATTTGTATTAAAATAGACATGTATTCAGCATGAAGATGTCTACAAATGGAGCAAAATGACCAATTTCTGACAATCCTGAAATTCTTTGCAGTCTCTAGGAGTTAGCGTTAGAATACAATTTGTTTGATAATTAGTGCACATCTCCTAAGACTTTGAGAGAATCATATTTTACCTTTCTTCTACCACCTTCTCACATGAAATTAACACACCTTTTATCATTTTTCAGTATTTAAGCAAATATTTTTTAAACCATCTTCATGCAACAGGTTTCCAAAAGACTAAAAGTATGCTCCAGGTTTCCAAAAAACTTCATTTTTCTTACATTTTAAATGTTCTGTTTGTGCAAAATTTTGAGAATCACCATAAGGGCTTCTTTGCATTTTTAATTTAGTAACTAACATATGAATAAATTTGCATATTAATTAGTTGCAGATTAAATCATGCATACATAATTGCCTCCTTACTGTGTTTAATGTTTGTCAAAATCTCCAGCCTGGTTTGATGGATGTCGTATGAAAGATTACAATTTGATGTACCCTTGGAAGTATTTACACCAATAATGCAGGATTCTTAATAGCAGAATTCTCTGGTTATATACAGTTACTAATAAATGTGTAAGATAGGTGCATGTCCCTTTTGACTAGATTTTTTTCCTTGCACCAAGTCATTTACTATTCATAATCATTAATGCATCTCCTAATTATACAGCATATGTCTGTTAACCATTTCATTGCCAATTTTCGGGCTGCAATATCTGATTTTTTAGTACAACTTGTATTATTTTGAGACACTATTCTTGAATCATTGTGCCTCAAACATTAGGTGTCCCCCCTGCTTTGTCTGTCTTGTGATATTTTGATGAGCAGCTTAAAATACAACATCCACGTTGTATTTTATTTAGGTTCAAGAAATGAACTGCACTTAATTAATGGCTGAAGGGTTCTCTACAGTGGCTGCTGCAGTAAACAATCAAGGGCAATCCAAGTGCAAAATATTAAATACTGAAAACATCACTAAAATGCTGAGTAATTTGAAAAAGCATGAAATGTGTTACAGAAAGAGAATTAGATATGTAACTGCCACACCCTCAGCAGTGAATTTGCGTCAGCATGAGTCCATCAGAAGGGCCGCAGAACTGAAGCAATATTGCTGTCTTCTTAACTCATCCCAGTGTGCTGAGGTATTGCATCTCACATGGCTTTCAGTAGGAGGGACCTCAGGTTGACAGGTTATATACTGAGTGCAGTACCTACGCGGTACCTAATGCAGTCAGGGCTAGATTCACAAGGGGACATAGGCACCTAAGTGCCATTTTAGATGCCTGCATTCAACTTTTAGGTGCCACTGGCATTCACAAAAGCCCTGCTCAGCTGCTGCTTTATGCTGGATGCACCATAAGTCCCTAAGTTTCCTAGATTTCCTTGCTGTTAAAGTCCCAAAATGGCCTAAATTTCAGTGGCTGAGCATGTGCACGGTCACCTAAGTCCTAACACCACCCAGCAGATCAGTGCCTAACTCATGCCTAAGCTAACATCAGGCAAAGAGGGAAACTGAACTCCCATATCCTGGGCGAGTCCCTTAACCAGCAGGCTAAAGGTTATGGGAGTGGAGGACACTATCGCCCTGTTTTCCTCTGGTGGCATTTCTTGCAAAAACTGTGTAGGCACTAAATTCCAGGAGAGGACTCATGGCAGAAAACCCAAAGCAGAGACAGATGCCTCCTTCTGACCTGGACTAACTCCCTTTGAGTGGCCCCACGCTTCTAAGTAGTTTCAACTGGGTAGTTTAGATGGCTTCTTGCTCATCGTGTTGGCTTTTGTGAATCCCATGCATAGGCGCCTAGCTCTTCCCATGTATAGTACAGAGAACCTGGACACTTAGCTCAGGGTCCTGAATTCCATTAGGCAACAGAGCACCTAAAAGGTAGGTGCTGCGACGCTTAGCATTGCAGCGCCTAAAGTCCCTTTGTGAATCTAGCCCTGTAAGCTCCAATTCCTAGGCATCATAGTATGGTGAGCTGCATGTGAACAAACACCGCCGCTCTTCTGGTCCCGAAGCTTAATTAAATTGCTATTTAAAAGCCCTCCCTCTTAGCTTTATGGGAGCTTTTAACATATATGTCATACGTCCATGATGCTTTGATGTCAAATGTACCATCCAAATAAGTGATAAAAAATCATGAGTCAGGTCTCCCAAAATCATGAGATTGGCGTAAAAAGCACAAGATTTTTTAAAATACATTAAGTAGGAGTCTTCCAATTTGCTTTTGAGTTTTGAGTCTTTAGGGTGCCCTTAAGATTTGTCCACAACCATGAGAGTAGAAACATTTTTTTCTTTTTTAATTAAGTAATGAGAATTTATATTCTGATGTTGTTACAGCATTCCTGTATCTGAGACTGGGGGGAGTGGGGAAAGAATATTGCACAACTTGTTATAAAATCCCAAGAGCTGGCAGTAGTGAATTTTGCAGCAAGCAAGATTTTCTTTCTTCTTCCTTGTCTGACTGTACGTTATCTGCTTTTCAAACAAGGGCTAGAGGGCAGATTTATAGAATTTCCAAATCTCACATTTTGATATAGAAATTGGCATTTATGTGTGTAAAAGCAAGCATTTAAGTGCAAACTAGAACAATCAAAGGGAATATGGTGTCAGAATACTGGAGCTCTACTCCCTCTGCTCTGTCACTCACCTGCTGTGTGGTTTCCAGCAAGTCATTTCACCTCTCTGGGACTGAGTTTCGCCTCCCACGTTTTGTCTGTAAACCCTTCAAGACAGTGACTCACACTGCTCATCCAGTGCCCAGCACAATAGGATGGCAATCTTGATTGGGGCTTCTAGGCTCTTCCACAATACGAACAATATACTAAACATGGCATTTGGATGTCTGCTTCTGAAAACTGGCCTTCTTTGAGTTATTTTAATGGGGGAAGGAGGGGCTTTTTTTTTTAGTAATGTGTGTGTGTTTGTATTTACAATAGTTCCACTGTGTGTATTTTATTATACTAAGTATGCACATATTATTTACATACATATAGCGTGTGTATTTACTATAATACAATATACAACGTGAAACTACCGTATGGTCCAAACTACTCACAAAATAATATTCTTCTTTCAGAAGATGCAGCAGCTTGACATCTTTATTCCAACTATTGTGTTTCTAAGAAAGATTTCAGTACAAAGTCCTAATGAAATAAAGGTATAACCACGCCTTTTTCAGCAAGATTTTACGTGGTAGAAGTAAAACATAGTGGAACTACTGCCCAAAGACCTCACAGATTTCTCTTCTCTAATCACAGAAGAACATAAACTGCTTAATACTTACCACTAGTTGTCCTCTTGCACAGTGCAATTCAGTATTAAACCACAAAAGACCGTTCAAATACAAAGGACAAATGTACAAAAGCAAGAAAATTGTAAGGCCAGACTACATTCAGGAAAATTGACCCTGTAGTAAGCAGGTCCAGCTTCGATCAAAATTGTTGGGTTAAATTCAGTTGTGATGTAAATGCCAATATAAGTTACATATCTGGAGCACAATAAGTGATCATAAACATGGTGTACTGGGTGTTGTTATAATTGTCTAACTAGCGGAACTAGCACCCATCCATCATTCAGAAAGTGATCAAAATATTTGCCCTGCTTTAATTTAAACCCATGCCTCAAATACCGTGCCCTGTTCTCCCAGGGCTTGATTCATTCATGGCACCAATGGGTCTGATTTCCACTGATGCCAGAGCTGAATTTTGCCTCCAAGGAATACCAGGTGGGTGTACGTTATATTTATTGCGAACACCAGCTGGATGACAAATCAGCATTAGTTTATATCACTGTTTACATGACTGCTGAATGTAGTCCAGCTTTAATACACAACAGGCTGTGTCTAAGAGCTAAATTCTGCACATTAAAGGGCAGAAATGACCCTAATTATTGTTTGGAACAGTCTTTGCAAAAGTTGTTGGATCAGCTACTTCAGCAGTGAAAGAAAAAGTCTTTATCCAACAGTTTTTCTCCTCAAGATTTTATTCCCTGGGTGTTTAAGTGTATTAGTTATAAACAGAAAAAAGAAACAAAATTATTTAACATAAACAAAGAAAAAAGAAAGCAAGAAACCCAGCCCAATAACAACGGCAGGTAGAGTTCTGCACTGTGAAAAAGGCCTTTCTGATTTTTTTTCAAGTTGAAGTTTACATAGTTTCCTGCAGACCTTCTGAAAGCCTAATTGTTCCTTCACTCCCTAGTTCTTATTTGCTGTTCTGCCCTGTGTGCCTGTGCAAGGTTCACGCAGCAAGTTAACTGCTTGCTTGTTGGAGTACTAGCAGGTCTTTTTGAATCTTGTTGCACCTTGCTGACTTAATGCCTTTTTGGGTGTAAATACAAAAAAGGGAGAGAAATTATGTAATTTAGCACAGTGGAGTACTGCTAAAGCGATGACATGAAAATAAGAGAAGAAGAATTTGGACTAAGTACCAGGTGAAACTTCCTGATAGCAAGATGCGTTAGATTGTGGAATAAAACTTTTTCACATTAGATTGTTAAAACTAGAACAGATAAAATACTAGAAAGCATACCACCTCCCTCTCAGATTCATTGTCATCCTCCCCAAATGGGGTGTATCTTCATGACCCCTTGGATACCATCCCAAAATTCTTCTTCCTTATTGAATGAGCCTGACCTGATTCTGACATCCCAGTTTTCCTGAGCTTGAGTCTTTCTTCCTCCTCAGCATGTCCACCTTGACGATTTTGCCTCCAAAGAATTGGCTTAGTCCTCAAGAGTGCCCCAAATACTCCTAAAGATCAGGTTCCCTTTACTTTATACTCAGTTCAGAACTGTGATCGAGGACAACAGAGATCTCATGAACAGATGCACCTTTGACACCTAATCCCTAGTGAAAAGTAACTATGGATGACTCAAACTGAATATCCCTTCCCTCTGTGGAGGACATAATTTCCCCCCCTCACATACTGGTCCATTCTCTTTATAGAACTGATGGCTGTCCTGCTGGGTGAGTGAGTCTGACAGCTTGAAAACTGAGTGGAGCTCCTTCAGAGAGAAAGGCCTGTCTTTTGAAGCTGTTGATTTCCTAATTAACGAGAGAGCATTTTTTTAACTCTAGGAACTACTCACTTCTGTTCAGTGGGGCGCTGGTAAGAATATCAGTGCTTGCACATTCTCTAGCCCCTCTCATTCTTTCTCAAATTATGCTTTCTCTTCCCTTGTTCCGGGGCATGCAACAGAGGTAGGGTAGCATGATTTCTCCCATTTTATGCAAAGGAAAATGCAACACAGAGAACCTAAACAACTTAGTGAGGTCACGTGGTAAATCAGTGTAAACAACAGGATTAAAACACAGCTCCTGGGTCCAATGTCTATACTTAATCTGCTAGACCGCAGTGTACCTTGTATGAGCCACTTAACCTGTGTCTCCATTTTTTTGGCAGCCTTACACCACACACCACAATAATCCTTTTGTCATTTAGGAGGGAGAAAGGAATTTGACATCCACTTAGATGACCTTTTCCAGTTTTCCAAATGACAACAGAGGATGAGCTAGATTTTCAGGTACACTGAGCTTAATCTCAGTATAGCTCAGGGATTGAGGGAGAGGGACAAAAGTGTCTCTAAGGCCTGGTCTACGCTGGGGAGGGGGATCGGTCTAAGTTACACAACTTCAGCTACATGAATAACGTAGCTGAAGTTGACGTACTTAGATGGACTTACCGTGGTGTCTTCATGGTGAGTCGACTGCTGCTGTTTCCCCATCAACTCTGATAAATTAACTGCCGCTGGATCGATTGCTGCCTGCCGGTGCGGCGGGTAGTGTAGACGTACCCATAGTCACCTTTTGTTCTCCCCCAAGCACAAGTGAAGAGTAAGCTGTTCTCAAACACAAACTGGAGCAGCCACAGGATGATGAAAATCTGGTTATCCCAGCTTCAGACCTGATGAGATCCCCCCATGTTGCAAAGTTTACTCTTAAAGCTTAATAGCAAAACTGGATTTAATTCCAGTTTAGCTGGAGAAATGGGCTGAGGATCCTGACCTCTAACATGATTTTTGAAAAGTACACATGGAGAGTGCAATACCCTGCCAGATGCTATTGATGCTCCATTCTCCCTTTACAGTTTGCTCTGCCAAAGGTGACCTCATGGGTGCTTTCACATATAGCAGTTACCTGTGTATGGAAAGCAGGGAAACATACTCAATCTTAACCATAGCATTTACTAATGCTTAATTCATGTGTATATTTCTTAGTATCTAAGGTCTGTGTGCTAAGGAGCGTATCTGCTTCCTGTGTTTGTACAGCATATAGCACACTGAGAACTGGGACCTATAAATGATACTTTAATAGTTTGTGTATATATAGTTTCTGTAAATTCCTACAGTCCAGCAGACTACATATAAAGTCATATTAGTATGAATTATTTGGAATATGGGGGGAAATGCACTTTAGATGGAAACTTTGAAGCCTAGTACTGTTTTATAAAAATAATTATGCACCTGTGTAATACAATGATTTTCATCCTTTTTTCATTTGCGGACCCCTAAAAAATTTCAAATGGAGGTGCAGACCCCTTTGGAAATCTTAGAAATAGTCTGCAGACCTCAGAGGTTCACAGAACACAGGTAAAACCACTACACTATGGTAACAGCAACCTTTTGTGGACCACGTAGACAGGGTCCGCAGACCACAGGTTGAAAACCACTGGTGTTATACAAGGAAATTCTATCTTCAGTTTGGGGGCAAACTAAGGGAGATCTCTTGTTATTTATGACAACATGAGAACTTCTTGTAAGAACTGTGGACTGATAGAGATAGAGATATTCATATTCTATGCAGGAAATATTTCCTGCCCTTGGACTTGATACACTAATGCCCTATTACACCCATTTTAAGGCCCCTTCACACAGCTAAAAAAATGTGAAGGGGCCTTAGTACTATTGCCAACCTCAAGTATTCAAACATCATGAGTCAGTGCCCTCCCCCAACCCCTCACAAATAAAATCATGGGATTTTAAAAATAATAAATGTAGGATTGCATTAACGTTCAGGATTTTGTGACTTTAGGGCTCCTGGTTTCAAGCTTTTCTCCATAAATATGAGGGCACGAAACTTACTTTGTTTTAAAATGGAATCTGAGATTTGCATCCAATCAGTGAGTAAAGGAGCCGGGGCTTTAAAATAAATTATGAGACATGATAAAATGGCAAAAGCTGGCACTGCTGCCTTGGTGTAACTGAGAGTTCTGGCTCATGTGTTTTAAATCACTCTCTTGGTTTTTGCAAGCAGCATAGTCAGAAATAGAGATGCTGGCAAATGAATATTTTAGATCTAGAGTTGGTTTAAAATAGATCTACTGTAAATTATATTTTAATGTTTTTGTGTGTTAGCTGTCATGGAAGGTGACAGACTGTCAGCAGAGGAGATTGGAGTTCTCTTTTTACTGTAAGAAAGAACAGGTATCGCATGAGCGCCACAAGTTTTCCCTTATTGCCCACCACAAGAACCTCTAGACTAAGAATTTCAGGGCAGCTCATGCTTCATACCCATTCAATCCTTGGTCTCTCTGAAGTGACTGCCAATGAAGTTGAGCACTAGAACCAACTGTGGTGATTTTGTTTTCTATTTAGACACATCAACATAATGGAAGTGCACTAAAACAGACCGGTGTGTAAAACATACTCTTTATGCTATTTAAGTTATAAATAACTAGTTTTAAAACACTATTGATATTATATTATTCCTCATGTGCCATCTAGTAAATACAAGTACTCATATATTTGAGAGAGAATAAACAGGGTTTGATATTTTACAGATTAGTCCTGCAGGACATTTACAATAGCATCGTCTAGCCATTGCGGACTGACCATTTTGCCCAGCTAACATAATACAAAGCTATCTTTGGTCACAATACCCACATCAGCCAATTAGCTTGTGTTTGGCAGTTCTTATATGGAGACACAATGTAGGTGGCTGTGCCGTCAGGTCACTGTCACTGCAAGAGTTATTTGCAAAGTGAAAGAATAGCTTCACAATTTATTGTATTTATTTAGACTTATCCGACATGTCTGTTAAGCATTTTAGCCATGTAAACACCTCTGATAAAAATGCACGTAGCAGCAATTCAGTAGGATCACATTGACAACTACAAATCACAGTTGGGTGAGCATGCAGGTTTGGAAATCATTTGTAAATTACTTTTTGCTGAAGTTATCTTACCAGTTATAGTACTACCTGAATACTACAGTGATGTCTGTGTTAGAAATCCATATAATATGTAGTAGATATGTAATGCACATACAAGTCACAGATAAGCATTGAATAAGCATTATAATAAGCAAAGCTAATCTACATGGATGTTCATAGTGTAGATTTTAAGTCCTTTAGAAACAGTATCGTTTGTCCATTGTCATGTATCCTAATTCTTTGATACAAGTTCCCTGCTGGTATAAACAGGTGCAACTCCATTAAAATCAACAGTTACGCCTGCTTACAACAGCAGGAAATTTGGCTTCATTATGTCTTATAGAGAATTTGTCCCTTTTATGAATAATAGAAAGTGTTCATTTCCAAAGCAGAGACACCCTTATTTTAACAAACAAAATAATGAGGCTTGAGGCTAGGTCCTATGGTGATTGATGTATTAGAAATGCCAGCAGTACGTAGTTTATAACTTTAAAGCAGGTATATCAACATTTTAACTGTTCTCTAAACTAGTTTTTTGCATATTGCTGCTGTTAGGGCCTGGCATGTTCATGTAGCATACACATATCTAGATTTTCATGCTGTGCTCATCATTATGGTACGTGACTGCCTGAATATGGTCCTCTCCCTGGAAGAAGAAAAAATAATTACTAACACCCAGAAATAGAGAATAGCAAGGAAACAAATCCTAAGAAAAAGAGACATACACAAGGACCAGATTCTATCATCCGATGTTAGCAGGTTGCTCACTGACTTCATTTTGAAGTTGTACACAACCAAGGCAGAAATTGACTCGTGTTTGTACTACTGAAAATATGTCTCATTCTTACATGTAAGATAAACATGATACAACTAATTATTTTGTCCATTATTTTCCTCAGTTTTTGTTTTTATATTGTTCATTAAGCAAGATGCTGTTTCATTGTGTGAAAATAGTCAGCTTTGCTTACTATAAGAGAATTACGTCTACAGTTAGTGAGAAAACTGGAAAGCAGATCTGGTATCTGTGAAAGAACTATTTTACTGTCCTTAAATGTGACCTTGCCCTCCACCCCCAGCCCTCAGTCTACTGGCCTTTAATCTCTGGTCATTGTAGATGGATAAAATGACTTTGATAGTTCCCTCTAAGATTCCTTTCTCCCTCATACTTCGTATTAAAGAACACTATATCTCTTTTCTATGTAGTTAGGACCTATATTGATACCTAGATTCAGGGATATGGCTAAGAAGGATGAGGTTATCCAGCTGATCCAGGCTGGCAGGAATACCAAGAATCTGGGTATTACAGGCTTCGTGCCAGGTATTATACCATTGCCAACTAGTATTTGTTGCTATAAGCTTGTCATCAGACAAATAGATTCCCTTTTTTTACTACTTTCCTAAGGACTTGTGTTTTGACCTCCAAATTTTCAAGAAAATGCTGTTCTGTGTCATTTCCATCCAGATTGTCTAGATTTGCCGATAGCTATTTGTTTTTCTCAAAAGAGGTAAACATTGATTTCTATCACTTTCTCAGTTTAAAGGTTTTAGGATTTCTCTCGCGTTCCCGGAGCCACCCAGCAAACCGCAGGGAAGGAGACCTGCTTGCTCGGGGCTCTGGGAACGAGAGAGCAAACCGGGAAAGGAGACCCGCTTCGCCGCGGTTTGCTCTCGCGTTCCCGGAGCCACCCAGCAAACCGCAGGGAAGGAGACCTGCTTGCTCGGGGCTCTGGGAACGAGAGAGCAAACCGGGAAAGGAGACCCGCTTCGCCGCGGTTTGCTCTCTCGTTCCCGGAGCCACCCAGCAAACCGCAGGGAAGGAGACCTGCTTGCTCGGGGCTCCGGGAACGAGAGAGCAAACCGGGAAAGGAGACCCGCTTCGCCGCGGTTTGCTCTCTAGTTCCCGGAGCCACCCAGCAAACCGCAGGGAAGGAGACCTGCTTGCTCTGGGCTCTGGGAACGAGAGAGCAAACCGGGAAAGGAGACCAGCTTGATTACCAGAGGCTTCCTCCTTCCACGGAGGTCAAGAAAAGCGCTGGTAAGTGTCTACATTGGATTACCAGCGCTGGATCACCAGCGCTGGATCCTCTACACCCGAGACAAAACGGGAGTACGGCCAGCGCTGCAAACAGGGAGTTGCAGCGCTGGTGGTGCCCTGCAGATGTGTACACCTTCAAAGTTGCAGCGCTGTAACTCCCTCACCAGCGCTGCAACTTTCTGATGTAGACAAGCCCTTAGACCCCAAACGTACTGGTTGCCGAGCAGTTTCTGTGTGAAGTTGGAGTGGAGTGCCTTCAACTCTAACATACTAGAGAGTGTTCAACATCTCACTGAATGAAGCCATCTAAGAACTAACTTTCATGACACCACTTGGAGATTATGCTGGGAAAGAGACACAGTTCTGTTTTTTTTCTGGAATCAGTTGGGAGGGTCTCCTGTATGAGCAGAAGACATTGATATTTCCTTTTTTCTTACTCTTGGGCTTCTCTAATGTTCAGTCACTCTTCTCCTGGGGTTTGGAAATAAGGTCATAAACGAAAACAAAATGGAGAAACTGGAAACAAATGTATTAACACATAGAAATTGTGTATGTATCACAGAAACCACAAAACTGTGACCATTTCCAGTCAGCTCCACCTGTCTTCTCTTACTATTTATCAATTCATCTTAAATAAGTCAACAGCAAATCCTATGTGGATTTGTCTGTGTATTCTAGCAAAGTAGTAAAGAAGGAAAATGAAGGCAGAGGCCTGTGGAAGGAATGATTATCTTCTAAAATGCGAGACAGGTTGGCAACTTAGAAAATGCTGAAATAACTGGTTCATGACAAAGTGTTGAAGTAACATGGTATCTAACACTTTCTATGTCATGTTAGGTAAGATCTTATATTAACTTGAATTTGTCCACACTTGTGCTGTATGAATATATTTATACAACAAGAGCTTGGATAAATTGCACCTGATGAGTTTTGTTATGTTATCAGTGACCTAGAAAGCACTGAAAGAATAGCTTCATGACATACCAAGTGTTGAAATAATGCATTTCATCACTTTCTGTGTCACAAGCCTATTATTTCTAACATGGTTTTAAGTCTCCAACCTTTCGGTGGCATTTCCCTCTGAGTGCAATGTCACATTTCTTTCCAAAAGGAATACAAAGAAAGTTTCATAACTAAGTATTTTATCTTAGTATTTTAAATAATATTTTTGCACTATAAACAATTCTGTATGTATTCAGGTTTGAGAGTAGATCTGTTTGTACCTTTTTAAAGATGATGTCAGGTCTCTTAACCAGTGCAGAGAAGCCTTAAACTGACCATATAGTCACATTTGAGTATACAGTGCAGTCAAGAATGTACTTCACAAGCTGAGGCTTTTGTATGTCATTGTACTTTTGCTGTGAACACGTGTATAAAGTAGTTGCCCTGAAAGAGTCAACTTTCCCTACAAATAAGGAAATAATTACAGTTATTCTGATACTACTCTGTGGTACCCAGTGACAAATTTTGACTGAATGGCAACCAAATGTGTGTGCGTGAAAGAGTACGTATAAGTATGCATATATGTGCATGTAGGTTTCTAGGAGATCTCACACAATTGAATTTACAGACTCTCAGTTACACATACATACAAAATATAATTTCCTCAGTAAAATCCCTGTAACATGTCAACTGCTTTTGTTGATAGTGACTCCTACTGGGGAAGTTGGAACTGGAGTAAGTTGTACGCTTGGCTTTCTAGCAGCCTGTATTAATACCAGCATTCTGGATCAACATTGTGTAGCTTAGAACAACTGCCTTTGCCTGGCTCAGTGGAAATCCCTAAAGTAGTTATGTTATGTCCAGATGCAAATTTGAGAACACTGCATTTGGAGATTAAAATACCAACAAAGGTTTATTTTTGTAAAATAGCTATTTCTTGTCAGATAACGGTGTTTATATCTTTAGCAATTTGCTTTTATAGTCAATAGGTTCCCATTACCCAGAAGCCCAGTTTAGGCCAGGTGGGTGGAGATACATCTACTATATGAATTCACTATACAAGTCTGTGATAAAATGCTTCTTCTACTCAAACTTAGATAGTGTGGGAAGCAGTGCTGTAAGATAAAAGGAATAACATTTGGAAAGGAACACTTTAGATATTCTGGATAGTAGGTCTAACTCCATTTTAAAAGGGTTTAGTTCCTGGAAGCCTAGTGGGAGTGCATTGCACTGTTGTGTGGGGGTCCAACCTCCTCAGTCTGTCAATCAACAGCATGCTCAATCCCTGGAGCACCTCATATCAATCTGTAACTACCCCTCCAGCCGACACTCGGAGTGTTCTTGGCGGGCTCTGGAGGAAGTTATACTTAATCTTCCTAAGGAGGGAAAAGCGTGGGGGCTTTAAGGCTGCAGGATGAAAAAGGGGAAGAAAATGGTGTAGGTGGATGACCAAAGACTCTCTAAACTAGTGTTACATTTCAAAGTCCTAAATAGAGTTGGTATCTCTCAGATAACATTATTAGCTGTCTTTTTTAAGGTGTGTTTTATGCAACATATATTACAGTGTCTAAAAAAGAATCCAGAAAAATCACTGATATTAGGGCAAGGCAAGACAAAAACATCTCTTGATATAAACATATAGGGCAAATGTATGTATTATAAACTGAAATCATGATTGTGATATATGGAGAATTATTTTTTGTTGTTATAATTGTATGCTAACTCCTT